>NC_088887.1:109797399-110100429 GCF_037157495.1 Lathamus discolor | reverse complement strand
GCCTTGAATATCTCCAGTGTAGGAGACTCCACAACCCCCCTGGGCAGCCTGTTCCAGTGCTCTGTCACTCTTACAGTAAAGAAGTTCTTCCTGATGTTAACGTGGAACTTCCTATGTTCCAATTTACACCCATTGCCCCTTGTCCTATCACTGGATATCACTGAAAAAAGCCTAGCTCCATCATCCTGACACCTACCCTTCACATATTTGTAAACATTGATGAGGTCACCCCTCAGTCTCCTCTTTTGCAAGCTAAAGAGACCCAGCTCCCTCAGCCTCTCCTCATAAGGGAGATGTTCCACTCCCTTAATCATCTTTGTGGCTCTGCGCTGGACTCCTTCAAGCAATTCCCTGTCCTTCTTGAACAGAGGGGCCCAGAACTGGACGCAATATTCCAGATGCGGCCTCACCAAGGCTGAGTAGAGGGGGAGGAGAACCTCTCTTGACCTACTAACCACTCCCTTTCTAATGCACCCTAAGATGCCATTTGCCCTCTTGGCCGCAAGAGCACATTGCTGGCTCATGGTCATCCTCCTATCCACCAGGACCCCCAGGTCCCTTTCCCCTTCACTACTTTCCAGCAGGTCAACCCCCAACCTGTACTGGTACATGGGGTTGTTCTTCCCCAGATGCAAGACTCTACACTTGCCCTTGTTAAATTTCATCAAGTTTCTCCCCGCCCAACTCTCCAGCCTGTCCAGGTCTCGCTGAATGGCAGCACAGTCCTCTGGTGTGTCAGCCACTCCTCCCAGTTTTGTGTCATCAGCAAACTTGCTGAGGGTGCACTCAGTTCCCTCATCCAGGTCATTGATGAAAATATTAAACAGCACCGGTCCCAGCACCGACCCCTGAGGAACTCCACTAGTCACAGACCTCCAGCTAGATTCTGCGCCATTGACCACAACTCTCTGCCTTCTTCCTTTCAACCAGTTCTCGATCCACCTCACTACTTGATCGTCAAGCCCACACTTCTTTAGCTTATCTATGAGGATGCTGTGGGAGACAGTATCAAATGCCTTACTGAAATCAAGAAAAACCACATCTACCGCTCTACCATCATCCCTCCACCTAGTCACTTCCTCATAGAAGGCTATAAGGTTGGTCATACATGACTTCCCCCTCATAAAACCATGTTGGCTGTTCTTAATGACCCCCTCATCCTTGATATGGCTAGTGATGGAGTCAAGAATAAGTTGTTCCATCACCTTTCCAGGGATGGAGGTAAGGCTGACCGGTCTATAATTACCCGGGTCCTCCTTCTTGCCCTTCTTATAGATTGGTGTGACCTTTGCCATCCGCCAATCCTCAGGCACCTCGCCCGTTTCCCACGACTTACCAAAGATGATGGAAAGTGGCCTAGCAATGACCTCCGCCAGCTCCCTCAGCACCCGTGGGTGCATTCCATCCGGACCCATCGATTTACAGATGTCCAGTTTGCATAGCTGATCCCTAACCCAATCCTCATCTACCAAAGCAAACTCCTCCTTTGTCCTGACTCCTTCTGGGGCTATAGAAATCCGGGGCCCTCGGGGAGAGTCTGCAGGAGTAAAGACAGAGGCAAAGAAGGCATTCAGCACCTCTGCCTTCTTTATATCCTCTGTCTCCAGGGTACCCACTTCGTTCAGCAGTGGGCCTATATTGCCTCTTGTTTTAGTTTTATTTGCTATGTATTTGAAGAAGCCCTTTCTATTGTCTTTAACCCGACTAGCAAGATTGAGTTCCAAGGAGGCCTTAGCTGTCCTAATTGCCTCCCTACATCCTCTAACAACTGTCCTATATTCCTCCCAAGCGGCCAGCCCCTCCTTCCATAATCCATAGATTCTCCTTTTCCACTTGAGTTTGCCCAGCAGCTCCTTGTTTAACCACGCCGGTCTCCTAGATCCCTTACTTGACTTCCTACTCATTGGGACGCTCCGATCCTGAGCTTGGAAGAAGCGGTCCTTGAATGCTAACCAACTATCTTGAGCCCCTTTACCGCCTAGTACACTTTCCCATGAGACTTCCCTTAGCAGTTGACTGAAGAGGCCAAAGTTGGCCCTTCGGAAATCCAGAACTGTGGCTTTGCTAGGTATTCTATTCCTCCCACACAGGATCCTAAACTCCACCATCTCATGGTCACTGCAGCCAAGGCTGCCATTGACCGTCACCACTTCGACCAAACCCTCCTTGTTGGCGAGTACTAAATCTAGCAGCGCTGCTCCCCTAGTTGGTACGTCCACCATTTGCATTAAGAAATTATCATCAATGCACTCGAGGAACCTCCTAGACTGTGAATGACTGGCTGTGTGAGTCTTCCAGCAAATATCGGGGTAATTAAAGTCCCCCACGACGACTAAGGCATGTAGTCGCGAGGCTACTTCCAGTTGCCTGTAGAAAGCCTCATCAACTCCTTCGTGCTGATCAGGAGGTCTGTAATAGACCCCCACAACTGTATCACCCGTGCCAGTCTGCCCCTTGATTCGTACCCACAGACATTCCACTTGCTCCTCATCCGACCCCGGACAGAACTCAATACATTCTAGTTGCTCTCTCACGTAAAGAGCAACTCCACCACCTCGCTTCGCTGACCTATCTTTCCTAAAAAGGACATAGCCATCCATGACCACATTCCAGTCATGTGAACTGTCCCACCATGTCTCTGTAATCGCCACTAGATCATAACCTTTAGCCCGCACACAGACTTCTAACTCCTCCTGTTTATTCCCCATGCTGCGTGCATTGGTGTACAGGCATTTCAGGGAGCCAGTCCTAGTACTCTTTTTCCCCTGCGGGACAGGGTCTAAAGAGCTATCCTTTCCCACAAGTGAAACAAGAGATTGATAGTCCTCCTTAGCCCGCCATCCTTCAATCCCTAGCATGTTCCTCTTGGGCTTGTCCCCAACAGGCCCAGTTAAATCCCCTCCCCCCTTCCTAACTAGTTTAAAGCCCTGTCAATAAGCCCTGCTAACTCCTGCCCCAAAACCCTTTTTTTTCTCTGGGACTGGTGCAGAAAGTACCTTTTCTGTTGTCAAGAAATCATTGAAATAGTAATACTGCTTACCCTTTCTTCTTCATTAAGGCCCACAGAGAAAAGCTATTGCAGCTGATCACTATTCTTCTTGTACTACAATTCGTATGCTGCACAAAGGAACTCAAAGGGATAGTTTTCAGAGCACTGATGAAACTGGATGATTCATCTAATTCAAGGTGTGCTTTTAAATAAAACCTTATAATTTTATGTAGTAATATAAACCTTCTCAACATACAGAAGATTAATTTTGTTATCAATAGTCAATTACAGGATATGGCTGTAGAAAAGAGAATGGAAGGTGTTTATCATACTGGTGGCACAGGGTTTCTTTAAAGAGGATGGATAGAGGAAAGAACACTTTGGAAAATACGACACAAAAAATCAAGAAACACAGAAAGTAATAAAAGGTATTTTGTACTTCTTAGCACTGAATAATTCAGGTAGGATGTGATTTCTTCCTTAAAGCATAGGCAACTCAGATGTTGGGTAACTTGGTCAGGATCTTGCCCAGCTGAGTTTTAAGTATCTTTAAGAATGGCGATTCATCCATGTCAGCTTTTTTAAGGGCAACCTTTTCCAGTGTTTAATACAGATTATTTTGGAATTCAGGGAAAAAAAAAGTGTTGGACTTTTCCTTCTTGTAACTTGTGCCTGTTGACCTGCACCCCTTTTTAGGATTAAATTTATGGCTTGGTGTTCTTCATAAGCATAAACTAAAATATTCTGGAGAGGAAGAAAATATTCTGATTCTTCATAGCACAACTTCAGCCCTTTCCTGTGGGGAATGCTGGTGCTAGCTCCTTCTGAATCCCACACCCCTCACTTCTCTAAGTCCCACTGCTCTATTATATTTTGAATGTAGGGTCCCTATGTCTAGAAATTTCCTTTCTTTGGGGGTGAACAATTATCAGCTGGCAAGTTTTTTTTTTGTATAGAGGAAAAGATAGGTCTTAAAAGAAGCATGAATAGACCCCCAGCGAACCTGGATTGCCCCAGCCACCAAAAGATTCCTTTTGCCAAAATGGGAAAATTTACACACTTCATACTTTATGGGGCATGTATGAACAGGATAAAGAAAGAGTCAGGACAGCCCTGGAAATCTTTCTCCCTCTTTCGAAACTCCGTGACAGAGGGGAAAAGTTGGTTGTATAATTCTGGCAGCTCTAGTCAGAATACAAATAAAATTGTATTGACTGCTGGATGAAACCAATTCTAACATATATGAATGTACAGAGAAGGAGTTAAGTTTGCCTTTATGAAATGCATAGTACTTCACCGTGGTGATTGAAATAGTACAAATAAATGCAAGTAATGATCATGAGTCTATATACTTCCCATGTGGAAGATTCTAAAAAGAAAGGGCAGCTCAGATGATGATGTCTTCTGCATCAGATGGTATTTTATACTGGCTGGATCATTACACTAAAGCAAATTTTCTCTTTAAAATAATTATTGCTAGAAGAAATTATTTTCTTCTTGCTCCTTTGGTGGATTTACAAGATTTTATTATAATAAGACTTAATTTCTACAAACAGTGATGTTTATTGGGCTTTTGAGTTATCAAGAAAGCAATAGAGTGGATAAGAAAAGTGGTTTCAATCTCTTTGCTATTGACTTGAACTTCGGAAAGACTTGGATTCTGCTACCAAAAGGTATTAGATAACGGGTTTATCTAACATCCATTTTCTTTCTACTTAAACTATTTAATCACTGAATTCCTTAGGGTTATAGCAGAGTTAGCTTTTCTTGCAGTTTTACGTAAATGTTTAAATTGAGGATGTTTGATCTTACACTATTACTGAAGAATAATTCTCATAGTCACAGACTTAAAGGTATGGAAATAAAAGATCTTACAGCTAGCAAGTCTTGATTTTACATATATGTAGTATTTTACTTACTTGTAATTCTGTTTAAAAATACCTTATTATTTCTTTTTTTTTGTACATTACTCCCTGATTCATTGCATATTATGAAGTACTTTAATAATAACTTTAATTTCTCCTAAAATCGTACATGCTTCTTTAATTACATGGTAAAGAAAACATAACCAGGTAAATATGGCAGGAGATATTCTGACAGATAAAAGAATGTGATTAAAAAACCTAATAAATATCATATCAGTGATAAATAACATAACAGTGTTTTCAGTTGGATGGTTTTCTAACTTATACGGTGTGCCTTGAAATGCAAACAGCAGAACAGTTCTTTTTCTTCTGCACTGTTTATTGATTATAGGTAAATTTGTGAATATATGGGTCACTTTTGTGAGGAGGAATGTTTGTGGGTTTTTTTCCCTGGTCTTACTCTATATTTTGATTTTATTCTGACAAAACCCCTAACTGATTGGTTTCATTTTATACCAGACCAAACACTGAAACCTACTAACAAAATCAGACTAAAACTTATTTATTTTAATTTAATGGGTTTTTCACCAGTGTTTGAATGAACACATTACCTCTTCTAAATTAAGGAGCTGCACAGAATCACACTGTGGTATTTTGTGATCTGAGGAAATGTAGAGTCTTGGTACAGTTGCTTTCACTGAGGCAAGATCAAGTGTGTACAGAACATACTGTACACTTGTTTGTCCAACCACTGAAAATATTCAGAAGCAGGAGATTCCACAGGCACCACAGATAATGTGTTACACTGCCCTAGCAAATGGAGAATGGTCCCCAGCAGTAATAAAGAAGAGTTATAAGAGGTTACTAAGGAAAACTGTGGAATCTCTTTCATAGATGTTGTCATGAGAATTTAAGCAAACATCTGCCAAGGATGGAGCAGATACACATGATCTTATAAACGAGGTTGCTAAGATGGATATCCAGAAGTCCTGCTCTGAGGTGGCCTGAATCCTTGTCTTCATGTGTGTAAAGGTAGTGGGTCTTTTTAGTAACAATACAAAGATTTGTACTATATATTTGAGAAAAGCTAGAATATGGGTTTCCCAAGAGTTAGAAACACTTAATATAGACAACAATAAAATAGCTTCTAAATCTGCTGTTACATCTTTGTATATTCAATTGCTGCCTTGTGGACTCACTGGCGCTGGACACTTCTAAGATTCAGCTATTCAGCTGGACAGGGTGCTGGGACATCCAGCTTAGGTCACACGTTGCCAAGAAAGGTTGGACCAGGTGATCCTTGAGGTCCTTTCCATCCTGGTATTCTATGATTACTAGACTTACCTTAGAAAGTAATCACTGGCAAAAATATTGAAACTTTTTTTTCCCCTGCACTGCAGTTAGTTATTCAGAATTTGACGTTTTCACTGTTGCAATGATACACCCCATACGGGTATGCACAGACCGCATGTATTTATGCTATAGTCCAAGTTTCATCTGAGGGGCATGTGTTCTTTAAGAAACTGTTTCTAAGATACGCTACGTTAACAATGGCTCTAGCAAAGGCAGTTGAAAAGCAGATGGGGTGTGGTTTATTTGCTTTTTTTTACAAGACTGTCTTTTCCTTCTCCTGCATGATACATTAACAAAAACAAACCACAACTGCACTTGCCCATAGGCAATTCTTTTAACATGCAAAACACTGGAATTGAAAAGGCTTCTCCTCCTCAGTGAGAAACCCCATTCGCCAGCATGACCTCATCCAAAAACGTCCACGTACGGATTTCTTGTGGGTTCCCCGAAGCCCTCAGTCCAGCTGAAGGCAAGTACCTTTTTGCCTGGGAATCAAGCACGCTGTCTTTGTATCTGGCCAGGCTGGGGCACCCCGTCTCCTGGCTGAAGGGTCACACCGCGCACGTGCCCCGGGCACCTCCGGTCACGGTAACCACCTCCTGCCTCCAGGGAAGCCACTGCGCCAGGCACGGCCCCTGGCTCATGCTCGCGGGGCAGGTGCCCCTAGGCCAGCCTGCCGACACGTCACCGCCCTCCAGCGGCCACCCGCCGCTCGCCCCTCGCCGACCGGACCGGGACTCCCGCCCTGACCCGCGACGGCCAGCAGCGGCGGGGGGGTAGGGACAGCACCAGGCTCCTCGGCGGCGGGCACCGGGCTACAGGACGGGGAGCCCCGGGGCGGGCGGACCCGGAGCTGCCACGGCCGTCACCTCAGGGCGGGCCCGGCGGGAGCCCGCGGCTGCTAGCGAGGGACCGCCCCGCCTCAGCCGGACCCCTCCGGGGCCTCCCGCCGTTGCCACCCCCACGCTTAGCGGCCGCCCGCCGCGGCGCGGAGGGCACGAAGGCCACGGAGCTTGGCCCCGCCCCTGTGCGTCACGGGCTGCCGGCGCGCCGATTGGCTGCGACAGCCGCTTCCCCCGCCTCCTCGCGCGGCGGAGGCTGTCGCACCCGCTTCTCACCGTTGTCGTTTGAAATTCGGCCCAAGATGGCGGCGGCGGCCGGGAGCGGGGCTGAGGCGGCGGTGGCGGCCAGGCTGAAGGGGGCGGAGGAAGAGGAGGAGACGGCGGCTGCGGCGGAGGATGAGGAGGACAGGGAGCAAGGGCGCAGCCGGGCTGGCAAGGCAGTGGGCGCGGTGGCAGCGGCCGGTGGGGAGAGCGAGGAAGAGGAGGAGGATGAGGACGGAGAGGACGTGGATGTGTTCGAGGTGGAGAGGATCCTAGATGTGAAGACCGAGGGGGTGAGTGCGCCGCGCCGCCGCCTGTCAGCGGCCGGCCGCTGCCCTCGGCCGCGTTTTGCCGCGCTCCCCGAGGAGGCGCGCGGGAGGCGGGCGCGGTTGCTGCCCATGCGTCTGCAGCGGGGCGAGCCCTTGCGCGCCCGCCGGGCTCCGCGCTCCCCGCGCTGCCGGCGCGCAGGCAGCTCTGCGGGCAGGCTTCCCCGCGGGAGTTCGTGTACTCCAGGTGAAAACCGTGCAGACACAATGGCACTTCCATTGTAACTGACCTGAGCCAAGTTGTGCTGAGTTTGCGAGGAAGCTGTTTGTGTCTTGCAGTTTTGACTAAAGCGACCAGATCTGGAGTAGCTTTAGTAAATTGTTTTGAGGGGGTTTTTTGCCTGTATTGTTAAACTACTCTTTGCTCTTACGGCTGAACTGCAGTACCGTTCTAGTGTAAGGTGCGTGTGCGCAGAAACGGGCAGGGTTTAATGCATTGTAGAACTTGCGTGTGGTTTCAGTGTATATTTGGTGAAAGTATGTTTACTCACAGAATGTGTAAAGGCATCTTAAAATAAGAGATACTTCCTCCAATTAAAATAACTGGCTGTGGTGAGCTTTGCTTTTAGACAGAAAATATAATATAATCTCTTGTTTCTTCAAAACATCCTAGACAGGTTGAAGATTTTGTGAAATTTGTTAAACCTCAAACACAAAAAATAAGTATCACAGTTGATGGGGTTTTTTTCAATGATTTAATGACTAAAATATTTTTAAGTCATGTTTTTTATTTCATGCTTCAGTAAGGTACATGCTAGTATAGAATTCTGCCTGTTTAGTATAAAACATAAAGAGCTTCAAAACCATTAGATGGAAACCCTTCAGATCAAGAATTTCTTAAATTTTTATGATGCTCTCACGGTTAGGTTGTATCTTGGTTAAAGTATCTTGATGGCTTAAGAATGTTTTTGAGGTAATACAAGACTTACGGCTTTGTCTCTATAAAGTGCTGGTCAAAATGGTAAGTCACGTGTGTAAGCAAGAGGGCTTCTTTTCCATACCCCTTTCCCCTGCAGTGGAACCTAAAATCTGGAGGGGGGTGTGTTATCAAACCATTCCACACTGCATTCCCATTCTGCAGCAGGTTCTGAGCTGTATGCACTTGAGGCTTCCAGGCTGGGTCAGTGCAATTAGCTTTACTGTATGTGTGTGCCTTGCACTGTGTACACGTGCCTTACCCAGCCTGTGTTGGTTGTAGCTTTGTAGCATGGTTCACCTTTCTTGCTCTCGGGGGCTGTGCCCGTGTGTTTCAGAAACACAGGACAGGACAGATACCTGCTCCCAGATCTTCTAAAATGTCTGAAAAAAGCTGTGTGTTATGTTCAGTGAAACCTATTTTATGTAGTTGGCTTTAGACTATTGCTTCCCAGCTTGCAGGTTCCCAAGTCTGATCCAAAGTCCAAGCAGATATACAGTTAGCCACTGTCCAGCACAGCATGTTCAGCTGAACAGCACAGGCTGGTCAGTGTGTTCATGTGTCTCAGTTGCAGAAGCAAGCTGGAGAGCATTGCGCAGAGAAGGTCTCTTCGTTTGCAGTCCTGTTGTTGCTGGAGCTGTTAATAGTGGCAGCATGAGAGAAAGCACTCCTGGGATGGATTGGCTTGGAGAGTTAGACCTACTGATAAATGAAATGTTAACATGGCCTAGTAAAGAAAACATCGGCCCTGCAGAGAAGGACTTGGGCGTGCTGGTCGATGAGAAAATGAATATGGGCCGGCAGTGTGTGCTCGCAGGCCAGAAAGCCAATCGTATCCTGGGCCGCATCAAAAGGAGCGTGACCAGCAGGTCGAAGGAGGTGATCCTGCCCCTCTACTCTGCTCTTGTGAGACCTCACCTGGAGTATTGTGTGCAGTTCTGGTGTCCTCAACATAAAAAGGATGTGGAACTGTTGGAACAAGTCCAGAGGAGGGCCACGAGGATGATCAGGGGACTGGAGCACCTCCCGTATGAAGACAGGCTGAGAAAGTTGGGGCTGTTCAGCCTGGAGAAGAGAAGGCTGCATGGAGACCTCATAGCAGCCTTCCAGTACCTGAAGGGGGCCTATAAGGATGCTGGAGAGGGACTCTTTGTCAGGGACTGTAGTGACAGGACAAGGGGTAACGGGTTCAAATTTAAACAGGGGAAGTTTAGATTGGATATGAGGAGGAAATTCTTTTCTGTTAGGGTGGTGAGGCACTGGAATCGGTTGCCCAGGGAGGTTGTGAGTGCTCCATCCCTGACAGTGTTCAAGGCCAGGTTGGATGAAGCCTTGGGTGGGATGGTTTAGTGTGAGGTGTCCCTGCCTATGGCAGGGGGGTTGGAACTAGATGATCTTGAGGTCCTTTCCAATCCTAACTATTCTATGATCATTTACCAGCCACCTAGTCTGACAGTAATTTTAATCCAGCTGTCCCATTTAATTAAAAAAGGACTTCTAACTCATTTTGTACCTGATTTACAAGGGTGTAACAGTAACTCTGCAGCTGACTAAAGTCTTGCATCTGAACTGGCATAACCCGGTACGGTACCACCAGGGAGCTGAGAGGCCAGCTGGCTAGGAAGCAGATTTGTAGGAAAGGAACTGTGAGTCCCCACGGACAAGTAAGATGAGCATGAGTCAGCCTTTCTTGCAGCAGGAAGGCCAACAGCATCTAGGAGTGTGGCCAGCAGATCGAGGGAGATACTTTTTCCTTTTTTCTCAGCGCTGCTGAGATGCATCCTGAGTACCGTGAACATAAGCTGGAACACAGGGAAATCCCAACAGATGGACAGATTTCTCAGCAGCCTGATCTAGTTGGTCCTGCTTTGAGCAGGGCATTTTACTTGTTAGTTCCAGAGATTCCTTATAACCTAAATTATTCTGTGACTGTATTAAGAAAGTTACTAGTCGTTTATTTCATGAGTAACCCCATTACAAGAAAGAGAGAGATGAACATGATTTTGAAAGATAATTTGTGAATCAGTGTATGGTTAAGCTAAATTATAAAAGAGGTGGCATTATACCAGTGTATCTGAATATAGGCTATTTATCTATTCGTCCATGAAGTAAATACAGAAGATTGTAAGTAGAGTTGATTGCTAGAGTTTAATGGTGTATGTGACATTTGGGCAAAGGTTGATAATGCTCAGGCAAAAATGTAAATGTTTGGATATAAATACATTTAATAATAAGTGTCAAATGGCAGTTCTTTCAAACCTTTCCTTTTCCAGACGTGGTTAGCTCTATAGGATCTTTCAGAACAGTTTCAGCCTATTTTTGAAAGAAAAAGATACTGCCGTTTTCCTCTCTAGATGTGCTTTACGTTGTACATTTACTAATAATTTTTTTTAGTAACTTCAGGAATGGCTCTATTGCCTTGTATTCATCATTAGCTTTTTTCTTTTATATGGATAATGGATTTCCTTAGATTTGGTGCTAGCTTTTTTCATAGATATGTTTAACAGGATGGCAGGTTTAATTACTAAAGGTGACAACATTGATTTTGTCTGGTGTATCTCTGCTTTTCAGTTAAGCTTGATGCAGGAGGCCATTCAGTAAGAAAAGTAGTCCATCTTGAGAAATGTAAGGATTCATACTACTTTATTTAGGAAAAAGGCAAGAGATAATTTGGTGGGAAGCTTTTTTTTTGTTGCCTTATTTATTTTATTTTTTTTAATAGGTAAATAGCTTTCTAATCTAGTGAAAAAAAGAAGCTAGAGACTAAAAGGTGCAATTTCATCCCATGGTGGGGTCAAATACTGTTGAAACAATTGGTCTAGGGCTTTTGTACGTAATCTTTTACCAAAATCTTTGTAATTAACTCCACTGAGATGCACATGCTTGAGTTTTGTATAAGTTTAACTTGATCCTTGATCTCATTGCTGCTTGGTTTTCTCCTCCACCAGTTATATTATACAAATATTTCAGTTTATCAAGAGTGGTATTGATTACAAATCTAACATAAGTTACAAATTTCAATATGAAACTAGGTGAATGATGTTTATGTGTTAGAAATCTTTTGTATCAGCTTCTTCAGCAACGAAATTCAAGGTTGAAACTTCTACAGAAGAAACACTAAACTTTTTTTTAAGAAGTTTCTTAATGTCCAGAAAATCCATTTCAGTAAAATGACTGGGAATTTATGATTGTAACTGTAGTTCTGAACAAGCTTTAGATATTGCAGATATTTTGGATAAAACTACTTCCCCTACTGAAGCATTTTACAGCCTACTTAGTTCAGTATGTGATGCAGATGGAAGTAATTTTGGGAATTCTATATCAACATTGGATTGAACTCTCATTCATTTCTATATACACAAAATGAATATGCAATGAATGTGCAACCCTAGGGGTTGAGCAGATGGTGCAGTCCTGTGCAGTGTTGTATTAAATGTTGCTTTGGGTTTTTTCTTACAGGGCAAAATTCTCTACAAAGTACGGTGGAAAGGATATACCTCTGATGATGATACCTGGGAACCAGAGGTTCATTTGGAAGACTGCAAGGAAGTGCTTCTTGAATTCAGAAAAAAAATTGTGGACAATAAGCCTAAACCTGTTAAAAAAGACATACAGGTATGTTTCACCTTCCAGTATCTTACACTGAAGGTGTATTCCCTATCTAGGCTCTGATAATGATGGGAGGGAAAAGGGAAGACATTTGGAATGTGGAATTAAGAAGACTTAAAAAAATCTCTTCTATCAAAGTGTTTTGTGTTGTGTGAAACTGAATATTGTTGCTGCTCTCTAGTTAGGGTTGTGGTTTTCTGTTAATCGGCAAGTTCGCTTGTAGACTGAAAATCAATCTAAAATTTATTTCAGTTTTTAATAGGACTGTATCCATGATGTATGATCATTTCTGTTTGTTTTTGACAACGTAAACAACCCCCTTTCCCTATCAGCATGAATATTGTCACTGAAGCTGGGTGCTGCTCATTTCACCCTCCTGCTTTGTGTAGCACAGTGATGAATTTTTGCATGTTAACCATTTAATTCAGTGAGATATGAATACAGAAAAAGTAATTGCAAGAAAGCGGTATTTGGCTTTTTTCAACTACATCAGTTTTAAAATGAATCATAAGTTTGGATTTTGTTTTGTTTTGTTTTTTAAACTGGTGCTCTTGTTTCTGGGAAACCTATAGGTAAATTTTACAAAATCAAATTAATAGTGTTTGGTGTAAAATAGCTCAGATTTAGTTCTGTTCTGGAATCTAGTTGTTGGATGTCCAGTTGGTTTACTCGAATTGTGTATGTATTGACTCTCATCCAAGCAGTTAGTAATGTAATTTAGGTAAGTGGGCTAGAATTGCATTTACAAATTTTACAATTTGGCAATGAGGAATGATGTTGGCAGTGATAAAAGGATTAAAGTGTTTCAAAGCTTACTTACCAAGCATTGCCACTATCATTTTTGTGTAGTTTACACCAAAGTTAGACAGTTTAATGGGGAAAGAAATATTTTCCTTTTTTTCCCTACCTTTCAGAAACTCTCTCTAAATGATGATGTCTTTGAAGCAGACTCTGACAGTGACTGGCAAGGTGAAACAAAAGGTGATGTTTCACCAAAAAAGAAAAAGAAGAAGTCAAAAGATGGAGAGGATCGGAGTTCAGGTGACCTGAAGAAGAAAATGTCTAAGACTTCAAAACTCAAAGAAAAACCCAGAACAGAATGTGAAAACTCCTCAGATACTTTGATTTTAGATTCAAAACCAAAAAAAAGGACTTCAGAAATCAAGGAGGATTCAAAGGACCCAAAGAAACAAAGGAAGGAAGATACTAAAGAAGTCAAGAAAAAGAAGGGAGAGGTTAAAGATTTAAAGATAAACTCTAAAGAAGATTTTAAAGAAAATAAAAAGTCACAGAAGGAGAAGGATGGAGATGTTCAGTTTGCCTCAGAGTCAGGTATTCTAGATGATGTATTTTCTCAAGGAACTGATACTGAAAATTCAGACTTAAAGTCTGAAAATAAAGATGAGAAGCAAAAAGTTGTAAGTGGAGAAGAGAGATCAGAACAAGAAATTGCTGAAAAGGATTCCATTGCTGATACACATCTTGATGGATCAGCAAGTAATGAAGATGATAGTATTGATGATAAGGTTAAAATTAAAAAGAAAGTAATTCTGAAAGCTGAAGATTATAAAGAGGAAGGTAAAAAAGTGGAAACTCAGGATACCTATTTGGAGAACAAAAATATGCACAAAAAGCAAAAAAGTCAAGAAAAAGTAAAAACAGTATCAGAAGAGTTGGAGAAAGTATCACGTGCTCCCTCACCAGTGCAGAAGGGTTTAAAATTGAGCTCTGATGAAAGGGGATGCAAGTCCAGTGATTCAGCTGTGGAGGTAAGCGATGTTAAGGCTTTGAACAGAGAGGGGCAGGGCTGAGGGTGAAGTCTAACATTTTTTAGGTACAGATGTCTCAAAAGGCTACTGTTTGTGATGGCAAATTAAAACATACAGATTAGAAAGTTAATGAGCTGGATGAAGCTAAAGAAACACCTACTGCACAACGTATAGGAGTGACTGAAAAATTTCTGGATTCTGAACACTATAAAGGAGGGACTACTTGAAAGGGTAGGGTGTCTTTAAATCTGAAAGTATGAATTTCTCCTGTTTGTTACATGTATTTACTGTTCTTCCAAAACATGCTGTCCTTTTTAGCTTTGTTCCCCCCACCTTGAACAGTTGCCTCAGTTTGACTTTTTTCTACTTGTGTAGTAAGATACTCAGTGTTGAGTGTCCATCCAATACCGCACAGCAAAGTGTAATTTTGAACTAAACCGAACAACTGATCTCACTTAAAAGTCAGCAACTCCTTTATACCTTATGTGCATTAGCACCTCCCTGAGAACTGGAATGCTGAAATAGCTTCTAAACACAAGTCTCCCAGGTAATTATGTGGCTGGCTTGTTTTGTTAAAGTTCCTGAGGTGCTTACAGACAATGCTTGATTTCATGACATGGTTTCATGTTAATTACAACTGCTGTACATGTTCTAAGAAATGAGCTAAGCCAATACTGGAATCTTTATTGTTCCTTATTTAACACAGTAGTGTTTTAAGAAATGAGGGTGGTAAAAGTAAACCAAAAAACAAACAAAAAAACCCCAAACAAACAAACAAAACCACCACGAACCCCCAGGTTTTTTTGAATGCTTTGAGAATATAATTTCTTTCAGCTTCTTCAGACTGTTCTTACACATTTTGCAGTTCATGAAACTTTGGCTGCTCAAGAAACCGCTTTCTGATTCGTAACAGGATTGCAGCCAGAAGACCTTGAATCTTACCCCATTTCTTTTGAGGCCATAATTCCATGGCAGCAAGTTTCTTCTGTAGGTTCAACTGTGGTCCTGTGCTTTAGATGATCTACTCCATTCATACAGCAATCTTAAACATAAGGAATTTGATTCTGAGAGAGAGAATTATGTTGCATAATCTCACAGGAGAGCTATACAAAATAGTGTTTTTGCAGGAGCTTAGTGGTAAAAGCTTTGGTAAGCAAGGTTAAGTGATTACTGTGAGGCATAGCCCAGTTTCAAAAAGTTAATTAAATAACTGAAATGGTGTGGCCCTTTATTACTCAAGTGTCTTCTCATAGTTTGAGCCTATAGCATTCATAAGAGAGGCATTGGAGATGATAATCAGATAAATCTTTGGAATTTTATTTACCAGTTGTATAAAATCCTGTCACCCCAAACATGAAGAAATAAACAGCAGATGCAAGTTGGTTTCCTTGTGGCTCTTCGGCCAGCACTGTCAGTGTATTGTCTGTGTGCCTTTCTCATGGTAGTCCTCCATCGGAGGTCATGCTAAAAGGTACCAAGGAAGCAAGGAGGGCATTCTGCCTCTTCGCTTTTTTCAGTGAGGTTGTTTTATTTTGGAAATAACCTTTCCTCTTAATGGAAGAATCCTTCACAGACTTAACTCCTGACTCACCTGTTTCATTCTTTTCTTAGGAATGTCCTCATGTCTTACATACAGGTTTCAGTAGTATTAATTTTAAATATATTTTATCCCGGGAGTGGTGAAAGGAGTTTATTTTCCATTTTTTCTCTGCCGCTTTAATTTGATCTTTGTTCTTAATATCAGGAGAAAGAAGTAAAGAAAATTGAAACAAAAGAAAAACCTCAGAAAGAGCCCGAAAAAGAAGAAAAGAGCAGAAAAGAACAAAAGGGCCTAAAAAGTAAGTGCTAACTGGTTAAAAGAGAGAAGGGAGAGAAGACCCTTCAGGACATTCTCTTAATTCTGCAAGAGGGGTTATAGTATGGTTTTGAAACACATACCAGAAACAAGAATTTCTGCTTTTATTTTAGGAAGCAAAAGTCTGCTTTTAAACGGCTTTTTCAATATATGCTTTATGAGAATGCTTTATATACTTTAATGTATGAAACATGGAAGTGTATAGAAATCTCTAAGGTTTCGTAGACAAGTCAAGATTTTTCCCTTTTTCGTTTGATACAGTTAACTGCTTCTGTGGCATGTAACTGATCTTTTTTTTAGAGGAATTCATCCAACTATTGCATATTTCCAAAAGTGTTCTGTTGATACTATGAAAGTGTGTATTCACTTTCTATGTTTAGAAAAACTAATAGAGGTTCCTAAACTTCTTGCCTCTTGCTTTAGACACAATGATGGGTTATGTTATACAACCCTTAAAATATCACCAGAACTGGATGATTTGATACTTGAAGGAAAATGTCTAGGTTATATTTCTATCCGTCATAGCATAATGGAGTGTTATGTTACCACTCTCAATCTCAGTAAAATTCTGGGTGATTTTATTCAGGATTCCCTCACTACTCTGAGAATTAAGTGAGGAAAACTAGGAAACTCCACCTTTGGTGATCATGAATGGATATAGGAGGAGCTATGATGCTTCAAATAGCTGTTGCTAGATAAACATCCTTTGCTGAAAGTAGTGTAGATGTTCAGAATGCGTAAGAAAAGTAGCAGCAAACAGAACGATTAATTGTTGTTCCTTATACAGCACGTGTCCTTCATCTGTTCATCACAGAGACTGAATTATATTTTCAAAGTAGTGATATATGCATAATTCTAAACCACATTTCTTTAAATGAAGATGGTACCGGGTTGAAAGCAGTCAGAGCTCAGACTTGCCAGAGTAGCTGGAGGTGAACTCGTTGTCCCTGATTTTTGGCTTATTGTTCAGCTTGCTCCTACACTTCAGCAGTGATTAACTTACGGAAAGAGAGCAGCTGTTTCCTAAAGGGACTCTGGTCACTCACTTAAACTTTGTTATGTAATAGTCTTTAGTGGCTCAAGTGGTCACTCTTGGTAACTGTCATAATATTCTACACTTTAAAGACATCAAAAGTGCATTTGACTTTTTTAATGTAGCTTCAGAAGAAAAAAGTGAATATTCTGAGAACAACTGCAAAAGAGAAGAATCTTCACTAGAATATAAACTCATAGAAGAATTAAAATCAAAAGACAGCAAGGTATACAAGGAAAGGAGGAACGTAAGAGATGAAACAGACACATGGACTTACATTGCTGCAGGCGGTGATCGAGAAGTAGTGGATGTGTGTCGAATGGAGAACTCTGGTGAGCAGTAGAAACGAATGCAGGGGAAAGTTGAGCACTGGCAATTAGTATTTTCCTCCATTCTTGCTTGCATGTTTTAGCGCTCCAGTCCTTGTCTCTGCAGGGGGCTGAAATGATGTTTTCTTTTGAAACTCACTGATAACTTCTTGGTGTGTTTCTGCTGTTGCAGTAGTGGAGTGTTCACCATCTCTTACCACTTCAACAGAATCTATTAGAACAACTTAACAGTTTGTTTCAAGTAAAAGCATTTTATGTCTGCTTGTAATACAGCCTTCATTGTTTGGAACCATTCCATGCTGACTTCCAGAGTCTGTTTGAATGAAAAGTAGTAGTATGTTATGCTGCTGATCATTGAAGCAATGGCAAGCAAAGGATGGTTTGGAAGTTTGTAAGTCACTAATGACTTATTTCACATTTTTTCTTCCATAAAATCAAATGCATCATAGATGGCAAGCAACAAGTCTTGAGTTTGGGTATGGACATGCAGTTAGAATGGCTGACACTAGAAGACTTTCAAAAGCATCTTGATGGAGAAGATGAGAATCATGTGTCAACAAAACCGATATCAAATAGTGAGTAGTTGCTGGGAAGAAGGGACATATCATAAGTAGTGTTTCAGAGTGAACTGTCTTATAACTGAATTAAATTTACCTTCTAGCTCTCCTGAGGGATGCTGTTAAAAGTGGAGATTATATGACAGTAAAGATGGCCCTTTCCTCAAATGAGGAATATAATCTGGATCAAGAGGTAATTTTTCTGCAATAGAAGTATTGGAGGGGTATGGGAGGGAAGAGTAAGAATTTCGATGGTTTGAAAAGCTTTCTCCTCTTGCTAGTAGCAGATTTCTGTCTCACCTTGAGGTCAGGTGGCTAAACTACATAAAACATCTATACATGAAAAAAATTTGAATGTTATATTTGACAGACTGGGGCCACTTCATTCCATTAATTATTAGTGTTCTGCCAGTTCTGTATCAGCTGTGTTCTTACAGTTAGGTTGGGATTTTTTTGGTGGTTCCCCCCCCCGCCCCCCCCCAAGGATATATTTTTCCTGTTGAATAGCACCGGTGTTCTATTTTTTAAGATAAAAATCTGCTACCAGTATTTTCAACTGGTGACCTTTCGAAGTTGCATTACATAACATTTTGGGAACTATGTGTTATGCTAAATTTTCTGTGGCCTAGTAGAAAGGATGCCACATGAACTACTGAAGCAGATGTGTTCTTTGAATTGTAGTGTCTGGTGGGAAAATGCAAGAATGAGTGAGGAGACTGGCCACGCGCAGAACTCTCCAAGAGTTCTAGTAGCAGCTGAGTTGAGCCGTTGTGTTTTGTCTCCAGGGGTTGCTGATTTCCTTTTCCACTGTCTTGCTGTCTTCCTACCCTCAAATACCCTGCTGCATTTCTTGTGGGCTCATTCTGGTTTTACTCTTCCTTATTCTGGTCCTCAGACTGTTACGGGTTTTGCAAAAAGCTCAGGGTGAGACCTGTGGACTGGAAAAGTGGGAGGTGGTAGTCTGCCAGTATCTGGCAGCTGTGTATGTGTGAATTCTGCCAGGGATTGTGAAATCTGGTGACACACTTGTAACTTTTGTCTTGCAGCTTTGATTTATCTTAAAGTAATTGATTTTTAGAATTTTTCATGGCAATGATTCTTGTTGCAGGACCCAAGTGGAATGACCCTGGTAATGCTTGCTGCTGCTGGTGGGCATGATGACCTTCTCCGGGTCCTAATCAGGAAAGGAGCTAAAGTTAATGGGAGACAGAAAAATGGAACAACTGCATTGATACACGCAGCTGAAAAGGTTGCCTTTGTTATTGTTGTATTTGTAGTTCTTGGCTTTTTTACTTCAGTTTAAAAGTGGTACACTTTTTTTTTCTTTTTCCCCTTTGGATGGTGCCTAAAAAGTAGTTAGCAGGATATAGCAGGGTGACTTTAACTGCATAATGTCAGCAGCTGTGGTTACTGTAGTGTAAACTAATTCTGATCACAAACCCTACCCTGGGTAGAGAATATGACAGGGTTACTGAGAGGAAATGTAGAGGCAAAGGATAACGCTGAATTTGTCTGTCATGGGGCTGAAGTTCTCGAGTTAGAATTGGTAGCTATGATCTCTGGCTGCCCGGGATCCAAACCTGGGAGACTTTGAGAAGCAAATCTCTGAATAAACAGAGCTTACTATTTGTGAGTTGGGAGATGGAGATAGTGGCAAGCTCTTGTCAAACTAAGACCAACTAGTAAGTTAGAGGATCTTTTATGGGTGTGCTCTTTTGTTGAAGCTGGGTCATGTGTTTTCCCATGTGCAGTAGATAAAAGACCAAGAAGGAGCTTGATTCCAGTGTTTTCTTCCTGTGGTGTTCACTGTTGAAGGATTTAGGAAAAAGTATGAATTTTAAGTATTCATGGGTGTTTACTTGCCTGAGTCTGAATTGCTTATTAGCCACGCAAGAGAAGATTGGTAACAGTGTAACAGAATCATGCTTTGGATTTTCGTGATGGATTTTAAATAAATGTCACTTTATATTCTGAAACAAAACCAGAATATTTTGTATTTACCTGTCCTGTGGCATTGGGGTTTTGTTTGGGTTTTTTCCAGAATTTTCTAACGACAGTAGCTATTCTACTGGAAGCTGGGGCATTTGTGAACACGAAGCAGAGCAGTGGTGAAACTGCTTTAATGAAGGTAAGCTCAGTGTTTGTCCTGACATGATTTAATAGTAAATACTTTTGGAAAACTAGTAAAACATCAAAGCATATTTGTAGAGTTAGTTTAGGGAACATGTACTATATTTGAAATACAAATACTACCCTTAGTTACTCTAGGCAGTGTTTTAATCCATTATTTTAATGGATTGTTATATTTAAACAGTAAGTGCAGATGCTGTGCTAAATGTAGCTCATCATCCAATTCCATGCAGATGTGGTCTTAAAACTGACATAATCTGGTTGTCAGCAGGAAAATTCCAGAAAGGGAGAGTCTTTCACTTAGGTGTTGCTGTGATTGACTTTTATCATTACATTGCAGGCCAGAAATAATGTGTTTTGCAGCCTCCTTCCCACTGCCTGTTCTCCACATTTACTCCTCCCCATCACAAAGGAGATACTTTATTTATTTATGTTTTGTAATGGGAGAATTCTAAGACCCTTAAAACAGTCTGTGCTCCTCTTCATATTTTTGTTTATACCAAATAATCTCACCAAGTTCCCCTTCCTTATAAACTTGCTGTGTTTATTCATAGGCTGTTTAAGGCAGTTTATTTGCAGAAAAGGTTCCAAAAGCTTTTCTGTCCAACAATGTGGTATTGTTTCTCTTCTGTCCTCTGCAAGGATGAACAAGTGTGGGGAATTCACATTTTCTGTGAAGAAAATAACACCCTTGTGGTTTCCTCAGCCACATCAGTATAAAATCTCTTCATAATTTGGCTGCCTCCATGAACCTCAGCTCTGACTTTTCTTGTTTTTAAAGGTTTTATTAGTAATTTGCTGCACAGCTGTACATACGTTCTAATTGGCAGCCTACAGTGACTTAGTCTGGATATTTGTTTCGCTGTGCAGATACAAAGATCTTCATTGCCAGTTACTTATTGGAACAAGTTTAGCCATGTGTTTATCAGGTCACTGTTACTTAACCTCAGGAACTGGATCATACTTTTTTAAAAGAGTGTGGGGAGGAAGTTTTGGCACTCCATTCCTTCCTCTGAGGTGGTGTGTGATTTTTGTGGGGTTTTTGTATGAGGGGCAGGTGGGTTGGTTTATTGATGGAAGATGATGGTTTGAAGGCACAGACTGAAGTTCAGAGCTGAGACAAATTTCAGAAGTTAACTTTGGATAGGCCACATGAAGATAGAAATTTAAACCTCTTGTGCCTTTCCCTAATTTGTCTGAGTGAAGCGTTTGAAAATAAATGACCCAGAACATGTTTGCATTCTTCGAAGTAGAGCTGTCTCCAGGCTTTCCTGTACTTCTGTCAAGTCTTTGCTTGACATGCCCTGACATTCTTGGTAATCACAGTGACTGTCTAACATAACTAAACAACAATTTGGGTCGAGTTGTATTAATTTTCTGCACCCCTGAGGTACCATTTGGAGCTTCCTAGAAACAGACACTTCAAAGTGTTTCTTTAGTTGTTCTGAATATTACTGCAGAAACACACTTATTCAGGTAAACAATTGTAAGGAAGTTTGCAGTTACGGAACTCTAGAAGATTGGGTGTTGTCACAAAATTGTTCTTTAATCTATTTTTATTCCAGTTAAGTCCACTTGATAACTCTGAGTGTTGCTGCTTCTATGTTTTCTGAATTGTTCCTAATTTGGATTTTAATTCATTCCTGCAGTTCTGTTTACTCCAGTGCTATGCTCTGTTCTAATAAGGGATTTGTCATTGTTGTCCATCCTTCCATCTTCTCACTTTCTGCACAGGCTTGTAAAAGAGGAAATTCTGACATAGTGCGGCTTATGATTGAAAGCGGAGCAGACTGTAACATTTTGTCAAAGCACCAGAACAGTGCGCTGCATTTTGCTAAACAGTGCAATAACCTACTGGTGTATGAGCAGCTCAAGAGTCATTTGGAAACGTGAGTAAACTGTACTTTGAAGTTTGTTCTGGTGAAGTTTGCAGTTCTGGGCATGTCATAATTTTAGTTTAAGTCCCGGGAAGAGTGGGAGATTTCAGGAAAGAAAACAGATCTGATTTGGGCAGAAAACAAATAAATCACGTGAAATTAAGGCAATGTGAGCTAACAGAATTAGCAGATGCTTGCTTAGACACAGAGTAAAGAAATATAAAGGAGGAAAAGAGAAAGAGAATTGGTAGAAGTTTTCCAGATTGCTGTATTTCTAGTTTAAGGAATCTAAAGTGCATAAGCACTGGACTGTTGAATGTAAACTCTTATTAGGGCATGCCAAATAAAACACTTTCAAACAAAAGAACACCTTACAGAAACACCATGGAAAGTCAGTGCAGATAGTTAGGTTGTTGTTGTACCCTTAAAAGCCAGCAGTGAACTGGAGTGCCAGGGGTAAAGCTTTCATGGCAGTGAATGATGAAAGTAAAAATCTTCACTGTGCAACAGAATACTGAAGAGCAGTGCAGTGTGTGTGTGTGGTATGTGATGTGCTCATGTCATCTGGTCATGAAAAATACTCTGAGCTGATGAACAGGGATGCTAGATGAAGACAGACGTAAGGCAGGGCCACCTAGAGCTGGTTGACCAGGACCCTGTCCAGGTGGTCTTCGAATATCTCCAAGGATGGGGACCTCATAATCATTCCGGGCAGCACGTGTCAGTGTTTCATCACCCTCACAGTAGAAATGTGTCTTGTGATATTCAGAGGAAACTTCCAGTGTTTTAGTTTGTGTGCACTGCCCCTTGGGCATCACTGAAAAGAGCCTGGCTCCGTCCGCTTTGTCCCATCACTTCAGGTGTTTATTGATACATACGCATTGATAAGATCCCCCTGAGACTTCTTTTCTCCAGGCTCAGCAGTCACAGTTCTCCCAGCCTGTCATATATCAGATGCTCTGGTCCCATCAACATCTTTGTGGTCCTTCACTGGGCTCTCTTCAGTATATCCATGTGTCTCTTGTAGTGAGGAAGAACTGGACACAGCATTCCAGGTGTGATCTCACCAGTGATCACCTCCCTTGACCTGCTGGCAGTACTTTGCCTAATGCAGCATAGGATAGCATTGACTGCCTTTGCAGCAAGAGTGTGTTGCTGGCTCATGTTCAGCATGGTGTCCACCAGGTCCTTTTCTGCCAAGCTGCTTTCCAGCTGGGTGACTCCCAACATGGCCTGGTGCCTGGGGATGTTCCTCCCCATGTGCAGGACTTTGCACTGCCTTGCTGAACTGCACGAGGTTCACGTCAGCCCATTTCTCCAGCCTCTTGAGGTCCCTCTGGATGGCAGCGTGACCCTCTGGTGTACCAGCCATTCCTCCCAGTTTGGTGTCATCTGCAAAGTTGCTGAGGGTACGCTGCCTCATCATCCAGGTCATATATGAAGATGTCACACAGGACCAGACCAGTATTGGCTCTGGGGGTACACCAGGAGTGACTGGTTTCCAGAAGGATGTTGTGCTACTGATTTTTGCTGAACTAATGTGTTCTGATCCAGTTTCATACTGGGAGGAAAGTATTGTGATGCCAGTATTTTCAATGCACTGTAAAGCTTACCTGAGGTACTGTAAGTCACTGCTTTGAATGTCTGTCCTAGGGAGATACAAGGTACAAGGAATGTTTTCATCTTATAGCAGGTTAAATGGGAAAAAAAGTGTAGAAGCATAAAACCTAATAATTGGTCACTGTCATAGCTCTTGCCAATTGAGGAAGCTTCTAGCCTTACTACCTGAAAATACGAGTCCAGTGCTGCTTGTCAGTCAGAAAGAAGGTAATACGGTAGTGGAGCTGAAAACAAAATGTAAATCCGTGGTGTCAAAATGCCTTATAGCACGTGCCATTCCAGTTACCTTGTTTCAAAGCCAGATGAAGCAAAAAGTGGAAGTAAAAGATGATCAGAAATATGGAGCAGCTTCTGTGAGGACAGACTGAGGGAGGAGGTACACATCACCCTGGGACAGAATTAAAGGTCAAAATACAAAAATCAGAAAGCAACAACAGAAAATAATCCAAAGCCTTGAGGCAGGTTCTGCTGGCCGTCCTGTTAAATGATTTACTGATAGGTTTGATATGGAGGAATATTTTTGCATGGAAAAAATGTGGATGATCATGTTGCAGAATGCCATGGTTACAAATGCATAGGATTTTAGAAGGATTAAATAGATCTAAGGAGTGCTATTTGGCTGCAGTCTTGAGTTTTGGATGCCTCTAAGACAGATTGCTGGAAGCTGGGACAGTGTACAAAAAAACGCCAACTGCTTAATTTCCAGTATTTAATGCAGCTTTGTCTGGCATCTGGAAACTAGGCTGGGCTTCTGGGCTTGCTTTGCTGTGGGGATTCTCGTGGTCTCTTTCCGATGAGACACAGTTTAGATTGTGCAGGCGGTAATCTCAGCTAGCATGGAAGGGAGCAGGCTCTGAATACAGCTGGAAAAGCTGAGAGTCAGGACCTTTGCCTTGCAAAAGTGTTTAAAACCCATTTGTGTCAAAACAGCTTTCTGAAGAGCGTTACTCAGTAACCTGCTTGTAAAGGTGCCAAATACTGTTGGTTCACGTGGCCTCTCTTTGCAAGCTAGGCTGCTCACGTAAGTTATACCTCTCCCAACCCAAAAAAGCCCAAACCTACCGTATTTACTGTTAGTGTCACTACTTTTTCACTTGCATTATTAGGGAAGTTTTACTGGAACTGCATTCCTCTCAATAGTATAGACTGATTTGTATAGTTTTATGTTGTACTTGCAGTCGGGTTGATAAATCAGACATGCAGGGAAGTGGCTGTGTTCAGCCAGCAGGTACATACTGGTGTTTGGGAGCATCTTCTGCATAAACAGCCTTCAAAATACGTGGCTAGTTAGAACTTTTTTTTAATCTGCTGCAGTGCCTTTGTGTCAGCTTTTGTTTGTGAACCTGATTGATGGATGAATTCCACAAGTGGGTTACTGATGAAATGTTCCATTAACAAAGTGTTGGGACCTGGGGTTCATCTGTGCCTAAGTGGTAGTGAGGAAGGCATTCACTCCTGAAAATCAGGATTCCAAAATGTGATCTGGAATCTTTTTTAATTGGCTCTCACTAACTCTCTGAAGTAATTTTGCTGTGTGAAGCACAGGCCCAGGCCTCACTTGTTTGGTCTTTTAGGCTCTCAAGAGTAGCAGAAGATACCATCAGGGATTATTTTGAAGCCCGTCTTGTTTTGCTGGAGCCAGTCTTCCCAATTGCGTGTCATCGACTGTGTGAAGGGCCAGACTTCTCTACAGATTTTAACTACAAACCCCCACAGAATGTGCCAGAAGGTAGGGGGGTGCTGGTGTGCTGGGTTGGTTGGTTGGGTGGAAGGGTGTGTTAGGAAACTGCCTTTTGTCTTAAAGCAACTGTTCTGTGAAATTATTTGTGTGTGACTTACTGCAGCACACCGTGTTAAGGATGCTCTGATTATGGAGTGTGGAGAGAGCAGGGATGCTTTGATGTCTTGGGGGTGGAGTTTGTGTGTATCTTTTTGTTTAAGAGGTTTTTTTTATCACACAAACACAGCTGCTTTCCCCTGTTCCTGGGTTACCTTAGCTTTGTGAGGGTGACATTAGCTCAGTGCAGGTGTTGCAGGAAAGGAATGGTTTAACTGAATACTTTTGAACAATCTTAATCCAAGAGTATAATCTTGTTTTGTAGACAGTACCTAACAGACTGGAATCCTGGGGTATAGGCACAGCATATAGGATGCAAACAGAGTCTAGAAATACTACCAAAAAGAAACCAGCATCAGTCAACTTTGTCTTGCCCACAGACCCTTTGACAAAGCTGGGAATGTAATTCCAGAGATACTTGTGAATGTTCCTTCATACTTTCAGGAATCCAGCTACTAATCTCTGATGCTTGGCTTATCTGAGTCATTTTTATTCACGTTTTGAGTGTATTGGGGCAATATCTACTTTCTAATTTTTCTTGAAATACTACATTACTGGGACTGTGAAATACTGCTTAAAGCAAGGTTGAAAGTGGTTGTGTCATCCCAGTTTTCTGGCTGCTGAGAGTTGTAATACAAGTCTTCCAGCTCTTGATTAGAGGTGTAGAATTAAGAAACCTTGTATCAGTTTATGTATTAAAATGAGGCATCTGTGGGTATTGAAGATTGTTGTTGACTGAATTTCAGCACAGTTCATAAAGATCTAAAATGGACTGGGCTCAGTTGTCCCTGCCAACAGAAGAGAGGATCCAAACCACATGAAATTCTGTAATTCTCCTTAGGTAGACCTAAACCCACAGAGCTGAACCTTACCAGGAACTGCTGTACCCATTTTGCTTTCCTTTCTAACAGCCACATAACATTATTTCTGCTGCCAAAGGACTTTAACTTAGGGACCAACTTAGTTGTGTTCTGTGCTGGGATATGATGACCTGAGAGATGGGACTTCTGGATGTTGCTTGGATACTCCACTGGGGTTTAATATATACGGTATAATGTTTATATTTGTATCTGTCTTCAAAGGTGCAGTGTATGCAGTTGTTCTGAATAAAAGGATCTCATTTCTAATTCACGTGACTGAATTGCCTTCCCTTTTAGGATCTGGAATTCTTCTCTTTGTTTTCCATTCAAATTTCTTCGGTAAAGAAGTCATTGCTCGGCTGTGTGGACCATGCAGTGTACAAGCTGTGGTTTTAAATGACAAATTCCAGCTCCCTGTATTTTTGGTAAGTCTTTTCATACAATTGATAGACTATAAAGCTGCTTTCTAAAAGTCTTTATGGAGCAGCCTGGAACATCCTAGTGCCTTAATTTGGACTTTGAGTATTGTGATTTAAGCATTAATTATCTTGATAATACGTTTTTTCTTAATGAAACTTAATTCTTCTTTGTATATGGAGAGAACTACAAACCTTGCATGTACTAGACTCCATAGGATTTTATGACTTGAAAGGCAGGGATGTAATGCTGGGCAGCCTGTTTCTAGGCAGCCCTACTTGAGCAGGGGGGCTGGACCAGATGACCTTGAGATATCCCCTCCAGCCTCAACCCTTGCATGGTTCTGTGGCTTCAGAATGGAGGGCTTGAGAAGGCAAGTGTGAGTTTAAAACTGTTTAACTTCTCAACTTTTTGACATGAGTATTGACCACCTCGTATTTCTAATGTGTTATTTAGGGGGTTTTTTTAATCTACTCAATGCATTATTGCACAATTCTCAAGTCCTCTTGCTTTCTCTGTGGCTGCACCAAAGGTTCTTTGTAGAATATCCAACCTTACCAAAAAATGTATACTGAAAATGTCATGTTGTATTGGTCCACTCACATAGCGCTTTCAGGTGTATCCTGCCATTAACCTTGTCCGTATTCTTTTTCCTTTCAGGACAGTCACTTTATTTATTCCTTCAGCCCCACTGCAGGCCTTAACAAGCTTTTTATACGGTTGGCAGATGCTCCTACTGCCAAGGTACAAAGCAGTCTCAAATGTGCATGTTAACTTGTACAATAACTCTTCCATAGTCTAAATGCTTCTAGTTGTATGTTGCAAATGTAAAACTTAAGGACTTTCCTCATCCTGGTTCCCATCAGTTAACAGTTCATCCTGTGACATTTCCAGCATTTAGGAAAGTTGCCACGGGCATCAGTTGTCACAATGAAATGTTTTCATGCTGCAGACAAAATCATTCAAGTACCAGGATAAAGCAATGTTACAGCTAAACGTTTTCCCCATCTATATTGTGAATTGACTGACACTCCAGCTATCTGTTAGTCATGATTTTTTTTGCATACAGATACTTTTGTTTGTGTGTTTGGGAGAACTTGGAAGTACTTATTAGGATGTGCAGTCTGCTTTTAAGTAGGCTGTGTAGTCCACTGTGTTTTCCAGGTGGTTTGGGCAGCAGTTGCACTACATGTTGCATGATGAGTAATAAACCCTGTTCTGGTAGCATTTCTTTTATCCTTGGAAGACACACCAGTCAAGTTTCCAGATCTTCAGATTTAAAACATCTACACTTACATGTTTTATTGTGCATTTCTACATTTTTATTTTAAAAAAGGGGGAGAAATTGAACTTGTGTTTAGATGGAAGTGTGTGTGTGTGTGTGTGTATCAGATTCAGGGTTCGCTTGTTCAAACACCACCTAACGCAGCCTTATTTCAGTGGAGTCCTTGTAAAAGTCATTCATATTTCCATAGGGCTGCTACAAACTGATCTTAGTAGGTTGTAAACTCCTTTTTCTTCCCTGCCTCAGTCACTAGCAGTTTTACACCTTTTCTTGTGCTGTTCTCACAGTAGAAGTGTTTAACACAGTAGTTCATGTGGATGACCTTTCAATGAAACCTTTGTTTGCCCCAGGTAAAGCTGCTGATTGGAGCGTACAGAGTGCAGCTGCAGTGACCTCACAGCTGTGAGCATGTTGAGTGGATGGACATTGTTTTGGATGTACTTCTGATGCCTCTGTTTAGAAACTGACAGAGCAGTTTGGAACTTTTTGGCACCATGCTCTTAAGACTGCATTCCCATCTTGCTGTCCCTCACTGGCAGCCATGTAGGAAAACGTGTGTTGGAGAGAAGCTGAATCTGAGGCACTGGTGGGACAGGGCTGTCGGCTTTTTTTACTTTGTACAGATGTAGATGTAAGTATTTGTGCCAATACATGGAATTCTGGTTTTCTTTAACTTGCCGAGTCCAGACTGCGTATTTCAGCTTTTCCACAATGTGGAACGGTGCATATAAGAACTATTTAAGGTTAACTATGTGAAATGTCTTTTTTAATAGATCTTTTCCATTTGTAAACTGAAGTTTTCTACTTACTTACTCTGATGTTTCTATGTACAATGCAGAACTGTCATAGTCCCGGAGCCATGGGCAAAACTTACGTTTTTAAGTTGTTGCATTACATTTAACTGTGAATTGCTGAGGGCTGGTTTGGAACTGTTCCTGCTACTGCCTACCAGGAAAGCAGTTCCACTTAGAGTGATTCCCTCTAAACACATAGTGAGGTCTGCAGGCACCAGCAATGGCACTGGGATAGGCCCAACTACAGGAGGAGCACAGCTGGATTCCTACTTACACCAGTGTTTTAAAACTACTTTCGTGTTAGAGAAGCAACTGGTAGTTTTACTTTTGACTTTGACATTCTTGGATGTATGGGAAAATAAATACAAGGTAAAAATAGCAAACCAGAGAACTTGTAACTCCCTTCAGTGTGCAGGCAGTGCTTGATGTAGGCTAAGATACATTGACAATCTCAGATGTTCTCAGCTTGCCAGATGAGAAAATGTATTGCCCTTTAAAGCAGAAATCCAGTTCCTCAGTGCAAAGAGCTGCTATCTTTTCTTTAAGTATTATATTTAAATGACAGCAGTTCTGTACCAGTCCTGTGCTATAAAATACAGATGTAATACTTCTGCATGAAGTATAGAATATTTTTTTTTGTAAATGAACCAACATCTTGAAAAGCATAACAGAAAAATAAAACCAGATTGTGCCTTTGCTGTTCTGGTTGCCATGTGTAGTTTACGTGCCACTATGTGCCTATAATATTGGAGAAATCACTGCGGATAAACTCTAAATGTATTTGCGTGCTCGCCATCAAAATGGTGCCAATGTATTAAGTATTCTTTTAAAAACGGTGACATTTTATTACAAAGCTTAGGTAACCAGGTTTTTCATTTTAGGTTCTTAAAAGCTTTTTTATATGTAAGAGATGCCAAGAGAGTGGGTACCAAAGCACACTGCTTCAGTTCTGTGGAATACTGCATTGAGCTATAGAAAGCCAGAACAGCAGCACAACCTACCACTATCTGTGTTGTTCTGGTTTAGAACAGTTGAGTGGCTTTTGTGGTGATGGGATGGGACCAACTCTGGGGTTTAAACAGAGTTGGTACCTCCACCTCTGAAATACCTGATACTTCATTTTGTGCAGCGTGAAAAGCACGGGCTGAGGCTTGGGGCTGACCCTGCCACCACTTGGGACGCCTCATGGCTCTGGGTCTTTTTATTTGCTGCGTGTATCCCTGGACAATGAACATGGAAAGGGGACATGTGTGAGTGTTCCATATGTATGGCTTCCCCTTCCACAGTCATTCAGTCACTCCTTGGTGTACACATCACACATTTGCCAACTCCCCTTACCACTGTGGTAAATGTTGGATCTGTTCAAGGCAGAGACAAAAGGTTTAAGAGCCAATGTCCATGTTACGTAGATGCTGTTTAGGTCCGATCTGGACATACAGTGCTACGGGAATTGTTTTTCTGTGAACAGCAGGAAGAAGACCCCTAAACCCAACAAACATCACCTTCCCGTCCCCAGACTGGCTCCTTGTATCCTTCCCCCCTGAAACAAAAGGGGTGACCAGGAACTCCCAACGGTTCCACATTGTGGGGAAACCAATTAACTGCAGCAAGACAGTACTGACTGCACAGGTTTTATTACTGGTGTGATACAACACTGGGATACACCAATAATTATACACTATTTCCTCATTACTGTGCACTGCTAAGGTGAGCCTGGCTCCATCTTCTCTACCCTCTTCCATTCATTACACAGCTGATGCAAGATGGTCTCCTGGCCTGAGCCCCTGTTTTCCAGGTAACAAACCCCACAGCTCCTGGGCTTTAACCTCCTCATAATCATGGTGACCTCCACTGGACTGTTCCCACATATGTCTGGTGTTCAGGAAGCCCAGAACTGGTCACAGCACTCAGCTGCAGTCCCAGAGCACTGAACAGAGAGGAAAGCTTGTTTGCCCAAGCTGCACCACAGCACTGGTTAATGCAGTGCTCTCTGCAGGACCTTACATCTGCCTTTCTGAACTTGGCAAGGTTCCTGTCAGGCCCTGGGTCTGTGTTCACTGCCTGTTGATTGCAGGAAGTAGAAAATAAACATCCTGTTAGTCACTGTTTAATTTGAATCAGTTTTATAATTGATAAAAAAACCCTGACAAAACCCTGTATGTTACAGTGCAATGTTAAACTTTCACTGTATCAAAATTCATTTTTCATTATTCATTTAATTGATGGGTTTGGGTTTTCATCTTTTTATTGGACCACATTAAGGCAGCAGGCATTTTTATCATGACTTTCACTTCAGCTGCATGGACAATGCAACCTCAGTGCAGCCCTCACCTCCCCATCAGTTAACATTGCATTACAGTCCCTTCCAGCTGTTGCTGGCTCAGGTAACAAATACTTCCTATGCTCTTTTAACTGTACTGCAACCCAAACACAATCCACATTCTTAGCTAGAACCACTACTTTCCTTTCTTTTGACACATTTTAGTGCTTTAAACAAGAAATCTTTTAATGTATCATTTACTCTTGATTCTTCTTGTAGCACATACAAACTTTAACCCTTTTATCAACACCATTTCATAGAATCATAGAATAGTTAGGGTTGGGAAGGACCTCAAGATCATCTAGTTCCAACCCCCCTGCTATGGACAGGGACACCTCACACTAAACCATCCCACACAAGGCTTCATCCAGCCTGGCCTTGAACACCGCCAGGGATGGAGCACTCACAACCTCCCTGGGCAACCCATTCCAGTGCCTCACCACCCTCACAGGAAAGAATTTCCTCCTTATATCCAATCTAAACTTCCCCTGTTTAAGTTTTAACCCGTTACCCCTTGTCCCGTCACAACATTCCCTGACGAAGAGTCCCTCTCCAGCATCCTTATAGGCCCCCTTCAGATGCTGGAAGGCTGCTATTAGGTCCCCACACAGCCTTCTCTTCTGCAGGCTGAACAGCCCCAACTTCCTCAGCCTGTCTTCATACGGGAGGTGCTCCAGTCCCCTGATCATCCTCGTGGCCCTCCTCTGCACTTGTTCCAGCAGTTCCATGTCCTTTTTATGTTGAGGACACCAGAACTGGACACAATACTCCAGGTGAGGTCTCACAAGAGCAGAGTAGAGGGGCAGGATCACCTCCTTCGACCTGCTGGTCACGCTCCTTTTGATGCAGCCCAGGATACGGTTGGCTTTCTGGGCTGCGAGTGCACACTGAAGCCAGCTCATGTTCATTTTCTCATTGACCAACACCCCCAAGTCCTTCTCTGCAGGGCTGCTCTGAATCTCTTCTTTGCCCAGTCTGTAGCTATGCCTGGGATTGCTCCGACCCAGGTGTAGGACCTTGCACTTGTCATGGTTGAACTTCGTAAGGTTGGCATCAGCCCACCTCACAAGCGTGTCAAGGTCCCTCTGGATGGCATTCCTCCCCTCCAGCATATCAACCAGACCACTCAGCTTGGTGTCATCTGCAAACTTGCTGAGGGCGCACACAATCCCACTGTCCATGTCAGCAACGAAGATGTTAAACAAGACCAGTCCCAACACCGATCCCTGAGGGACACCACTCGTTACCGGTCTCCAGCCGGACATCGAGCCATTGACCACAACTCTTCATGTGCAGCCATCCAGCCAGTTCTTTATCCACCGAGTGGTCCATCCATCAAATTGATGTCTCTCCAATTTAGAGAGAAGGATGTGGTGTGGGACAGTATCAAACGCTTTGCACAAGTCCAGGTAGATGACATCAACTGCTTTACCCTTGTCCATCAATTCTGTAGCCCCATCATAGAAGGCCACCAAATTGGTCAGGCAGGATTTCCCCTTAGTGAAGCCATGCTGGCTGTCACCAACCACCTTGTTGTTTTTCATGTGCCTTAGCATGCCATCCAGGAGAATGTGCTCCAAGATTTTAGCCAGGCACAGAGGTGAGACTGACTGGTCTGTAATTCCCCGGGTCTTCCATTTTCCCCTTCTTGAAAATGGGGGTTATATTTCCCTTTTTCCAGTCATCGGGAACTTCACCTGACTGCCATGATTTTTCAAATATGATGGCCAGTGGCTTAGCAACTTCATTCGCCAGCTCCTTTAGGACCCGCGGATGGATTCCATCAGGTCCCATGGACTTGTGCACGTTCAGATTTTGAAGATGGTCCCGAACCAGATCCTCTCCTACAGTGGTCCCAAGGTCTTTGTTCTCACAGTCCCTGCATCTACTTTCTAAGACCTGGGTGATGCAGTCAGAGCCTTTGCCAGTGAAGACCGAGACGAAGAAGTCATTCAGAACCTCAGCCTTCTCCAAATCCTGTGTAGCCAGTTCTCCCAAGAGCTTCCTCAGGGGGCCTGTGTTGTCCCTAGTCTGTTTTTTGTTTGCTACGTACCTGTAGAATCCCTTCCTATTATCCTTAACATCCCTGGCTAGGTTTAATTCTAACTGGGCCTTTAGCCTTCCTAACCTGGTCCCTAGCTTCCCGGACCACATTCCTGTACTCTACCCAGGCCGCCTTTCCTTGCTTCCATTTTTTATAAGCCTCTTTTTTCCTTTGAATTTTCCCCAGCAGCTCCTTATCCATCCAAGGAGGTCTCCTGGCCCTCCTGCTGCACTTCCTTCTAGTTGGGATGCAGCACTCCTGAGCTTGTAGCAGGTGATCCTTGAATATCAACCAACAGTCTTGGGCCCCCCTGCCCTCCAGGGCTATATCCCATGGAACATTACCAAGCAGGCTCCTGAAGAATCCAAAGTCTGCTCTTTTGAAGTCCAGGGCAGTGAGCTTACTACACGCTCTTCTCACTCTCCTGGGGATCTCAAATTCGACCATCTCGTGATCGCTGCATCCAAGGCTGCCCTGGAGTACCACATTCTCAACAAGCCCTTCCCTGTTGGTGAGCACAAGGTCAAGCATGGCACCTCTCCTTGTCGGCTTCTCTGTTACTTGCAGAAGGAAGTTGTCTTCCGCACAATCGAGGAACCTCCTGGATTGCTTGTGCCGTGCAGTGCCATCGTTCCAAGAGATGTCAGGGTGGTTGAAGTCCCCCATGAGAACAAGGGCCTGCGAGCGTGAGGCTTTTCTTATCTGTCTGTAGAGTGCTTCATCCACAGGTTCTCCTTGATCAGGCGGCCTGTAACAGATTCCCCAGCACTAGTATTTCTGGAAAGACAGTCTGCTTCTGGTACAGTCTAGCCAGAAAGGGAGTCATGACTTCAGGAACACACCAAAGGTGGCAAACATCAGCTTTACTTGTAAAAGCTTGACTGCACTGTGGAGACTTCCACCTCTGTGGGGGGACAGCAACATCACATACCTGGAACTTGTTGCCTCATCCAGGAACAAGCATCTTAAATCCTGCAGGCACATGCCCTTTGCAGGTTCTTCTGATGTGTCTTTCCTAGTCCCAGGTGTAGATGGGGCACATTCCACATGAGTCCTCCCATCCTTTCAAACTGTGCCACTGCCCAGGCCTTACAGGGCAGACTCATCTACAAGCAAAAAGAATACAGCTTGAGTGACATCTATCAATTTGTCCCACTCCACTGTTCAGCTAGGTGCTATATATTTAATGATAACAGTGCTATCCTGGTGTCCAAGAGCAAAGAGAGCAACAGGGTCGGGGAGAACCACATGTAAAACACAAAAATGCTACAAAGAAACTGATAAACAAGCACAAAGGAAATCGATTTCATCACAACCACTGCTAGGTGCTCTATTGAACAACAATATTCTCACCCCTGATGGTCCCTGTAAGTCCTAACCTGAAGAGCAGCATTTTGCACCACTTTGGCACAGCAGAAAGCCTCAGTTCAGAGCATGTATCACCACCAGCCATACTCACTGAAGCAAAGAACAACTTCCAGGGAACAGCTGCGCTTCAGGCTATGGAATTACAGGAGACAATGAAGTGAGAACTTCCTTGAACGCATACTTTAGAGGACAGCAAACCACACAACTCAAAAAGCGAACTACAGAGCAATGCAGTAGCAAATACTGCAGAGTAAAGAGCTGGGAAATGCTAACACCTTCCCAGACAGACCTTCCAAGAGGTTACTGGACTTCTCCAGCACTGTGCAGCAGCCCAACAGCACAGTCTGGCTTCACCATGAAGGAGGTCGGAGCCCAGCACATTTTCTGTAGAACGTAACTGGATGCTGATGGATTTCAGAGCTGGAGAGAGAACACAGCAGCACACCAAGGCTCCACGAATCCTGCCCAGCAACAAGCTAAGGAAGATCAGACTAAGCAGGTGTGAGTTCATGTGCCTGGTTTGCCTCACTCTCCCCATGTTCTGCAGCTTGTTCACTGTTTGCCAAAAAAAATCAATGCAATCCACTCACATTTTTAATCTGATCTTCCCTCAGTTCTTAAAGCAATGTAATGAGGCCATCAGGCTCTGTCAGCCAGGTTCACACTGCAATCTGAAGCGCACACACACACACAAAGGGATAACGGGGAAGGAGAAAGAAAGGATTTTATCACTCCACAGAGACAAGGAGTCGTTATTTAGCCAGTCAAAGGAACACTTGTATGTCCAGGGAGCCTTGGCCATCCGCTCTTCCTTCACAGGAAGGAAATTAAGTTGGGGACAGAAAAATTCTAAGGTGCCTGGGAAACCTGCCAAGCACCGGGGCTCCCACACGGCTCCTGCGCTGGGGCAGTCTGAGACATAAAGACAAGCAAGGCTGAATTCCCAACAGCTTCATGGTTGAGACAAAACATCAGCAGGACAGAACAACCTCTTCTGAGTCAGAAAATACTAATCGAGTGTTTTTTCTGTTATTACTACTTTCCTGATAATGAGTCTTAACTGTATTAAATGCAAAATGAGAGACCTTGTCATTTCTAGATTCTGTGAGTAAATCCTTGTTGCTTATCTCTGTAGCCTGGTGTATATTACACATTATTGGGGGATAACTTTTATGTTGTATATTACTGGGGGATAATTTTTATATTAATTGTGATTTCACTACAAATAGAAAACAACAGGTATCTCCTTAGTTAAGGGCAAGACAAAACCACAATACAATTCGTGCATCAGTTTTCCCACCTCCTCAGCCCTCCCCAGTATCAAACAGGTAACAGGGTCCGAATTAGGGAACACTTAAAACTGATCACAGGTCACAAGCTAGGCCAAGGGAGAGGTGCAGCAGCAGCGCTGAGGGAGCCGACTGCTGGCACTGCCAAAGGCCACAGCAACTGAGGCAAGGCGGAAAACTGATGTCGCTGCTACCCAGTGGGGTACCCATGGAACTGCAGGCCCTGTGAAGGTGATGGATCGACTACTGGAAACCATTTCCACACCAAGAAAGAAAAGAAGGTAACTGGGAGCAGTCACCATGGATTTACAAAGGAAAGGGGTCATTTGCAAACCCTAAAGAATACTAACCTGACAGCCTCTGTGATGAGGTGACCAGAAATCAGGAGAATAAAACTCCTTAATGCCAATGTAGCATTATTGCAGCACTGGGTGCTAGGTGGGATTTCCCCAAATCAAGCACACCCCATGCCAATTTCATCGTTACCTTTATACACAAAAATTACAAGGTAGTACACTCCCAGTTACAATGATAGGTTAGTGATTTGCACATAACCAGTATCTGCTGTGTCGTTTCGACATTATTATGTCTTCTGTTGTTATGTTTGCATGGAGGAAGGGCCTTCACCTGGACAAGGGTCTTTTGTGGGTGTGGTTTTTAGTATTATAATAAGAGTATAATGAGGATAGTTCATCTATAGGACACCCTAATCTTATTTTGTTGCCAGGATGGCTGGCTAGATATCTACCTTGCCAGGTTGTCAAATAACTCATCCTATATACAATAGACCCTAGGTGCTTTGGTTGCAGTCTAGGGAGTAAGGACTAAGACTAACATGTTACAGAGAACACAGACCTCAAGCAACACAGTCAGATTTCAAGCAGCACAGCAACCTATGCTAACAAAAAGGCTAACTTCTTAAATAAAGATGTTCCCATAGTGTTTCACAAGCAAACACGTAATACATACAGATTCAGTAAAACTTAAGATAACCTGCAACATGAGGAGACCAGTGCATATTGTCTATGTTGACTTCAGGATGGTTTTTGACACTGACACAGTATTTTCATTGACTAGCAGATAAAGTACAGGCCCAGTAAGTGGACAATGAGGTAGGACTGAAGACTGAACAGCCAGGCCCAGAACATTGTGATCAAAGACATGAAGTGCAGTTGGAGGCCAGTAAATAGTAGAGTACCCCAGGAATCAGTAGAGGCCAGTCCTTTTCAACATCTTCATTTAGGACCTAGACCATGGGACAGTGTACCCTCAGCAACTTTGCAGACAACAGCAAACTGGGAGGAGTGGCTGATGTGCTAGAGAGCCATGTCACCATCCACGGGACCTGGAGATACGGGCCAACAGAACCTCATAAAGTTCATCAAAAGGAAACACCAAATCCTGCACCTGGGGAGGAACATCCCAAGGCACTGGGACAGGTTAGGGCCAACTGGCTGGAAAGCAGTCTGACAGATAAGGACCTGGGTGGGGGTCCTGGTAAACACCAAGTCCAGGAACCACCATGAGCAAAGACTGTGACCTGGCCACAAAGAAGGCCCATAGCATCCTGTACTGCACACAGAAAGAGATGATTCTTCCCCTCTGTTCAGCACTGGTGAGACATCTGGAGTGTTGTGTGTTGGCCTGCCAGTACAACAGACGTGGACATAGTGGATTGAGTTCAGTGAATGGAAGACAACTGAGGAACTGGAACATCTTTCATGTTCTAAAAAGCCTCAAAGAGCTGCGACTGTTCAGCCTACAAAAGGAGGGTCAAAAGTCTTACAAACATGTATAAACTTCTAATTAGAGTGCATAAAGATGACAGAGTCTTCCCAGTGGTGCCCAGAGGCAGCAGGCACAAACTAGAACACAGGAGGTTCCCTGTGAACATCAAGAAACTTGTACTGTGAGGGTGACTGTGCTGGTTGTGGCTGCGATAGAATTAAATTTCTTCACAGCAGCTACTACAGGGCTGTGTTTTGGATTTGGGATTAAAACAGTGTTGATAATACACAGAATAGTAGAATTATTTTATGTTGAAAAAGACCTTTTGACTCCAACTGTAAAGCTTACACTGTCCACCACTAAACCGTGTACCTGAGCAACACAATACAGGGATGTTTTAGTTATTGCTCAGCAGTGTTTACACAGAGACAAGGCCTCTTCTGTTCCTCACATCACCCCACCAGCAGCAGGCTGCAGTATACAAGGAGCTGGGAGGGGACACAGCTGGGACAGCTGACCCCAAAGTGATATTCCAGGCCATATGAGGTCATGCTCAGCAATAAAAGCTGGGGGAAGAAGAATGAGGGGACCTTTGGAGTGATAGCATTTGTCTTCCCAAGTAATGGTTTCATGTGACAGAGCTCTGCTTTCCTGGAGATGCCTGCCAATGGGAAGTGGTCAATGAATTCCCGGTTTTGCTTTGCTTGCATGTGTGGCTTCTGCTTTACCTGTTAAACTGTTTTTATCTCAACCCAAGAGTTTTCTCACTTTTACTCTTCTGATTCTCTCACCCCATCCCACCAGGGATGAGTGAGCAAGCAACTGTGTGGTGCTGAGCTGCTGGCTGGGGTTAAACCATGGCAGTGACCAAGCACTGGTACAGGTTGCCCAGAGAGGTGGTGGAGTCTCTATTCCGTAGAAATCAAACCCAAATGGACATAGTTCAAGGCAACCTGCTCTACCTGACATCCCGCCTTGAGCAGAGGGGTGGATTATACAACCTTCATAGCACCCTTCCAACCTCAGTCATTCTGGGATTCTGTGAAAGGCACCCCCCGCTTCAGCTGCAAAGGTGAGATGGGAATTAGCACTGCACAGCTCAGGGGAGCGGCGATTTCCAATAGCAAGGGTAACTACCAGTCTGACTGGCAAACAATGTATTAATTGAGGTGTCCCGAAGAGTAGGTAGGGGAGCAAAACTCCGACTCTCTATCTGAAGGCATAGCAGGAAGAGAGTAACAGTGTGGAGAGCATAACAGGACTCTGCCTGTCTTGGGCAGGAATTTTAGAACTATTTAGGTTTTGGAAATCAAACACCATATGGGCAATTTTTCAGTATTAGTTATAACTCACAGTATGGTCTGAGATGTGTTAATGCAGAAAGATTTCTTCCCATGCTTTTTACAGAATGAGAAAGGACCCCACCATGTTTATATTTCCCATGCGACTCTCTGAAGTTTTACTGCTTGCTTCCCACACTTAATTTAACAGCTGACTTGAAAATCAATAAAAGGACCCCTCTCATTAGCAGTAAATAAATTAGCAATTAATGATATAGACTACTACTATAGAATCACAGAATCCTTTGGGTTGGAAGGGACCTTTGAAGATTCTCTGCCATGGCCAGGGACATTTTTCACATGCCATTAATTAATACCTCAATATATCTTTTTCTTTATATATCTAATTCTCTATTTACTTATTTAACACAACTATAGCGGCAGCTCTGAATACACTTAACTAGGCCAAACACACACAGAGAACTAACCCAAATGCCTCTAGCTTTATCAGTAGAACCTGCACATCTCAGATGAATCCCACCATTTAAAATTATTTTTACTTTAGAAAAGCAACTGATATTTTAGAATTACAGAACTATTGGAACTACAGAATCAAGTTACTCTTTAAAACCTTAGCATCTGTCAGTCTCACAGAGATGCTTTTATCACCCAGGGTGGGTGATACTACCTACTCGTACTGTGTGTACAAGTACGTAGTACTGTATGTACCTACTTGTACATACATAAACTGAACTCTATCTCAGGCTTTAAAGAGCACACGGACACAGCCTTCCATACCAAAGCCTACTGGCTTAATCCCAATGACTGCTCAGAATCAAAACCTACAATGCTGATCATATAAACTGGATTCTGAATGCAATGCATCAATAATATCCAACAGCTCAGCCACAGCATCATGTTAATGTGGCAGTATGGGCTTCAGATGTAAGAAACATGATGGCTAACCACATTTTGAGCTGTCTGATAGAGGCTGTGTACATGTATTTCAAGTCCTTTAAAAACATGCTAATGTATGACAGAAATTATGTAAAGAATTACACTATTTGAAAGCAAGTATTACTTGAAGTGTAAAAGCAGAATTACTGTACATCATATCACAAATATGAACATAAAAAGAGGGCTCCTAATTTCAGTACTTGCTGAATAAAGCCAAATACTCTTAATACATACCTTGTACAAAACCTTGTTTAGATTTCCTGCTGTATGTGTAAGATAGCAGAAGGATTCTGCACAAGCCAGTCTTCATCCACATTTTAAGATTTTAGCAGCAACCTAAAAAATAAAAAGACAGTAAATAACTGTGACACTTCAAACTATATATATATAAATATAGAAGCTTCTCTTTTCAAATACCCATAACACAGGGAAATAAAACTTCACATTACCAGAAAAACCCCATTTATTCTCTACCCATTCTTAGCACTCAGTTGTTACAACAGATTTCTCAAAAGGTTTTATATTTAATTTTACTACCTCAGCAGTTAAAAAGCAGCTGTTCCAAGAATATTCACTAGTTCCTAGATTTTCATACTTCTGGCTGAAGTAGATTAAGTGCCAAAGAGCCCCAAGTTATTCAGCTTTCACGGGTTTTTAAAACATCTCAAACACAACATTGTCTTCTAGGCCTGTCAGTGCATGTGGCCACACTGACCTTTAATCCTTCTCACACTACTGCCATTACAATAATTAGGATCCCTGCACACAACAGTTATTGATGAACCTTGACAACTAACTGCTCTCAATGTAACTCTACTGAGGGCATGGAAGCACGAATAGTCTCCTCCCTGTTCCGCAGGCTGCTGTGGTACAAGCATAATTTAAACAGGCAAAGCTATGTATGAAAATAATACAACTGAACTGCAGTAAAATGTTGTCCTACTTTAGAACAACACCTCAGAACAGAGCTGCACAAAAGCTTCATTACATTTTAATACTGAATGCATTAGAAACTTGATGCAAAAGTTTAAGATTTTGTAATTTTAAAAGTTATTGATCTGCTTGCATTTGCAGTAAGTGCAGTTGGAAGAACAAACAGCAAGTCAGAGTATAATTTTATTCCTATTACATTTATTAATTCACACATTACTGTAATTATATTCAAAAAGGCCCAAACAGTAACTTAATAAGGGTTATCCATCTTGAACTGCGCATCTTTTTCTAGTCTACATGAAAAATAATTATCCAAAGTGTCTGAAAATCAAACAGCTCCGTGCCCCAGCCACTCAGGCTTCAAAACAGCTCTCACCCATATACACACATTCCTTCCTCCCTCACTCAACTTGCATCACCTCTTCTCCAAAAGTACCTCTGATTTAAAATAGCATGGCAGTATTGCAATGTTTGAGAGGTTTAACACAATCCATTACTCAGTCTGGGAAATCAGACATAGAAACATGTTGCAGACCCAAGGAGCCACAAAAAAATGGCTCTAGAGAGGAAGACTGCCTGGGAAGCACCCGATTACAGCAGTGCAAAGGGATTAAGAATTCTGTATGCTCTCAGATACACATCTTTAAGAAGACTTCTTAAAATAGTTTATCAACATCTTGAGGTCCTGTTTGATGGTCAGAAAGCTGAGCACACCCTGTAAAGTATTTGTTACAGAAGAATTACTTTTGAAAGCCACACACAGGTTGCACCTTTCAGGCTAGCTTCACTTCAGGAACAGGCCCAAAAAGCAACTCAGGAGTGACACACATGCAAATTACAACACAGAACCACAGACACTTACAATAAAGGTTAACATTTACCTTATCAGATACAGCTGGAAAAAGGCTGAGGCTAGCAGCTCACAGCAAATATGATTTCAGAGTTGGCACAATTTTAATGTCTGAGTCCTATTAAAAGTGCTGTTAATTCATCAATTCACCTATTTGCTTCCTTTTCATCCCACATTCCCCTTCCCCCATCGTGCAGCTTGCAACAGATCTAATTTCGAAAGTTCTCTATCCATAACAGACGTTCCACAAGATGGATACTTTATTCCTAAAGCATATACAAAGAGCACAGCCTCTAACTCTTTGTAACTAGAGCTGTAATTTTTCAAGGGCTAGTATTTAAATAATTTAGCAGGTGAAATGCAGTAACGGCCATAGTGATGACTGTCAGCTGTGGGAACAAGGCTGGAGTTTTCATCTGGACAAATATCCATTTCCTGGGACATCACCTCCACATGGGGAAACTAATTCAGCTATTGAGAAGCATGTACCCATGTTAAAGGGAAGCTACAATTACGAACTGCTTATCTGTCAGTCTGTATTTTAGCATTATGAAAAAAAATAATCAAAAGACCTTAACAATTAGGCTTTCCTTCTCCCTCCCACTCCCCCCATCTAAAACCAGCAGGGCTAAAACCTCCAAAGGCCCAACAAAGTCCAGTTTCCAGCTACCTTCTCTTTCTTGGCCAGCCAGATTTACTGAAGAGAAAGCAGTGAGCCATAATCCTGGCAACTGGTAGATATTAATGACATAACTGTAGCCAAATAAATCTACTATGTTTTTGAAGACAATCCCTAAAACCAGCCAGTAACAACTTCTCCACAACTCTCTCTCCACAAAAAAGTAACATCTTTCCAACCTCTTGACCCTATATAAACCCTACTGTATATGATTAATTACTTTGTTAGACCTGAACGTATACCAGCAGCTCGTGCTGAAAAGGGGGATTTCTAAGAGCAGGAACACAGCAGACAGTTCCTTTCAAAGTAAAATACTCTGAATCATCTTCATTCATATGATAAAGCTTTCCTTTAAATTAAAGCTCAAAGTGGGTATGGTGCAAAGAAAAATTAATCTGAAATATTCTAAACGGCAAACAGCATGATAAACATGCCTATTCAGAGATGAACACATGCATCATGCACAAGCCGAGTGATACTGTGCATATACTGAGCCATTATCAAGGAAAATTGAAAAAACAGCTCTTCAGTACAACCTGTCTCAAGTAACACATTCTCAGCTTTGACAGAGTACTCCACTACTGTCTTTTCAATGAGGAACTGCTACACGCAACAAGCTCCAAGCTGCCACAGAAAGGACAAAGATTTTTGTGTACCTCTGTATCTTAAGCAAGGTCTGAATTTGAAGACCCTGAAATTGGTATTTCATAAATTTAACCAAAATTGCTTATTTACAAGTTATGTTCCTAGACGTAAGATCATGCATTTAATATGAAATGAGGATCTATTTCTGGGGGTAAAAAAAAGAGATTTCCTACCACTTCAAAGAAGTCTGGATTTGATCAGCAGAAAGGAATGAAGTCTTTAACTTCTTAACATCACTGAGGATTCTACTGCACAGTATAAAGTGTTATATTTTCATAATACATATATATTTTTGCAAATTTTGAGCTGTGAGGCTGCAAAGTCATTAAAATAATCCTATATGAAACAGCAACTCAATCCTGTACTTTTGAATATAGCCCTCTCCCCTATATTGCTCACGAACATTCCCATGTAGAGGAGTCTACAATACCAGAACAGCTGGTTAGTTAGTGATTTTCCTAATTATCCATTCTACATCTGCTGTCTTTAATGCAGCAGCAACGTCTTCTGATGTTCACATTTCTATTAATTTTGTTCATGCCAACCACCTTGGAAAAATATCCAAGTTAACAGCATTATTTTCTCAGCACTCACATATCCTGTTACACAGATGTGAAATTCTTGAACCTTCTATAATAGAAAAACTAAGTAGTAGAAAACCGTTGAAGCAGCAAGGGTCTAACCTTTAACCCTCACCTCTTTCACCTAGAATTGACAATTTATAGGTGTGACTTCACCAATTAACAAAGAAAACTTGAGAAACCTTACAGATGAAAAGCATCTGAAACTGCTCTACCACTCAGCATTGGAAGTTACAGAAGTCAGTTAAAATTTCATGAGCTTGATTTGTCAGATTCTAGAAACTGAGTGAATTCACCTACCGCAGAAACATATGGCTTGTTTATGTACTGAGTTTGAAACAAATGTAGAGAATCTGCTGTAAATGAGATATGGTTAAACCAGCACAGCTACCAAAGGGTTAAACAGTAGCAGTATTGCTCTAGTGCTTTAAGGAAAGCCAGGACACCAGACGTCACTGCACTGCACACTGTGCAAACAAGTTTACAACTGTGCAATCGAAGACAAGAGAACTACAAAAAAAAAATTTAGATGCATTTAAATAGGCATAGTTTCATCAATATCCTTTTAGTTTGATTTCAAAATATTTTAAAAATTGTTTTAAAGTAGCAAAAATGTGTTCAGGCAAAGCCCAAGAGTTTTACAAGATTTTACAGTTTTAAGACTGCAGAAAATCAGCATAAAGTTTCTACTATAGAAAAACACATATGTAGTTGAAATGTGATGACCTAACTAGTTTGAGGATATTTTGCATCTTCTAAAAACTGGGGGGGGGGGGGGGATATCTAGTTTCAAGGGAAACTTCCCTAGATTATGCATAAACCAAACTTCATCCAATTGAAAAAACAAGCCAACATTCCTAAGGAATTGTAAAACTAATACACCATGCATTTACTTCTGAGGCGTTAGCAATGCTGCTTTACCCAACTTTACACAATGCTCCCCATTCCCTCCTGTAGGATTCCTTACCTGTTATTTTTGAAGCAGATGCCAAGTTAGGCCAGTGTCCTAACCTCCTCTTCCAAAATAATGACAGCTGAATTGATTATCTTTGTGGGACTAAAATCTCTGAAGCCGTAAGACTGTGCTGGGGGAAAGGGCAGGGCAAGCTGTGGTCACACGGTCTTTATGAAAGAGCAACAACTCAAGATTCACCCCAAGAGCTTTCATCTTTGAACTGCTTCATTTGAAAATGTAAAATTTAACAACACTAAGCAATAGATACATCTATGTTGAAACGAAACTGAGTAAGGAAGCATTCAAATACCTAAGCATATAACAGAACTTTAATGTTAACTCATATGCAGTTCAATAAAGTTTTTTTTAAGTTGGTTTTTTTTTTTTTTCAATAAAGCTTTATTTACGTAACAGAACAATGGTTGGAAGGGGCCTCTAGAGATCACCTGGTCCAACTCCCTGCTCAAGCAGGGCCACTTCATAGCCGACACCCATGATCACCCAGGACTATGTCCAGACAGCTTCTGGTATCTCCAAGGATGGAGACGCCACAACATCCCTGGCCAATCTGAACCAGTGGTTGGTCACCCTCACATTAAAAACTTGTTTCCTGATGTTCAGACAGAGACTCCTGTGCTTCAGTTTGACCACTGCCTCTGGTCCTGTCAAAAGATTCAACCATTCATTGTGCAGTCCAGCAATTTCCTTCCTGTACTAACTCTGCTGACAATTTTTAGCTCTGATTACTTCATGACAATACTAATACCAACTTCTATCTTCCACCATAACGAAGCCGTATTTGTTAGGAAAAAAATCTTACATTAGATTTGAAATACACAGAAAATGGAAGCTATTTCAGCACAAAGACAACAGAACAGCATTAATAAACAGCAGGGTATCCTGCAAATGCTATCACACATCAGTCTACTGACATAAATACTTACCTGTTAAAAAAAAAAAAAAACAAAACCCAAACCATAAAGCAATGTTCAATAAAGGTACCATTTTTCATGAAAACTTGTGCTTTACTATAGAGATGAAGGCATTTATAGATGTTTCAGTATGACATAACTAGTCCTGGCAGCAGGTCAAGCATGCACTTGCCCAGTCTAAGCAGGTTACTATTCAGACCTGGGCTAGAAGTTATGTGTAACGCCACCAAGGAACTCATGAGAATTTTTAAGGCAGAATACGTAGGGAGCTGAACTGCACAAAACCAAAGAGCACAGATTCTCTACTTGCTACTGTTGTACAAACTTCATTGCCTAGCAAGCTGGGATTCAAACTTTGCTTTTTGTCCTTTCCTTACTCAACTGGACATATTGCTGATGCTGCACCAAGATTTATCTCAACTTTCCTGTACCATTTTACATTCCTTATTTTAGAGAAAGTGGCTACTACCTGCAAGATAAACCTGTTTTTCCTACCTGAAGTGAAATAGCTAAGTAGATATCAAACATTTAAAAAAGCATTAAGCCTCAGCTCTCATATATGCACAGCTAAGGAAGCACCTACTAACACGTAATGAAGAGGACCAAAAAGCACAATATTAGGAGTAATTTCAAGTTTGAGTAACAGATTTAACTATTGGGCATCTCAGTGTGTGTTAGGAATACTACTAAAATTAACTCTTCCACCACCTATCCCCCTCTTCGTATGTGACACTCCACTTGTCTACAACTTTCTTCACTTGAGAACGAAGTACAAAGGCCTAATGATGAAACCATGTTTGCACAGAACTAAACCAAGACCACATGGCACAAAAGAGTGAACTTCCTTTTGTTATCTTCTTATATACAATTACTTGGCATCACATTCAAGACTAAAGTATCTCAAATCAAAGCGACTGGCTGTTGGCACTATTTTTCGCATTTCGTTCAGATTTCAAGATATAAGGTCACACTACAATTCTCACATTAAAAATATGCATTTAAAAGAAGTTATCAAAATTATGTCAGGTATCCAATTTGTAAATATCAACACATTAATAAGAAAATGGTTATGAACACAAACTACAACATGTAAGTCGTTATTTATGTTACCTGTTTGTGGCTTTTGATGTACACAATGAAAAAACACTCACTCTTAACACACTATATTATTTGCTATGTTTTGAAAAAGAAACTCTTTATAAGTAAGCAGCAGCTTCTCCAACAAAGTCCACATTTCAAAACGAAGTTCTGTATAGTGAATGATACATCAATTTCTTTGAAAGGTTAACAGAACAGTTACTTGTTACCAGATTCTTTCACTACTTTTCACAGACCATTTTAAAAAGAGCTGTCTGCTCTCCTATTCTGCTCAACCTTGTTCTTAACTTCATTTCCATCTTATTTTACAACTTTCCACCAACTTACTTTCTCAGAGTTCTGCAAAATTTTGCATCTGATCATCATCTGATTGCTGAGTATGCTCTGACAGGGTATATTTATGCATGAATTTTGAGCGATTCTATTTTACACCATGTGCAAGCTAAAATAAATGCAGATATCCAAGTAGCTTAAAGATGAAACTCATCACATTGAGGTAAAACCAGGTCTTTGCTTCTTTATTACAAAATGAGGGAATAAGACTGAAATAATCATCCAACATTCACTTTCCATAACAAATCTTGAATTATCAAAGGAATCTGGGTGTAACCAGTTTGCATTTTTTGAAAACTTGCATATAGTATTTCTTAAGCCTTTGCTCAGATCAGTGCCTGGCTGAGAACACCACATCTGTAATTCAGGAAAATTAATGTTTGCGAGCGCATTGCAGTAACTGAAAAGGAGTAAACTAAGACCACTGTAGCTGGCAAGAGCAAATACTTATTTAAGTGCTCTACGGCCAGACTACCCTCAAACCCCAACTGCAGCAGCTACCACTGTGCAACTGAAATTAGGTGAGGAGAAGAGACGAAGACTTTGAAAAGCACCTTTGTAGCCATAAAGGAACTTGATTAACTGAGACAGCTAAAGCAGCTACCAGAACAACCAAAGGCACTATGATATTCCAAGTCCTGGGAAGGCTGACAGTCCTGGAGCTGTACATGCACTCTATGAGCAGACAAGCAACCTCAGGTACAAGTGTTCAACCACTCATCTCTGTGGCAAGATAATTACTTTTTTTATTTTGTCACAATCAAGGTAAAGATGTCATTTTCCTGCAATTAGTGCAGAACCATATTTTTGCCAGCATTTACATTTAACCAGGAGCTCTCGAATCCTGGCAGAAGGCCTCTACTGGCACACTAAGTTAGACATATTTGAGCTGCAGTTCTTTCCCAGCACAATTTGACTCATATACTTAGCCTTTCCCTGCATGTCATTAAATGTCCCACCTCTGATCCTTTCAGGTTATGTAGATTTAAAAAAATTGGAAAATATAGGTAACTCCTATAGGCTTTTAGACTTCTTTTGCCTACCGAAGCATGTATTATTTGCATGTTTACATTGAAATAGTTTCATTTATAGCAGAACTCTAAAAAAACATTTAAGAATTTTAGATGGTTTTTATCTAGATAAGTTTATCAAGTCATACTGGGGGGTTTTAATCCTATGGCAGCGTCCAGATTTTCAGAAGAGAGACTGAAAGATGAGGTCAAACCACATCTTCATTCTTTTCTACATTACTAACTCCCCTATCTGTAAATACATGAAGAGTACTGATTCACTTTTACTTTTCCCTATTAGTATTTCTACACACCTGTGAGTCAAGAAAAGGTACCCATCTATTATTTTAAGTTGTCATGTATTCTGCAATTATTGTCAACTAATTTATACAAAAGAAATTTTAATATTAAATTAATCCAGACCAAAGTTTTTTTATTTCCCCTCAGGAAGAGCCATAAATCTTTTCAGCAACACATCAGGTTAAGAATGTATATGTGACACTCATGTACTAGCAAAACACATATGGAGAGGTATGCAATGACTTGCCAAATACATGAAGAACTGGTTTTTGTTTTTACTGTGTCTCTGACATATGATCATTTCCTTTAACCCACTTCCATCAAGTTTAGTATTATAATCCCCAGATAAAGTTGTATCTTCCACATCATCAGGAAACGTTAAAGAAAACCTGGAATACAGAACAGGAAACAAAGTCCTAAATGGAACAGATAAGGATACACAGGAGCAAGCTAGAGAGTCTTCAAAGATGAATGATCTGACCCAATCCTATATTCAGTACGTTTTGTTACTCACATAACTTCTAAAGTTTTGCAGAAGCTTGCAGAATTGTCACCGTAATGCTAATAAAGTTAGGGTTGAGTCAATGCCCTCAATATGAGACCAGTGAAAGGTTTAGAGTTCAAATACTTCATAAATACGTAACACCTCTGGTAAAATAAAGCTTTCCCACCTTCTTTCAAAGATACATCGTTCAGCTTCCTTGACAGTGGGCAGTTTTGAAGATACCGGATTTTTTTTTTTTTTTTTTTTTAACAATTTTGGTTTTTTTTACATTTATATGAAGATTCTACATTACCAGTTTTCCTACCTGAGACCTCAAGAATTAAGCAGCATAATCATTCCCTTACCATCCCCAAAAAATCTAGACGAAGATTGTCAAACCCTGAGTACTTCTGTCACTACTACAGCAATAAACCAGAAGTGTAAATGTAGTATTAAGATTCTGGGCAGTTTTAAAATCCGTATTTTCCAAAACTATCACACACTTGGGAAATTCAGGTTTATGGTTATCTGGAAGAAGAAAAAGATACATGAAATAATTCATTTCCAACGTAGTAAGAAAAATGCTAAAGATCAGCTTTTATCCAACTAGGCTTAAAGGCACAACATATTATCAGTCTTCAGTAACTACCATCACTCAAATTATCCTGTTTCTAATGATTTCATAATACATGCCAATATCCACAGTAAAGTACATCTGCCTAACCTAACCAATTGTATTTTTAAGACGCCAACAATGGATTGAAACTTATAACTGGGTAAAACAAGACAACATTTCTTGTTAAGTGTTCACAGCAACATTTTGCACAGTGGCCCCAATTTAAAAAGATGCATGCCCAGTAACATAACACGTCCCTCCACCCCTCCCACACATCCCCCCACACCACCCTCCTGTGGTCTGGCTTTGAATACTCAATATAATTTTTAAAGCTTCACTTCAAAAATGATGAAACTCAAACTATTTTTTTTTTTTTTTATGTTTAATACAACTTGGGGAGATACAGTACTATTCATAGCAAACATCAAGTCATTTGTGATTAATTTACTGTCTTGTACATATACTTGTGATTAAAACCAGATTATCCATGGAAAGTGAACTATTTTCTTTATCTTCACCATTAATACTGAAGTGGGCGATAAGCAGGTAAAAAAAAAAATCTAGAAGTAAACATACATGAAAGTATATAAAGTGATTTTATTCTCCTGAGCCAGCTGTCATTTTGGAAGCTGTAAGAGGTATCCCGGACTTATGTTGACTTTCCTAAGAAGTACGTCTTCGTAACTTGCCACTTTTTCCCCCATTTGTAATGGAAAAAGTATATGGTGCACTAAACATGCAGAGCAAACACAAAACAGAAAGCAAGCTTAGCAACTAACCCCACCCCCCCAAGTTTACATAATACCAAACAAATGCTCTAGTACCCCCTTCTACAGATATTCACATTCAGCAGTGTGAATAAAATATGAAACTGTACACAGCTACGATGCAAGAATGATGTGGAACATGCATGAAGTGGTATTACAAAAACTATACAAAGCATAACATGGCAATGATAAACCGGCACATACACCAAAACAGGTATAAAAGCACAACCATCCCAACTGCCGAGGTGACATGTTTTTCATTTTTAAACTAGTAATTCAATATAAAACAATTATTTCATACATCTCCTTTCAAAAATCTGAACATTCAGGTTTTGAAATGTAGTAGTTACATTCTTCACAAACTAAGGCAAAAACTTCATTTGTATTATTTGGCACAGCTCTGGTTCTTAAAATGTCGGATGTGGAACTGCTACTGATAAAATGCTGGAAGCTCTAGAACCACAATGTTCCACACTACAAGAAAACTGCAGATGAACTACTGTTTCTTAATAAAGAAATTTTTTTCCTTCTGTGCCTTCCAGAAAAGGCTTTTTGACATGAAGATGATTAAAACTGGAGCTGCAGCTTACCTTTTGTATGCTCTGTCCCTTAAAAGTGAAGCATAATATATGGAACAACGCAGTGCTAGTGTATCAAAAAATGAGAAAGTTAGCATTTTAAAAGACAGTATTTTCCATCTTGTAATTGTGGTACATATTTTTTCCCAAGAAAAAGTACACTTGAACAGTCTTGCTTCTCTAAAGCAACTGTGTATATCATCTTTCCTGGCGAAATCATGAAGAACGTTATTTTCCGTATTTTACTGGCTTGCATGCAACCTTCTTGGCAACTGCAGAAAGTGAACAGACAGATCAAGCTCACATATAATTTGACTCAACATTTTAGTGTATGGGTTTTTCTTCATTATTTCAAATACTTGTCCTCTTGGGTCATCACTAAGAACATAAAACATAACTGCGCTATTCAGACATCTTAAAGCCCTCAGCACAGTTCTTCTCTATTTGTTCTAAATTATGTATTTCTAAGAAGTACTGAAAAGTCATCCAAACTCACTTAATGAGAAAGTACATGCAACTACACTCTACGTGGCATGCTGCAGAGTCAGCCCAAATTAACCTGAATCGACACAGCCAAGAAAAGTCTTGCTGTACTGCCCACTCCTTGGTGTTCTTTCCTTCCACAATGAAATGAGCAGAATAGAGCAGAATTTTCACTAGGATATTTTTTACCCTGCTCACTGCATGGGCACAGAGATGCAAGGGTGGCACAAAGCAGGCAGGAACCATGACCAAGCAGCAATGAGGGCAAAGGGCTATGCCTATATGCAGCAATGCATGTATTGCAGTATAATTCTACACAAAAAAATTTAACTTTTCCATTAGCATACATTAAGTAATTCGTAAGCAGCTTAAAAGACTACCTCCTGCCAGCAGTTCACAGCTGCATTCTACAGTACTGTGACAGCTGGTTTATGCAGGGTTCTTTCCTGCAGTTTTCACTAAATAAAAATATGTCAAACTTAGTAAAAGCACTGCAAAATAAATGCTTTTACAGCAAATAATGAATGGGAAAACCCCCTTTTTTTAAAAAAGAAACATTAAAATGCCCTAAACACTAAGAGCAAACAGCTCCAAAGAAAGTTACAATAAATCATCGTGGGGTTTACATCTTTTTAGATTACATTTCCTCTTCCAAATTGCTTACATATTTGTGGTTTCCTACCCTGCTTAAGTATATGTGGTTATCTAATGAAGGAAAATCTGTTTCGCTTGGCAGGGGTTGGCAATGGGGGGGGCTATTTGGGAAAGAGTGTTTTGTTGGTTAGTTGCTTTTTGGTGGTTTTGGGTTTCTTTGGCAGGGGGGGGGTGTTGGTGTGGTTTTTTGGGTGTTTTTTTTTGGGGGGGGGGGGTGTGGGGGGGGTGTGTTTTGTGTGGGATTCTTTCCCGAAATAGTCACTGAGAATAGATTTTTTTCTTCCTTTCACATAAATAAATACAGTGAAATTAAGGGGAAAACCTGATGAAAATACCTTAATCCTACCACACAATTACTAAATTTTTGTTTGGTGCTCCTCTGGCTATGAGATGTAAATGCAAGACAGGATTGTCATGGGTTTGATGGAAGGCTAACAATGTTAAAATCAGCTGGTTCGTACTTACAACAACATGAGGTGTGTATGCTGTATGCAGTGGCTGCGTTCAGTCACAAAAATCAAATTCTACAGAATGATTTCATAACACCACCATAGAAGAAACATCCAACTACAGTGCCCCCACTTTACAATCCATGAATATTAAAATATTTTTAGAATATTAATTCATTTCAGGTTTTTTGTCCTTGGCCATCTGCACACCACTAAACTCATCAAGTTTAAAACATCCAAGACATTCATGTAACTGGTACTTCCGTATTTTCTATTAAAAATTAGTTAACGGTTTTCATGTATAACAAGCTTTATTTTTGTGAATCTACCGGAGATAGAAAAGTAAACCGTGTATCTCCCATTTTTATTACTTTATTCCTCCTTTATTCCCCCTCCCCCATCTTTTTTCCATTTACATACAAGACCCTTCACACTTTTTCTCAAGGTTCTACACATTTTTTTTTACTGAGAAATTCAAGGCAAGAACATCATCTTTATTCTCACTGCGCTTCTTTCAAGTCAAGCACTTCACGTCCCGCATACAGTTAGCATGTAAATTCAATCCAATTATACAGCTAGGCTTTACTCTACAGAAATTAAGACATAAAAAGCACGCTAGTAAAACTAGGAACAATACAAGCTCTAGACAAGCCATTCACCAAAATAAATGGAAAAACCTTATCAACATGTGTATGCAGTAACACAGTTAAGTTCCTTTGAATCTCATACCTCATTATAAGCATTTTGTTCTCTGTTTAGGGGAATCCATACAAATCAGTTAGTTCTTACCCACATTTACATGCCCACATAAAGATGTGGGGTTTTTTCTTTTAATGTGATGTGGGCATAAAATAATCACTATATGAAAGCATTTTGTAAATGGTTTTACCTGTAAGTATACTATGCTTATTTGTGAACTCCAAGCTTTTCTGAATTGTTCCTTCAAATTAGGAAGGAATGGTTGCTGTTCTAAAATGCTCTTCTGAAAAAAACTTCCTGCTTTTAGAAGACAGACTTAGGTCATTAAATATGAATACGTCCAAGTTTCAATTTAAGGAAGTTTGAGATGGAAAAGACCTATTAAATCTATCCCATTGAAAATGAACACATTAAGGGTTTGTTTCCACACATTTTAAATAACCTGAAGTATTGTTTTAATGCAAATTTAATATTCAGTTTATCTATTCTACAACTTACATTTTGGACACAGATAATTTTTATAAACTCTACTATTTCATGGATTACCATAAAAACCTGAAATACCAACAGCTATGAATTTAAAAATATTTTATCTTGGAAAACCCCAAAACACCACCACATATTTCTTCAAAACAGCAAAATGCCAAACTGGTGAGACCACCTACTAAGACTAAATATATTCTACAGTATATCCCAAAGGGCAACAAAAAGCCAATCCAATAGGAAAAATCATACCTGACATCAGGTATTACAAATTTTTAGTCACTCCTCCTCACATTTCATTAATTTTTAAGAAAGCAAAATTTTGGGGGTAATTCACTCCAATGTCTGCCACTAATGTTTGAACTCTATTTTTCATAGGCCACACTCACTCTCCCCTCACTATTCAAGAATCAGGGAAGACTGGAGTGATATTCCCTCATGCTAGAAGTGAACTAACAGCCCAAAATTTGAAAGCACCAAATGCCAAGATGGTTCTGCATCTTAATGACAGCACGATACCCAAATTAATAAATTCAGGGCTCCTGAGAAGACAACTGAATTGCATTTGAAAAGTGTGCTTTCTCAAGTTTCCAGTCTCGGCCCCATACACAAGAAATGCTGGATGCAGGCTCCGTAAAGTCATCTATGAACATACACCGCTTCAAGCTTCAGGAATGGGACTGAGAATCCCTTCACAACTGCAATCCAATGTAAACTTGACTCCACCAGTTGCTATGGAGTATTCCCTGCTGTTTTAATAGTGCAGTTACAGTTTATTTTGATGTGTCATTGGGAAATGAAAAATTAAAATCCAACCTTTTATACAAGAATTTATAAACTAAGTTTGCAAAAAACTTAGCTCCTACAACATGCTTAAGTAAACTGAGCTTCATGCCACCAGAGCACACCACTCATTTGCTGAACATCTCACTTCAAAGCATATTCTCCCTTCAAAAGTAACAGTAAAGCTTTGCTATATTTAAGTGTTAAAGTTGCATTTCACATGAAAATCAAGCAGTTTAGATTGAAATTTCAGGAGTGATGTAAAAATCTCAGTAATTTCAACCAAAAGTCACATTCAAAAGTGCATTGTAGTCAGCATTGTCACATCCTTTCCAAGCTTACTTGTTTTCCCACAGCATGCAGCAGAAAGTCAAAACTGTGCTTTTTCATCAGTGACCACAGTTAAGAACTTCAGTACATGCGTACGCAGAAGAAATGCTGATCTGACTGGCCAGATGAGGAACAAGAAAAATTAATCACTTCCAGCATATGGGCAGTACCTTCAAGCAAAAATGCTGCCTGGTTGCATCTAGGTAGCATTTTTAAGAAGCAAACTGGGATCATTCCTTTCTTAACCAAATTATATGTTTATCACGTAGCCAGAGTCAGTTACTGACAATTATGGCAAAACAAAAGTCACTGCCTTTATAGTTGACCTGTATACAACCAATATGGCCAGGCAGCCCTAAGGAAGCTTTTATTAAGAGCAGAATTTGGCAGCCTGTAGTCAGCTACAAAAGACATTCTGTAGGGAATCTTGAAAGTGTGCCCAAATTCAGTATTTCAGTATTTATTCTTTAGGACTTGTAAGCTTAGTTAATGGATATTTAAAGAGACTAGGTGATTTTCTGCAATAAGGACAGCAAACAAACCCTCTGCTACTATGCAGCAGAGCCAAGTCAGAGTTTTACAGGGTAGCTCACAATTATGGAATGAATATCACTAATATTAATTAAGCTCTACAGTAACTTTAAAATACAGACATACTAGCAAAAATGCAACATGTCCTTAAAATAGCATAAGACTGACAAAGCAAGAATGAACCACTTCCTGAAGGTTTGGTATGCTTCATGTACTTCTGAAGCATACTGACATATTACAAGAACGAGGATGTACGTATCTAAACAAATATACAGGAGTTAGCCAAAAGGCCTGAATGCCACAGCCTTTTCCTTTGAAAAACTGAAGAAATATCTTGAATCTAGTCGCAAGTTACATTTCAAACATGTTCCCCTCACAGCTTGACAGTTTAGAACTACCCACTCCTGTACTTTTTCAACTCCCCGCAAAAAGGGCAGAAAATTTGGGACAAAAGTAATCTAATATTTAAACACCTTACTAGACACCAATGTAAACTGCATTTTCAAGTGAATGCAGTACACCAAAGCAGAGACCTTACTAAGTTGCTATATACAAACACCAGTTTATATCTAATGGGGGGTGGGGGAAGGCAATTTTCCCAATTACAGAGTTTTAAGATAAGTGTGTTAAGTAAAACCAGTTGTAGGGTTGGAGTTGTTTTGGAAGAACAAGTGCTGTAACATGGCACATATATCAAAGAGGGAAAAGAGTAAGTATTTCAGCCTTCAAACCTTACTCACTATTGTATTACGAACTATGAAGTGTGGTATGTATCTCAAGTAAAGCAAAAAAGGTCAACATTAAAGACAGGCTAGACAAAAATGCTTAGCAGTTACAGATGTCACAAGTGAGGACTTACACAGGTGATAACTCCTGAACTATATGAAAATAATCTCTTAAACCCATGTAACACTGGCAATTTAAAAAAACAGTACTTCCAAAACGCCAGCAATGCCGTAATTTTACTGTCACCCATTTGCTCACAATTCAATTCACCAGGATCACCACTGCAATATTCACTAAGCAATAACACACACACGCTCTCTGCTGCTTGCATCCCATGCTCTGAGCTATGTACATACCATTTCAATGTAACTAGGGCACCAGGTTATCTCAGATCAGTTTTAAGCAGTTTAGTGTCACAATTCATGCAGATGAATTTTAGTAATTTCTATTTATGAGTGAACATGAGTGAACTGATAAAAACAGAACACTAATCTCACAACTACTGCGCACAGGAAAAGAAAAAAGGCAATAGTAACCAAAAATATCCCTACTCTCTTGCCAGTACAGGAATAGAACCAATAGGTCTTTTCCATCATCTTCCATGACTTACAAAATCTGTATCATAACAAGCTTCTTGACAGCCTTATCAGCTTCATCTTAAAACTCAACCAGCAAATCTAGCCTGAGACATGTTGGTTGGCAATGGGTATTCTTCAAATTCATCATTCTGTAAAATATCAAGAATACTCACGTGCAATCCTTCTAAATGCATATTACTCTACTATAAGTGAACAATTATTTTAGCTGGACAACACATACTTGCCTCCTAATTAAAACAGTTAATAATCATTGGTAACAGACTTATTTCTATTCAAACCACATTGGGGGAAACATACCTATAATGATGCGTTACACAGTGAAAGGCTTTAAACCAGCTGGCACAAATGTCTCCTTCTTTGCAATGGCAATCAATAATCAGTAGAACACACAGATGTCACAAGTTTTTTCTTCTGTAGAACTATGGTTTAGGTAAACTCATTCATACTGTTATGAATAAAATACACATACATACAGATTCTTTTTCTGAAGTGTTCCCCCCCTCCCCCCCCCCCCAAGTTATTCTAGTAATGTGGGTAACGGACATACTCCATTGATAAGCTGCTTGCGACTAAGTTTGCAAAGGGAGACTGAGCTGCAAGGACAGAGTATCCTTGAAATCACTTCATATGATATCTGATGCTCTTCAAAGTCAAACAAAAGCAGTTGTGCTATAAATTGTTCGTGGTATGTACTGCAACATGCAGTTTAGCTAAACAGATTCACTAATTAAGAACAGAACTTTGATACACAGTAGAAACTACGTAGAGAATGAGAATGATGCCACTTATAATTAAGCATAAAATTCTCACCCAGTATTAGTAATAACATTCCCAAAATCCTTTCAAGTTATTTTTATATTTTATTGCAATCAGATAACTGCACGTTTTACAGCATAGTCACACATTGTATTTTGCTAACAAACACATTGCCTTACATAATGATCCGCATCATTTCTGCTCTATACTACAAAGCCTAGGACTGAATACAAAAAAAGTTTTACAAAAGAAACTGTTGGGGTTTTCTTAAAGACTACAATAACAATAAAACCGTTTCCAGATAACAGCTAAAATTATAAAGGCATATCACTGTATAGTTTTAGTGGAATTCTAAACAGTAAGGAATGAAGTTAAGTTTTAGTATCTGCGACGCTTGTTAGGTCCTTCAAAGTTGCCCCCTGGGTTTCCTCTACCAAAGCCACCAGGTCCACCACTCACGGCACCTACACCACTCATTGGCGGCTGAGGAGTTTCAGAGCCCGTTCTACTAACCAGAGGTGAACCCATCTGTGATGGACCTCCTTGAGCGAATCTCTCATTATGCTAAGACAAGTCCATTTGGAACCATGCCAAATGTGAGTTACAACAAAAACCACAAGTGATGTTGTCATGAAGTTCAGCAGATAGTCCAGCAGAATCAGGATCACACATAAAGGGAAGAAAGGAGCAATTCAATTAGTTATTATGGAAAAAGAGCTGGAAATTAAAGAGTGCTTATGTTATGCTCCAACTTTGTAAAGTAAATTAAAAATTTAAAAACTTAAGACCAACTCTGGTGTCAAATGTAACTTTATCCTTTCAAGCACATCTGAAGCAATATTCTCTATGTAACAGAGGAGACAGCAAACAGTAATTGAAAACCTGAGCCCTGTTCTGCCTTTCATACAAACTACAATGCTTCCCCCTTAAATACAGACACATTGTCAAATTACAAAAAACAAAACAAAAATCACCCCACTCAGCTTTTATATATTTTTTTTTTTTTTATTTCTAGAGACTGCACGTTTAGTCTTTCAATACCAATATAACCTAAATACATATATACCCAGATACTTGTGGGTATTTCCAGCCATACTAGTCATGCTTTTGTATGCCACTTTAGGAATCTTCAGTTAGACTTTTAAAACACAGTCCAAATAAACTGACACAACTAGTGACAAAATGCGTAACTGGACTATGCTTAATTTAAAAAAAAATTGATATGTATCTAAAGTTTAATCTGAGGTATCAATACAAGATGAAAATCCAGTTCAACATTTAGTTCCCTTTGTTCTGTGCCTAATATCAATAAAGGTATATGTGCTTACACACATGTATTTGGCTATAGCAATTAAGAGCTAAACCAGAAAACATGCATCTAAACACTTACAGTTCAGTATTTATAAAGTGTTTAAAACCAGAACCCCACATGATAAAATTTAAAACATTAACCCAACAAACCATTAAAAGCACTAATACATGGTACAATCACATCTTGAAATAATTCATCATTCACCTGGTTGAAGACAGTTATGCTTTCAGAAGAAATTCCTTTTGTACAGAGATCTACCTTAACTACACAGGTATTCAGAGTTCAACAAGAACATTCAACACTAGCACTTTATATGCCTGAATCAGAGAAGAATTCTTCTGAAAGTCTAACTCCAGTAATAGTAACTGACCTCAACAGTTCCAGAGTCTGCTAATTCGTATATATATATAAGATTTTAAAAGTCTTATATCTATATAAAAACAAATGCAACTTAAATCATGCTTGTATATATGTGCATTGTTTAAAAGTTGACTTTGAATACTAAAAATGTTAACTTCAACAGCTGCATAAATATCTACTACTGTCCAAGAGTACCTTAAAACCTGTAGCACTGGTTAAAAATTATTTAAAATATTATCTTTAACTCATGCCATCTTGTTAGTGATGGAGCTGAACTTCAGCAAATAGGAGCTTATGACATACTCCTAATAATTTTTACCATTTGACTTGTGGACAAAAAGTCAAATTCTCTTTCCAGCAAGGACCCCTCTCTCTCCAGAGGTTTACCTATTGTCTACCCATAGAAAAAAAGGGGGGGGTGCAGGAGGAAGAGCTATTCTTCAAATGTTATTTTCAAAGACTATGTTTCAAAAGACTGCAGTGGAACAAAACCAAGATTACTCAAACTTTCCCCTAAAAGACTTCTGAAGAACATAAAACTGAAATTAAAAAAATTAAACTGTATTTCTGGTCTATAAAGCATATTCTCCATTTCCCTCAGTGGAAACTGAAGTTTAACTCTTACAGTGCTTACTTAGTAGACAGCCCTCAAGGGATCTTTAAAGTGTCTTGCCAATAGGAAAAAAACACCATTTACCATTTGGCTGTGCCTTTCACTAGGGGCCTGCTCCTCAAATTAAAGATGTCCAAAAGTCCAAACTGAAAACAAAAAAAAAACCCCACCCAAACAAGCCAAAAAACAATCCCACAAACAAAATCCCACAAAACAAACAAAAAAAAACAACACAAACCAAACATCTTATTTGTCCTTCAGTAGCATGCAGAAGCAAATGCTATTAAAAAAAAAAATTAAACATGCACTTTGTCAGTATATTCCCTACATTTCCATACCTGGAATGACTTTATGTAGAAAAACAACAGTTTGAGATAGATACCATAATTTAAGATAACATGTTTCTTTTCCTTATACCTCTTTTTCCATGCCTGTATAATCACAAGAGATGTTCCAGGAGACCAGTGCACAGTGGTCTCCAGAAAAAGCATCTCTGAAAACAGTATTTTGTGAAAAGCATCCCCCTTTCCCTCCCCCCTGCTCTACAAGAAATGGTACAACTGATAAAATGAGCTTGCTCATGATGTGAAGTGAGATCTTCTCCTTCAACTGGTAAAGACCAGACTCATTATGTGTAAGAATACGTATTTTTGATTTGCTTAATCAAAACCTCATTTTCCTGTAAGGAACAAAGAGCTTTGTCCAAACTTCATTACACAGATTCCTCAATCACAGATAGGTATTGCTGAAAAGGCATATATAAAAAATAAAGCTACAAAATGCTTGTTCCAATAAAACTATAATGCAAATGCTGTTTATACTCGTTTATATCACATTACCACTAGAACATCCCAATATCTATTTACAGAATAATACTGAAAAATGTGTAAAAAACCAGATGAAAAATTATACAGTTGTTTCTCTACATAAGACATTACAGCTAGGAAAAGTGCTGACTATGAGAACAGAGCAAAAATGGCTAGTGCTTTAACTGCATCCCAGTGGTTTATCTGCTCTTAATAAAAAATACTAGATGCATACAAGACATTCCCTATCACCCTTGGCTACCTGGCAATACTGTTTTTCCTCTACTGATATGACACTTACCCCTAACAGCTGCTGGCACACTTATTTTCTAAGTGGCATAATTACTGTCATAATCTCATGCTTTCAACAGTGTTAGAAAGGAAATTCAAAACCCACTGAAGTTGCTTTAAGAAATTAAACAGTTTACACAAAGATATCTTCACACTACACAGCTTCCGACATTGAACTGTTCATCGAAAACCCCAACAAGCTAATACACTGAATTTAGTTTCACAGAAACAGCCAATGCCTAAATTTACACATTACTCTGATATGTTGTTCCTTCTTCATTTCACAGAAATGAGTTTTTCTTAATATGTCATACAGGAAAAATTCTCCCATATGTGCTATACATTCTAATCTCAATTTAAAGTCTGGTTACTGATCAAAGAATTCACCTTGCTCTTAAGTAGGATTTTCATAGTTATATTAAATAAAGACTTCCTTTTCTGTTGTAGTCATTTGCATGAACAAGTTTTATCAAGCGCTTTTAACAGTTTCAAAATATGTAACATGCGCTTCCTCAGTGTGAAAATATCTTCGGTAACAAAAATTGGCCATGAGACATGACAGCTATTCAAAGTAATTAAATTTGTGATACGTTACCACTGTTCCATTATCTGGCATCATTGGTGTTCCCATATTTGCAGCTCCTTCTGGTCCCATGGAAGGACCAGGACCCATTGCAGGGCCAGGTAAAGTTCCTCTGTTGTTCATATTCATACCCATCATTGGAGGAGGGCCTTGGTTACCAGCAGGTGCTGGGCTAAACGCATCTATGCAAAACAATCTATACTTAGAGCTGTCCTATCTGAATTTTACAATAATAAACAAACAATTTACAATATTTAAAAAGCCAAATGTACAAGACTTCCAATACTTGAAATAATACAAAAAAACATTCTTTGAGACTGTACATTTATTTCAATCATCTGCTTTTAAACAGATTTTCGTTAATCTCTGGTATTTTGCATTGCACAATCTGCCTCACATATTTGAGAATCCTGAACTTTAGAGCTAAATATAGCTGTACGATTTCTGTGCAGCAACTGAAGTGTTCATATAGCATATATATGCAGTATACAGACCACAAGTAAAAATCTCAAATTATTTTGCAGTAACTGGCAGCTGTATAAGGCAACATGGCTCTTTAGGGATCATAACATAATGTACCAGTATTATGGTAACTGTATATATATTACATTAGTCTAAGGTCTAAAAGGAACACTAGAAATGGTACTCAGCATCAGTCTCCTCCAAAATTTTGATTCACAGTAAGAGGCAGAAAGAAAGCTTAAAAACATCTTTTGAGGAGAACATTTATATGATAACACTGTGCTAGGAAACACCATTCTTGCCAGTACCCATTATCAAATTCAACAAGTATGTAAAATTGCCTTCACAGCATTTTCTCATGTTAAAAAACGGAAAAAAAAAAGTCTCATTATACACACTGTTTACATCTGCTTAAAGATGTAAGAAATATGAACAACTTCAAGACTGGTGGTGATACACTGTTGTTTCCCCCTGCCCCCAACAATAATCCACCCTTCTCAGCACCAGAAGTTTTTGTGCATCCAAAATTTGATAAAGGAAAATGACATGCCTCCAAAACCAGCCTACATTTTAAGTCATGACAACATACAAAAATAACAAGAAATGTGACATGTTGCTAGTCTAATAAACTTGTTAATTTTTATTTCAAAAGTCATCCTCTCACCTCTATTCACAACTGTATTTTCTTTAGTAACAAACTTATAAATGTTAAAATCATTGAAAGCAGGCCATTTACCACAGGTAGAGTATTATTATCTCCAGGTATGCAAAACTGCATCTTTATTACTTGCCCCGACTACAAACACCGCAGCAGTCAGTGAAAACACTGCACCCAAGATATTGCTGCTAAAATTGCTGACCTCAGCTGGATCATATATATTATGCCAACTGCAAGCTCCTTAGCAAAAACCATCTATGCAATACAGTAGCACATGTAAAGTGCTAAACAAGATTATTAGAAGCAACAGAGAAAAAAACTGCAATTTTGAAATGCAGAACTTATTTGATCTTAATAATGAGAAACTCCAGGACCTCTCTCTATGACACTAAGCCAAAACAAAGGTATACACAAGACGGATGCTCCTGACCTACCCACAAGCATGTTAATGTAGCAGGTAGAAGACTGCTACAATTTAAGAGGATTACAGTTAAATATACCCTAAAACTGATTTTTAGCATCATTCATTCAGTGACTAAATATAGAAAGAAAAGGAGACATTTAAACTTCCAATATACAGCTAAACCTTAGTTTTCAGAGGCTAGAAGTACTCTGCAGGACTATCATGAGGGCAGTGCTTCTTGCTGGTAGTACTGACATTAACTAAAAGCAGTCAGTGCTCAATTACATGCCACTGGCTTGCTTTCCAGCCTAATTAAATTCAGCCATCTGGCCACACACAGGTAGCATTCATTTATCCTTCAACTGTAACAGGAGTTTATCCTCTGTATCACACAAATACACCCATTTTGCTTCCAGGATGATATATTTATCAAGCCTCTATAGTATTACGCCAGTTTCAGGCAGAGTCAGCTCTGACAATACAACTAGGAAGTGTAATGCAAGGGGAGAGTGGGGCCCCTGCATGGTGTCAGCAAGAGGCTACAGTGGCACTTTAGCTACACCTCCTAAGTTCTCCTAGCTCCAAAGCAGACCCTATGAGCTAACCACTTGATTGCCTTTTCTTTTTGGTAGGACACTGATGTTACCAGTTAATTCACCGGACCTGGTTCAGCAACAGATGGAAAGCAGTCACCAGTGCTCATGCCACAACAGCACAGATGTTAAAAAAGTGTGTTCTTTGGCAATCTGAAGGGCTGAAAATGTACACTCCATCTGAACCACACATGCCAAGGTGTAGCACAGCTGGCAACAAGTCATAATCAATCCTCATCAATGCAGGCATATTTAAAAATATTCCCTTGTTTTTCCATATGGAAAAGTTTATGAGCAGCACTTAGCGTTATAAATCCAGTTAAATGCTACACCAAGGCACACAGATTCTCTCAGAACTTGTTTGCTGCAAAAATCAATGTAAAAATTACTGGTCCTGCACAAGTCAGCCCAACACCAACTAAATACGTCACAAGGATAACTTGCTTTGTAATGGCACTATGCTGGAGGTATTTCCATTACCGAAGATGGTCCAGCTCCCCACTGTCCCACATGATGAATAAGTCACAGATGGCACAGGTAAAGGCCAGTTAAAAGTAAAGTTATAATTCCAACAGAAATGTTGAGAAAGGATGCAAAGATGAACAATTAAAGTTCTACTATTTAAAGGCCTACTGCAGATTTTTGGGGTCAGGTCTTTTGGTTGTAGTGGTGGAGTTAATGTGCTGAAGAAAAAAAACCTCTACAACAATCTAACCTAAAATCCAGATACTATAGAAACGAACACTATCTTTTTATCTATTTGCCAGGGATATTTTTTCCTTTTTAAAATAGTAGTTCACTGTTACCATGACTTCTTTTGGAACTAAACATTTATTTCTAAGAGCATTTGTATGAAGTTTAAAATCAAATCATAGCACAAAGCTTACAAAGCAAAACTATGAACATCACTCTTAAATATTAAAACCTTGCAAGAAAGTGCCTGTGAAATGACTGATACAAACTCATATTTACAATCTGTATGTAAACAGTCTATCTTGTGGATGTGGACAAATAAAGATCCGGACTTCAGCATCAATATTTACGAAGTCACCCAACTAAATGGAATTTTCAAGTAGATTGTAATGATCTGCGGAAATAAAACTATAAAATCTTAGTCCAAATTTATTCTTCAGTTTATTATTTGTAGTTAACTTCACTCTTTCTTTAGAGTTATTTTTAAAGCCCTTCATCTTCATTGAGAAAAAAGAGAGGAAAAAAAAAAGCAAGCCTGCAGTGATAAATGTGTCTCAATAAATGCAAGGAAATGGTAAATAATGTATTCTAATACCTGGACCAGATTCACTCATCTATAAATACACATTACTCAGAAAGTCAAGCAACAACATTTATCAGGTTTTGTACGTACTTGCAAATTTAAATTACACAAGAATAGTATTAACTTTTCTTTAAATAATCATCTTAATTTATTCCAAATTAACATCAGGAAGTTTCCAAGGGAATATATATTGACAGTTAGTTTAGTAAGATTTGGGGTTTTAAATAAATATTCTAAGTTTCACTCTTGTTTAAAAGCAGATATTCCAGATAAGCAAGATTCCACACTGTCTCAGTGTGCAAATACAGAGCAAGCACCAATTAGTAAGAATGTACTTTTCTAGACTTCACAGTAAGTTTTTGGAAGTGACAATATTTTAAGTCACAAAGGCAAACTGAGGATATCTGCAAATACAGATTTGCGTAGATTAGTAGAACACCAACCACGTTATTCGTTAAGCTTTTGTCAGATACATCAACAAAAGCTTACCAATTTTGAGCTCTGCATCATTTCATTGCATGCAATTGCAGTCCCAACTTCCCTGAATAGGCTGCCCACCAAAAGAATGCCAAATACTTTCTGAACAGATCAATTTCTATCAGAAAATTTCTAGAGTATCACCTTTCCCTGCCTTTTTGTTTCTCAACTTGCACATCATATTTTTCTCCCACAGGTATTTGAAGATACACCTTGGGGGGGAAAAACAGCTATCTGGAAGCAAAGTATGTGTTGTTTCTTTTTTCCTAATACTGTTTTACTCCTTTTTACCAGTACTTGTCACTAAATAGTAGTGCTTGAGTAACATGTACAGTCCCAAAGAAAAAGAAGTTTTACATTACAGAAGCCTTTTTCCTTCAGATCCCTACCTCCCATGTTTATTGCTCCACGAGGACCCATATCACCCATTCTCATTTCCTGTTCTCTCTGAAAGTAAACATAGTTTTCATGTCAACCTGTCATTCTTACAACTTAAAACATTCCTATTTACTCCATGAAAACAAAAAATTTCAAGTTTCAAAACTTTCATTGATTACAAAAATGTACAAGGAATAAAGTTAACTATACTCCACTGTTTTTGTAAGATGAAATGGAATAATAAGATCAATATAGCAATGTTGTAAATTTCTGCATAATGGTAAAGGTTAAATATCATAAGTTTCATTTATCAGACACAGCAGTCTAATACTCCTAAATAGTTATCAACTGCAAATGAATCCATCTTCACACAGTGTTTTTCGTTAATAATATTTACCTTTTAACTGTAAACAAAGATTTTTTTTATTACAGTATTACCTACAGGCCATAGTTCAGTAAGTCAGTCTGGTTTCATGACTCACAAATGCTTTTACTGACTGGAAACCAAGCTCTGATGTGTTAAATTATGGTATTTAAATTCGATCTGACAGTTATCTTTGCTGAAATACTTTTAACTTGGTGGCAGTATATTTTTTGTTGAGGTTTATCATGCTATTGATACATTAGCTCAGACACTGACCATCCTTTTTAAACCAGAATTAGAATACAGTATCAACAAACTCTCTAACATGCATTTATATTAAACAGATAAGTAACATGCCAAATTCGTTTGATGCTCAGTCATCCAACAACAAATAGTTCTGACATTACTGATAGTGAACCATGGCCTGTTGTGATGCAATACTGAAAAGGCAGTACCCAGAGTAGCAAAAATCGTTACTCTGGGGAAAGAAAAGTACACTATCACAAATATTTCTAAGGGATTTTAGTATTACAGTTTACATCAGAAGGATGAAATAGGAACAAATTCCCAGTTCAACATGAAAACTAATGAAACTTACACTGAAATTCTCGTTAATTTTCTGGAAGAATGTTAAAGTATATTCCACTCAAGTGAACACAAGTGTGCTGAGAATAAGCATACCCAAAAAAGTTATCTGATTCTGAAAAATCACTGCACTTAAGATTTAAGAGTATTAGTAGCTCAGATGTGCTTTGAAAATAATGCCATATATTAGGCAATTGTTTAAGTCTTGGTATAAGCAACCTTTAAATGGAAATATTAATAAAAAACACATTTACAGTATTTTTACAGTTTCATGAACTCTTTTTCATTCAGTCACGTTCTCACACTTAAAGTATCTATCTTCACACAATTAAAGTAGCAGACACCAATATTTGACAGAGTCAACAGCTTTGTAAAATATCCTGGTATGGGAAATTCTCATATGATAAATGATGTAAGGTTCAGGTTGGTAACTTTGTTTCTGGTAACTAGTATTTACCTAGAAAATGTACTTATGATAAGATTATACATTATCTTCAAAAGAGTATGGCTTAGTGTGAAGCAAAATAAGGCTTCATAACCAAAAGACACAAACAGGTTTTAAGGTCCAGCAATGAGAGGCTGTTGATAAACACCAAGAAGGAACTCTTCTTCTGACCCTAGAAGCCATGTTAAAACTTTAAAAATGAACATGCAACTTAACTTTGTCAGACCCTTCACAGTAATGCCAACAGACATTTTAAGTAAAATCAGCAGCCCTATTAGATCAATCATACCCACAAATTGATACCAATGAGTAAAATCAGCATACAACTTTGTCGACACTGTCTGCTTTTACTTCAGCCCTGACATGAAGACGCAGAAGGAAGAGTAGCATTTCATCTCTAATGTCGAAACATAGTCCAACATGGTAGAAAAACACCATGGCTATTTGTTTACATTGAGACTGTGCATGCACATGTGCACATGTGAAAACAGGACAGGCTACAAACAGCTAAGAGATACTCTTCAACTAAGAAGGGAAAGTACCATATTTTAAATTACTGCATAGAACTTACTAGATGCATCTCAGGTTCAACTATACGTCTGAGTTTGTTGGGGTTTTTTTTAAGTATCAAAGGTGCCATATAAGGCAGGGCCAAGTACAATAGGAGCTAGATAAGGATTTCGAGCAGAGAGCTATAAAGCTGTACTAGTCATTAGAACTTAACTAATTTTTTTTTTTTTTTTGCAAAGGATAGAAGCATTGGCAAGCTATAACATATACTTCTTTTAGAAAAAGCAATAAACCAGATCTTTTCTCATCCTGAAATGTTACCAGTCTTCAATTAACAGTAGGCTTAACAAGAGTGAGGGGTAAAACCTGCAATTTTTACTTTTTTAGTCTAGTCAAACCTGTTACAAACCCCAAAGTAATTTTTCACTATTTTGTAGATTTAACTGTGGTGTTGAATCATCACCATACAAAAAAATTCAGCTACAGAGTCACGATCCACAAACGCACCGTACAGTCCCTGCTGCCTTTTATCTATTAACATGCCTGCAAGAATCACTATTATTCCTACTGCTGCATATTCACAACTTATCGTGTTCTTTTGAATTTTCAGAACAGGGAATATGGAATTAACAACCATGAGATAAATCCCCTGACAGAGAAAATACTCAATTTCAAATGGTAGTTGACAGCATATATTATTAATGTAATTAAATGCTTGACATATTAACTATAAAAACATGTCTTTAGATAATTTGCCAAAACCTGTATTTACAGGAGTCCAGATCACAAAAATTCAGTCCAATCCCCCCTATCTAGGACATGACACAATCATGTCCTAGATAGCTATTTATTATGTGAGCATAAACAAGTTATTGCAGGTAGGTTAGGTCAACTATTCCATGGGTATTACCCACAGTATGATAGAGGAAGGAATACCAACAGTTAGGACAGAGTAGTGGAACCAATGATGGTTGATACTCAAGCCCTTTGCAGAAGATAATGATAGCATTATCTTCTCAGTGCTTCTTTTTCCTCAGTATGTGACTGCCCATTCTTCTGTTGAGTAGCAGTCTGGTTTCAGTCCCTTCTCTGAAGGCATTCATAACTAACCATAACAGGGGTAAGCTGATCAGCAAGAGAGGACTAAACTTATACTAGAGAAATACGGGGAGGCAATTAATAGCTCTGAAGCCACCCGGTACCTGGGAAAACAACTTAAAGAGAACAAGAAAAATTGATGATATGGACATCAGTAAACAGAAAGCCGTAAGACAAAGAATGTGTAACAAAGTGTAATTTAACTTTTGAGAGATTAAAAACAAAACCAAACCCAACTCACAAACAAAACCAAACAAAAAAAAAAAAAACAGAAGCAAATAAAGAAGATTCTTTTGTAAAAAGCTAACTGTCTAACACACATCAAAAGAAAGCTTTCCAAATTAATTCTGGTCCAGGATTCTTGTCAAATACTTCAGAACTCACTAATGCAAACAACCCTCAAGAAGGTCTGATTCATCCAAGTACTCTGCTTTTAGAAAAACTGCTATGATGGCAATTATTGCATTACACTTGCTAATTACATTAAAGTTGAGATTGTCTTACAATTTCAACTCATTTCAACATCAACTGTAAAAAGTAACCTACATAAAAACATTAAATACAGTTTTCAAATTACATCTATATTGTACCTTTTTCACAAGTACTAGAAACAAGATTTCTTGAGCAGCTGAGATATATAATGCAACACTGTTCTTACACCTCAATCACTATTGATATCAATAGTCTAAGTATACAGAGAACTGCCAAGATAATTCTGCTGGGTATTGGGTTTTTTTTTAAATATGGAGGTTTCTTAAATATATTAGGATTTTTTTTAATTCAGTCTCTAAACCCATGAAACTAAGGGCTTTGAAAAGACACCTAAGAACTGATATAGGAGAATGTATCAGATGCAATTCACTTGTCATATTGAAAATAAAAATACAAGTAGCCATAGAAGTTGGCATTTTTTTAACTGACAAACCAATACTATTTAGTCCTCCCAGAAGCAGGCCTTGCAATTTCAGCAGCCTGACGCAATATTCCTGGTAAAAAACTCTCAAGAAAATTATGGCATGGAATAAATATGGCATGCAATATTCTAGACCAGCAAAAAGCAAGGTAGCAACAGAAATATTAAGATAACAGATCACAGTTTTCTTCAAAGTGCTTGTGGACAAGAAATTCGCTTCCCAGTTAACCTTTCAGCTAAGGAATGGTAACCAAAATAACGACAAAACACAGCATTAAAAATTGTCTAATCAGAAAAAGAACACTTAACCCATAAACTTAAACTTGTACATTAAAAACAGTAACTTAATTAGCACTTTATCTAGATTGTGTGTTTAGAGCAAAATGTAATTCACAGTGCTGCTGATGCTCATCTATTTTCACTAAGATGGAAACTGCATACTATTTCCTAGCAGACATTTTCAAAACAGGTATGACATTTCTGTAACCCTTCCGAGAACGCATTACTCCTTTCTAGAGTGGTTTATTTCATAAATTTCTTCCTAGGAAAGAAAATTTTCAAAGGCTTCTCCAGCAAAGAACAGAGAAGAAACTAGCATAAGGCTTTAAACCTTGCACAAAATTGAAATTTTGTGTAAAAGACCTATATTTTAAAGACAAATCATACAAGTGGTTAGAATCGCTACCTTGGCAGGCAAAATTAGCATTTATGGGATACTTCCGATTGTGCATTATTTCTCATTTCCTAAGAATATTCTATTTAGTTCCAATGACTAGCTCACAAGAAGTTAAACTGCCTGCAGAGTTGAAGTAACAGAAGCTTTCCACCCAGCCCTCTTGTCACCTTTCCCTCTTTGGTTTATCCATCAAGATCTATTTGTAAGATCTGAAAGTTACAATATTCCAGTTCAGTTTATTCAATCACATGCACTGCAACCTAAATCCAGTGCTGATCCCTCCTCTGAGCTGGGCATAATACTAGATTTCTTCCAGCCTAAACTACTCAAGAATTCTATGAACCCAGGAGTTTGCAGAAAAAAAGTAACCTTTTACCTCACCCAAAATTAGACAAGCAAATACATTAAACTAGATAACAACTACAGTAAATGTAGCTATAAAACATGCAGCATACAGGAAACTACAAAGCCCTATTTTAATTAGAAAGTCTAATTAAATGCATTTTCACTAGGTTTAACAGCCATCAACAGGACTCAATCTTTGAGAAAAACATTCTAACACAGCTAAAGCAGAGAGTTAAAGCTCATTTCCTCCTTGGTGACTCAAGTCTTGAATAGCGTTGATGGAAGTAACTAAGCTACACCATTAAAATCCTGAACATTAAAAAAAACCCAGCACTTTAGGAAAAAAGCAATAAGCATTGCATAAAAAAAAAAATGCAGATACTTATATTCCAGTAAATGCTACAAGTTGGAAAAACATTCTCAATGGTAGTAAAACACGGATAATTACAGCTGTTAAAAAAAAAAAAAAATCTGATTTCCCTTACAGAAAAAAGATTTATTTTAGTCCACTGGATTTCCTACTTTCCTCATTTCAGTATGATTTTAAAGAAGTATCAATGCTAATAAAACACGGATATTTCTTTATAAGCTAATTAACAACAAAAGTATAGGAGTGTATTTGGAAAAAAATCTCCAGGCACTACATCTATGGTGTCTGTTTTGGGAACAAACAAGCATTGAAAAGCCTCTCAGTGCATCACATACCACACGTTAATACTGGCAAAGATAGAAATGAATTGTGATTTTATGTGCAAGAGAATGCACACACACTGGACACTTCCCAGAGATTTAGAAAAAGCTGTTTTTAAAAAGAAAGTTACTTATTCTCTCAAATTCACCTTTAATTTAATAGCAGCTATTTCTGATCTTTACAAGGCAGAAGACAGTTTAAGATCTTCCTCTTTTTTAGGTAAAACTAGCTTCTACCTTCCAAAACACGCAAATTAATGGGTTTTGCAGGTTTATTGGGGGGGGGTAGGCAGCAGTAAGTAACTGTAATCCTCCCATGCTTTGGGATTTTGTCATCCTCCTACAGCTGGATGCAAAACCCATTCTGAAGAAAAGCTGACTTCCTTTCAATCCTCACCATTAACCAATACATCAGTCCTCATACATTGTTTAAGTCAGGTCTACCCTGATAGTTTTGGAAAAGGAAGCATTTTAATTGCACTGATATTGCTCCCAAAGACATTTTGGGGGACAACTCACCAACAAGCAACATTCAATAATGCCATAAAAGAAAATACTATTTCATACAGAAGAGAGAGCTACTAAGCTAATCTAAATGAGGTAAAGCCAAAGATCACCTGGAGATCCCTCAAATTTATGAGCATCAAGGAGACTAGATCCCGGAAACTGCAACACATTTTTACAAAACACTAACATAAATCTCATTGTACACATTAGTACTCAAAGACCGTCACCTATAGCAGCGGCAAAACCTTATTAATGCAATCTGCTTCTCAAATACTGTAACGTAAAAATCAGAAATAATTCTTCACAGACAAAGGTGCTTAGAGGATGTAACTTCTTTACCAGATCTGGCTATCCTTTATGAAAAATAAAAATGAAAAATGAAGGTATCGATATATTAACTCTCTTAATAACAACTTCCTCATTACAGCATTCTGCCATCGAACTGGATTCTGCCAGAGACAAGAGCCATTGTTTTGAATTACAGTAATGACATCAAAAACTAATCAAACTCAGTTCAGCAGCTGAACGTAATACAGTTCTTTTTAATTTGTAATCAATTTAAGGCATTTAACTATTTACTTACCTGCAAAACTACTTTCTGAAAGCAATATCCACCATATCACCAAGTTCACTATTTATAGATGTAATGATTACATTACATTCACAACATATTCACATCTTCAGAAGCATTTTATGCTGCAGCTTCAAATAATTCTGGATTTCTTTTAGCTAAAGAAATGGCATTGTAACAATTAAACATCGGAACAGGCATTCACGGCAGCATGGAAGATCCTTACTTCCACAGAACAAGTTGCAAATAATTTGATTTCAAATGCACTCCATAATTCACACTGACGGGTATGGAGTTGAAGGGCTGTTTAACTGGTAACAAAGTCTGGGCTAACTGTACCATCATGCAGAAGCAGACTAAAATATTTAACTGAAAATTGGGTGTTATAAACAAATGCTGCATTTTAGATTTCCCAAATGTTAAGCTTTTTTCTTTTCCTTCACAGGAAACAAATCTAGGTAAATACTAAAACAGAGTAAACACTGGACCAATCCAAAACAACAGTCTTCCCCAACTGCAAGATTCAAGATGGAAATCATGCATATATACTTGGAATAAAAATTAACCAGCCATATAATGAAGTGTTTAGGCAAAATTCTAACTATTACTTTGTTAGAAAGTATAATATAAATTTGCAAAATTAACTTCAAACACTTGAAAAGCAGCACTAAGTAGCCACAGTGCACTAAAAATTACTTTGTCAGACTTCTATATTAACAATTTTTCCTCACTAAATAGATACTATATATGCTGACTAAATTGTAACAATCGAAGTCCACAGTTGCTATCCTGTAAGTGACCTGAATTGCCAAATAATTAGAATATGCAAGTATTTGACAAAAGGAAGCTGAAAGCTGAAGTTTTTCATTGCTACGAAGAAGTTCTGTAGGAAAAACATCTAACAAACATACACATTCTTTCATACATTATGAATATTGCTTACAATCAGAATAGTTCAGTGTTTAACATTTCCCCAACAAAGTTCTGACCTGCCCACATACACTGCACTTAAACATACAAAACATGAACAGAGACATCAATGAAGCTTTCTGGCATGAAGCCAGCTCCATAATTTTCCAGCTAGTACTTTTATACAACCTGGAGGCCATTTACTGTAAAACTGGACCAAGATGAGGCAGACTTGAATGAAGACGCTGATCATTTAAATAGACTTCTGACTGAGGAAAACAATATACATTGTACCAGGCATCTAGTATTTTAATTCTAAGTTTAAGAAACTGGTCATCTGAACAAATCTGACATTACATTGTCACATCTTTTGTACTAATAGATTTAGAAGAGACACTTACCGGCAAACCTGCCACACGTATATCAATAAAACTGCATTCAGCAACAAGTGTTAGCTTCTATTAACCAAGATATTAAGCTCCCCATCGGAACCGTTATAGAACAGCTCTACAAAAACTCATGGAACCATAGAATGGTGTAGGTTGGAAAGTACCTTAAGTTCATACAGTTTCAACCCCCTTCCAAGGGTGGGAAGAACACCTTCCACTAGACCAGGTTGCTTAAGGCCCTTCCTGGCCAACCTGGCCTCACCTTTTTTTTCCCAAATAAACCCTGTTTATTGAAAATACTAATTCATCTAACAGTAAAACCTATCTCTGCAAAAGTGCTACCCCAAAGTCAGATTCGATGGAAAGACAGAAAGACCAGACTTAAATTAAATATTCCTCATGTAAGAAGTTAATAATAAAAAAAAAAAAAAATCAAAAAAAAAATCACTACTTCTGGTTATGACAAGCCTACTCAATTGCTAAACTACAAAAGGAGGCTTGCAAAATATTCATGAGAAAAACCCTAAATACTTTAATTAAAAAACAGAATTTAGCCTGATACCAAAAGGCAAGCTCACTAAGACAAGTTAATTTCTATGTCACAGTTTACTGCATTATTACTATTAAAATTTTCCACGCCATGAAGCAAAAGGTCAAAGGGCCTACTGCTCACACCAAGAAAAAGCTACTCAGAAGGCACTGCCTCTTGAGAGACAAACCAGATCCATAAATAAGCTTTCCCCACATTAAGCAACAAATCCATTGACAGATTTTCTCACATCAAAACATGTTGTTTCTACAGAAATCTACAGTTACTGCTGCTTCAGTGTTTTACTCTTGCTTTAAACACAGACCCTTTGAGTAAATACAAACTCTTCTGAGCAGTGGAACTTATTCTGGCTGCAAGTCTCATTGCCACCAGGATCTCAGGATTTAGACAGGTGGGTGAGTTCAAAATAGGTACCAAGTAGACAACTGAAACTGAAAGTTAAGTTTCTTCTTAGCCTGGGTAAATACGTGTACAAACTTCAAGTCAAACTTAACTGCAGTAGCTGAGGAAGAAAAAATGAAAATTATTAAGGCAAACATCAATTTTAGCTTCTTCAAAATATGTAGGGCATTTATCAAACACATTAGCAAAGGATTTTTCTAAATTATTTATGAAAGCCACATTCTTACTTGTCAGAAGATATAAAACAGAAGAACTCAGTATTTGAGGAACTTCGGTTAGTTAAGTAGATTTTTTTTAAACTTGTGAGCAGTAACAATTTTCAGAAATTGTCTTAAAAATATGGAATGTAGACTTGTTAAATCTGCTCTTTAATAGATTTTTTCATTACTACCTGTGAAACCCATGAAAGGGGAGAAGCTAAGTATACAGAGTATTGATAAACAAGCACACCATTTTAAGTCTTTCCATTAACACTTGAACAAAAACTGCATCTGCCAGGTCTGAGGCCTCCTGAAACACTAAGACAAAGACCGATGTCATTTTGCCCTTGCGTACGAAGCATCTGAAAAGTGCTTTTGCCTTCTTATCAGTCTTACTGGAAGAAAATTGAGTTATCAAATAAACAGATAATGTAAGGAACACAGACAAAAAATTCCTTATCAATTACTCCAGAAGAGAACAAATGTGGGAATGCTTACAAGCAGTAGCACAACACCTAAATTCATACTGGAGATTTATGCATGTCTGACAGCACACTGACAAAAATTACTTATGAATGGTCACTTATTATGTTTGCAAGTTCACATGAAATATTAGCATGTCCTAAAGTACTTTGTGCAAAAATTTAGAAGATGATGGCAGAGTAAAATACTTAACTCTCCTAAAAATCTGTAACATAAGAAAAACATCACATTACTCTAAATATTCACAGTTCACACATACCAAAATTAAACTTAGAAATTAAATATAACATTATAATTGTTATTTGTTCCATTACTGAAAAATTACCCAAAGTAGCATCCTTGATACATATAAAAACATAATCCTAAAATGGTCACGAGATAAATATTTACAATCCAAAAATACCTTATTCCACAAAGTTTTGGTTTACATATACAAACACATAATATGCTACAAAAAGATGGTGTAAGTTCTGCATTGATTTTTATGCAATGTCTTTTCATACTAAAAGCAGATATGACACTTATAACAGTTTTTGTATGTGGCAATGTAATTAAAGGCTAAAAATAATTAATTTTGTTTTTGAAAATACAACGTGAATATTTTAACGCCTGTTAAGGAATTGCTATTCTTGCCTAAAGCACAACATTTAGTATCCAAAATACTGAGGAACAAAAGAAATGCAAGATTTAAGTATGTGGCTACTGATAAATATCACTGCAACCCTGCAAAAATAAAAAAAATTAGTGGTACTGCCAAAGCAAGACCACCCAGAAAGCCACAAACTGTGTATTTATAAACTGCTTGCTCAAAGGCTTAGTCTATGCTGCTTCACACATAGGAAGAAACTTGATCACTGAAGTAAAATCACTGCCAAGAAAGTAGGAACGTTCTGCCAGGTGGGTTTCGTGGGTTATTTTTCTTTTTTAGTTCTACATTTAACAGTCTGCCTTTCTGCAAGCTAGCTTTACCTTAAAAGACTTTTAAAGTGTCAAACATGAACTACTTCCATGCGTATGTATGCTGGATTGCAATAAGGAGATAATTCCTCTCTCCTATCCAAGCTTTACAGAAGAGCTTTAATAAAGCAGCTTAGTTTTACAGCAGTTTGTTAAGCAACAGAGACTTTACTCATACAACCTCAAAAAATTTCACCACCATCAGCTTCATTACGTACTACACTGACTAGGCTGTCAAGTTAAAATAACAAACTCCTATTAGTAGTAGAAAACAGACCAAATTTGAAAAAATCCTTGTAAATGTTTATTAATTTGTTATTGAAAATCTGCCTTAGCTTAGTTTTGAATAAGGTATTCTGCATTCTGTGAGAATTCAAACTTCTTACAGAACAAGGGCTTGTGAGCACCATGGAACGAAGAAACAAAACAGAACAACAACAAAAAAAAAAAATCAATCCAGTCACTTAAAAGCCAAGTGCAAAAAACTATTCCTGAAGTACGTAAGTCCACAGAAATCTGATAGCCTTGTTTCAAAAACATCTATTACTTAGCTTGCAAGCGAACGTAGACGTGAGTAATAAGACATGCCTCAGTAAGCTCCACAAAAATAAAGAAATGGGAAGCTAAATTTATGAGCTGCTCCAAAGGACAAAACTCTTAGAAGACAGAATAAACATGTCTAGGGTTTTTAGTTTTGTTTTGGTGTTTGGGGGAGGGAAAACCTCACCCCACATGAAGTTTCTGGCATTCCTGAAGTTATGAACATCGCTGTTGTTTTTGGATGTGCTTTTTTAGTCCCTTGTTCTCATCTGTCTTACAGCTTTTGATCCAAGTACACTGCAATCTCTGCTATTGAGGAAATTTCCACTGCTTCTGTGGCTGTCACTATGCTGAATACTTCCACAAGTAAGTGATACTTCAGCAGCAGTACTTCTGTGTAAAAAAAGCTAAAGGAAACCAGAACAACATCTAGAAATAGCTCTTTAAAAGATTAGGAGATAGAAAAGTTAAGTACTTCACAAAGTTGAACATGAAAGAACATTAAGCATTCAGAAGCTGAAATGGATGAACTCACAAGGAACAGTTCCTTACATATATATGCAAATTACACTTCAAAAGTGGGGTTTCCTGTGAGGTAAGAGGAAAAGGCTATTCAAAGATCTCAACTCCCTCTTTACCCCATCAGTAAGAAGAGCTGTAAGCTACAGGCCAGTATCACAGCTGTTGTTTCACTAAGTAAAATATCCACCTGACACTACTTTCAGTGTTACTACAGAATTAAATCTGTGCACCATAAAACTAAGAATACAACTCACCCATTTTGGTAATGAAAACCATTATGAATATATGAAAACTATTTTAATAAACTAAATCCAAATCACTCTCTTTTCACTCTTCTAAGCTGGTGGCATAATAAAGTATGTGAATAAAAGTGAATAGATGAATAAAATACAGGCGAATGAAAGTCTTTCCTGAAGCTGGAATTATGTGGTAAAAAGGCTCTGATTGAGATTTAACAAAGTAAACCTATGCAAGCCATTCACAACTGGATAGTAACCACTGCACAGTTTGAATTATTAATGTATTACTAGCACTCAGAAGTACTTTTTTGGTATTTGAGCTGCTTAAGAATAAAATATTGCTTCCACTGTCCATTAGCAAGCTCCTCTTTCAGCAAGTAGCATGTATACAAAATAAAAATCAGCAAAACACTGTAGGAAAATAAGTTTCCTAGTTAAGCCACTGTGAAATCAGAATATACATACATTGAGCTGTAACAGCAGATTTCAACTAACCGACTTTTACAAAGCAAGGGAAAAACCCTAGCCCATATGAAAGCGTTTATGAATAACTTATGTACTAGAGACCACACAACTAGATTAACAAATTGCTCAGGTATCACTGGGCTTCCCATTAGATTAGCAATCAATGCAATCAAATTTTTAATGTACAAGATCACCATGAACAAGAATACTTCAGGAAGAGAAATCCCCATGCAAAAAATATTAACAACTGTAACTTAAGCAAGTAAATGGTAACTGCATTAAATTATTACAATATGTTTTTCAGAAGTAGTCATACTGAAAAATCAAAGTTTAACAAGAAAAGATATAGACAATAAAAAAAATTTAAACATGAAAGCCCTGCAGCATTATATGAGAAGTTCCAGTTCTGTTTGTTGCTGCACTTACCATTTATGTCCTTCTTTTAAACTGAACAGTAAAAAGCGTTAAGTGAAGGAAGCTTAGTTTTCAAAGCTTTTAAGAAACAAAAACAAGGATTAGAAACAATTATTATTTTCCCTCCAAATATACGGTTGCCAGAAGACTTTCGTATGTTATAAGGATTATGCCAAAACAGTTTATCAAGGCCTGAAATGGTAAAAACTATCCACCAGTATTAGAGAAAAAAAAAAAAAAAAGGCAATTTAAAAACACCTGTACTGTATTTCCTTATATAACTTATAACACTTTTGGTAGGGTTGTCACTGCACAGCTACATCTATGTATTTTTGCAGCGTATTAATTAGTTCCAGATTAACACACAATTCCAGTAATGTAACTCAGTGGGAAAGCTACATTCTCTCAAAACATTCTTCCACTTTCACCCTTCCCAAAAAGAATTTCACCACGTAAGTCACAAAAATCATACATATTGTTTGAAGTACTTTCCATTTGAATCATTCCTCTTCCCTTCTTAAAATGAGTTTTTGCCATGTCTAGCACCACCAAGTTTCTATTCAAATAGAGTTTGGCATTCAGAGATGCAGATAAGCACAAGGATGGCCAACTGTGGCAAGTAATTCAAGCACAGAGGCTAAGTAACATTACCTCCAGACAGCTGCAAGAAGAAAACCAGTAGACTGCTGTGGCCAACATTATCTAGCTTTCCCCAGCAGCAAAAGCTGCACGATAGAGGCCATGATCTCCTAACAGCAACAGCATCTGAGGGAGCTACTGCAATCTCAAGCCTGTGGGTTGGCTCCCTCACTTCCTCTTTCCGCAGCTCTGTGTAGCAAGTAGCATGGGGTCTCGCAGATCAACCACAGAAGATTTCTGACAGGTAGCTTATAGTGTCACAAAGTCAGGCCACCCCAAAAGATGCTACATGAAGATATTACAGTGAAATGAAATTTCATATTTGGTACTAGAGAAACCACAACCACTTAAGTGCTATTTCTAAGTTACATCAGACAACTGTTATATGCTATTTCACCAAGTATGTTTAAAAATTATGTAGGAACACACTGAAGGACATGACGAATTTTATCTTCATCACACCAAAGAAAAGATATTGAAAGCAGTTTTCTTTTACAATGTGAACACATATGGAAATAAATGATAGATTTGTTTTCAGCAAAATCAACTGACAGCTGTTCGTAATGTCAAAGGAACAATTTTGCTTCCTCTCCCTCACCTTTACTAAGAACACTAAGGGGAGAGGATGGGGGGACAGGCAGGAGATGTCCTGCTGAGAACAGGAAATCTCTTATTTTTTAACTTCTCTTAGGTTGTCTCAGAAAACAGTCTCAACTCTACAGAAAATGTTATAGCATAGAATTTAAAGAAACTATTTCTTCCACAAAACACAAAATTAGAAAGTAGCTGAGAAACCAACAGTTTATGTACCAAGCTGCACCTGTGAAAGGGAGCAAAATTCCCTCCTGCAGACTACAATGTTCTCTGTTACAAGAGAACATTGCATGGATCACCTATTGCTTCCTCACTAAGAATAGCTGTTACAGTAAAAGATATTATTCTCATATGAAATTAAAGCATTCACCATACAGTCTGTGTTCATTTAAGTGCTTGGGGGGGGGGGGGGGGGAGAAATGATAAAAATTCATACTCTTGACCAAAATACATCATGAAAATTTAAGAAGCTGACTCCTCTGACACCACCACTTTGCTAGTCCTGCGAGGCGAGTCTTCAGAAGCAGAACACACCTAGAATACTAATATAAATAATGTAGAAAGTATAGCAGAGGGCAATTTTTGTGGGGTTTTTTCCTCCACATTTCCCATCTTTCGGTCTCCTTTAGTAAAGATTTTGAGGTTTTAGTCGTCCAATTTTAGAGTAGAATCTTAGGAGACAGTGATTTTAGGCTCCATACCAAGTTAACACCGCCCATTTTGTTTCTCAAGTACACTATTCTTAAGTTAAGCTTGTGTGAATTACCTGTTTTGGTTTATGCTTAACAGCCTGAACTGGTTTAGAATTTAAACCTTCAGTCAAACTAGGGCACCTCTTCATAAAAACATCATTTACTCCCATGACTTCCCACCTAGAAAAATTACTTATTTTACTGGAAAAATTCTTTTCTCAAATAAAGAAGGCAATATATTATGTGAACCCAAGTGAAGAAGTGGCGTATCACCAGCTTGTAGGAAAAATAACAGCTTCTAGGAAAATAATTACTGAATTTGTAGCACTTCACTCATGAGAACAGTTGAATACTGAAGGAAAAAAGTAAACAAGAAGGTGGCAGCTCAATAGCTACTACATAAAAATTTGACAAGTTTTACAAATTCTTTTAACAATTCACACTCTTGCTATAGAATTTTACTTACATTGTCCATGAAATTTGGTTTGAACCCTCCCTCCTGCTGTCGTCGTAATTCCTCTTGCTCTCTCTGCCGCATCATCTCTTCTTCGCGACGTCGATGTTCTTCCTCATGTCTAGAATAGTTTTTAAAAACTATGTCAGCTCAAGACTCTTGACCTGTTCAGGTCTGTACTCAGCCTCAGGAGATAAGATCAACCATATAAACAAAAATGGATATTTATTTTTTTAAGACAGTGTTAAGGCACTACCTTACTCCACCTGATGGGTTTGAATACTATTGAAGTGTTTATCTTTTTTAACTGGAATATTGGTAAATACCACTACATTCTATAGGTGTTGTTCTGGCTACATACTGGATGGCAGGTAAAATATTCCAGTTTATAACAAATCCCTATGGATTAAAACATTTCAGTACTGCCAAAAGACATTTTTAACTTGAGAGGTGTTTGTGCTTTGTCTTTTTTCTCATCTACATTTCTTGTGATATTTAACATAAAAAATATGTAAACTCTATCAACATGATGATACTATACCTATTTTCTTAAATTTTAGCAGAGGCATGAAAGCAAGTATTTGTATGAAACAATCTCAAAAAAAAAAAAAAAAAAAAAATTGTTCGCAACATACCAGAATGTTATGTTCCTTAATATACCGAAATATCAAGTGAAAATACCCCCAAAAAGTCTCATTACAGACTTTAAATGTGCAATGCTACTATTCCACATGCCCATAAATCTCAGAAGCATGTTTGTATCTATTATAGCTATGCTTCAATCACAAGGTTATAATAAACACTATGGAACAAAAAAAAAAAAAAAAAAAAAAAAAAAACCAAACCCACCACAATATTTCTGCACTATTTATAAAGCTCAAAAATTTACAACAGAACTAGTAGAGCTGAAATAAATTAAAAACTTCAGAAATACCTGAAACCATTCTTTTGTATTAGTCAGTGATCACTTTCCAAGAACATTAAAGGAATCATCATGTACTATGCTTTCCAAAAGCAGCTTTTTAGCAAGAGAAACACTTATCTGACATCAAAAGCAAGCTCTACAAGATAGAGGACCTAAACTCATGCAAACCTACAGCAGCTGCATGCCACACCTTTGCACAGTAGAAGGCAAAATACCTCAATTGGATCTGCTTGCGTTTTTGAAGTTCTTGATTTCTAAGTTCTTCCAAACGCCTCAGTTCTTCTTGACGTCGCATGAGATCTAACATGATTAAAAATGCAGTAAAGATAAAAGCAGCCAATCAACAATATGGCAAAACATAAAAATTGCTATTACTGTCAGATTATAGTTCTAACATTCCATTTTAAAGCAATTTCTCAAGACATTCAACTAGCTTCTTCCCATAAAGCTAAGTCTAGTAGCATATGAAAAAAACCACACTGGATCCACAGCTCACAAACACAAAAAGGTACAGGACTGGCAAAGCCTATAAAACAGGTTGCAGAAACAGAAATCTGAAGTCCTCAAACAAAGGAAAGGAGAAAAAGCTTTAAGTCTCTCAATCACATCCTGGTTTCACATCTAGGGCAAGGAATCAATTTTCTCACAATGCTGTGTACCACTAAAGTCATATTAACAAGAAAACTGGTAAATATATACGGGCTTACACTCTCCACTACCTACTGTAGACCACTGTATGACATGCATCAGAAAGAAACGATATAAACTTGCAATACAAGCTTGCATAGATTTATCGCATGACTGCTGAGAGCAATTTATAAATTACTAATATTTTTACACTACCACAATGGAACAGCTGTATCCTCTTCAAAGTTCAAAAACACTCAACATACACATAAAAAGCAGGGTGCAATTAATAGTCATTACTTTTTCTGTACCGGTTTCTGCCCAGCCACATTACTGACTTCACCCTGGAAATACGTGTTCTATTCAATGAATATTAATTGTACCTTTTGTTAGAAAGCAGCTGCTTGCCTTTTCTATCTTCATAGGATATTGGCCACATGACATTATTTATAGACACCAAGAGAAACATTCACCTATACCACCTATTTTATGCCTTTATTCAATTGAATTATTCACGCATTTCTCCATGCATTTCTTCACTGTATTAATTAAACCATCTTTCTATAGCTATGCAGATTGCTTTCCTCAAACTTCCATCAGCATGTATTATTACTTACATATTATAACTTAGCTTTTTACTTTAATACCCAAAACAACTACAATGACCAGTACATTTCATCAAAATGGCATGGATTTGTTTTCTTTTCTAATGAAGACTATCAGATTTTTACTCTCACAGCACTTTTAGTGCCATTAGAAGTCCTTTCTCAAGCACATTTTGCAGGCTTTTTCCGATCTCTTCTACAAATTTAACGCATTTCACACTTCAACAGAATATGATTACATTGAAGATTCATGCAAATCACAAAGTCCAAGGGCAGCTTCATTCCAACTGTGCTTGTCATAGAAGGCTTCGCCACTGCTATCCTGACACAAGTGCCACAAGCACTTGTTTCAGTGGTGGTTGTGTGGGTTTGTGGTTTTTCTGGTTTTGTGGTTTTTGTTTGGGTTGTGGGGGTTTTTTTTTGGTGGTAGTGGTTTTGTTTGTTTTCAAGTAACCTTCAGATTATTTCAGAGTATAAGTGCACTATGTTCTTTTAAAATTAACCTTTAGGTTGTCTCAGGGTATTACTGAGATCAAGAACTGACCCAATACGCTCAATATTGTCCCCTGTGGGAAAAGAAGCACTTCCTTTCTGGTTCTTTGTTCTTTCAAATTCATGCAGCTTTCCCTTTTTCTTGGGTTAATACACTGGCACAGGATCTCCTACGTTCTCTCTACCACTAAATTTACCCAACCTGTATTTTCAGCACTGAGCCATCTTTTCCAGCATCAAACTTAGGACCAAAATGTAAAATGTGTCAAATTCAAAGGGAGGGGGCCTGTACTGTGTATTATAGTCATTGTTGTTACATCACATTAACATCCACATTCACCACCTGTAATACAACTATCCTTCACATGCAAGCCAATGAACACTTTTTGCTTGGAAAATAAATCAAGAAGCAACTTGACAGTTGCCATTTTCAGGTGCTGCAATAACTATTTAGTATTTCAAAGCAGTTTTTTATTTTACTATGTGCTGTATTTTATCTTTACATAAGATCTTTTTTTCCACACTAAAAGCATGCATGGCTGTTTCAGAAAACCAGGCTAACTTTCTCCTCATGACAACTTTTAAGTTGCCATAGATTTAAGAATACTATATAAAAAAAGAAATCCCTCCTTTTAATTTCTTTTCCACTTATGATAATGTTTTAAAGGAGATTTTAAAGGACTGTGTTTAATATATTGAAGCATTTAGGTTCTTTAATGCCACCAACTTCGTAAATACACAAATCCAGCTCATTGAGAGTTTTTCAACGTGACATTCAAGTCAGCAGAAAAAATTTAGATAAATCATTCCCACACGGTGAAGTCGTACTACCAACAAAAATGTAATTTCTTAAGAGTAAGCATTAAAACCAAGCAATTGCAGCAGACAGCTTTTATAAGTTACCTGGATTTAAGTTTTGAAACGCATCCGCTACAAGTTCAAATCCTTCATAATGACAAGGGACTATCAGGCTATCAAGCTAATTACTGTCTTATGATCGAACACTTTAGGGGCAAGATTTTTTTTCAGGTAGTCAAGACCTCCCTTAAATTAAGATTTAAAAAAAAAAAACCCCCCCCCCCACACACAAAAAACTCCACACCACAAACCTTCAGTGTTTCATTCATGCAACAAACCTTGAGATCCTTCCTGATACATCTGCAATATATTTAAACTTTATCGCTTAAGTCTTGCAATTTAGCAATCCTACAAACGGAACTAAAAATCAAGCAGCAGTTCAGTATTTCTGAACTGGAAACCAGCGCTTGCATGTCCACAGCATTTCAGGAAAAATGTGCTTTGGGTAGAAGGTTAACAAGAATAAAAGAGCAGATACTCGCCCTGTTACTCTCCCCAAGAAAAACAAGCTTCACCCAGCTTCATTCTTAAAGGCAGGGCTTGAAAGCAATTCCCAGAAAACTTCCCTGACAACACTAGCAGAAGGCAAGATGCCCAAACAATTACAAAAGAGGGGATATATGATCTTAAAATTTCAAGAACGACTGAAATTCATGGCAACTGTGAGCTATTTTAAGTTGTTACATACATATAATACTATGTACACACCAAACCTTTCAGCTGAGTCTCAAAGGGAAAAAGAAATAGCATTAGCTACTGGAAGATTTGAAATCATAACTGAGATGCACAGAAGAGCCAAAAGAATTATGAGCTATCATTTTATTTTTTCCTGCATGTAGCCCATAAACAGTACTTGGTCCTATCTAGCAACACCAAAAATGTAATTTTTCTGATAGGTGCGAAACTACCATTTGATTTCTTTAAACTACTTAACACTAAATAAACACTACTTAACACAAAAATTTAAGAACGGACCTAGACAATCGCCTCTTACTCGGTTTCCTAACCCATCTCAGCAAATCATCAAGGAATATGTACAAGGAGATACATGACTTCCTTTTTCTCAGTTCAATGCATTTAGTAAAAGAGCATCCAACAAAATACCTAAGTTTAACATACAGCTCCATATACTACACAAAGAAAATCTGTGACAAAACAAAATACTAGTAGATTATCTGATTTTACCTTGCCTCATCAGCATTAGCTGATGCTCATGTCTAGCTGCTTCCATTTCTGCCTCTAGTTTCTCTTTGGCTTCTCTAATGTTCCTGTCAACCTGTTCACGCTGTTGCTTTTCCATCTCATCAAGAGCCTTCCATCGTGAAGCATACTCAAACTCAAATGTTCCAGGCTGAGCAAAACGTGGAGGCTGTTCTCTTTCCCTAATAAGAATTTTGCAGTTAAAATGTACAGAAGGACACGTTTAGATCAACAGCTGTAACAGCCAAAGAATCTACGAACAATCACTTCAAGTGTAGGTCTGACTTTAAATCCACCTGTCAGATGACTACATTCTAAACCAGGAAAAAGCTTAATTCAGCTGGAATTTTCCAAATAAAGATCTGTTCAATTTATGTAGTTTTAAGGTAAAAATTCATTTCTGCATTGGCACAAAATACTAAGGTGCAACACTAGATTAACTGTGTCCGGCTTTCTAAAACCAGCAGTCAATTCATAAACCCAGTTATTTAAATAAAGCTTACTAGGCAGCTCAGAGTATTAGCCAGGATTTCTAACCATTAAAAGGTGCCAACATTTTATTTCACATTCCAACACTAATATTGCAATGAACAGTGACAACCATTTTTTAAAAGTGGTATTCTACAGCCTCACCAAAATAGACTTTTTACCTTCAAGCAACACGACTTCTAAATGGTAATCAAACTTCAGTATTAAAAATTATCACATGAGGTATAAGTTAAGTCACCCAATGATCTAGACTCACTTCCTCATGCCATACTCAAAAGTCTTATCTGAACTGTGGAAGCTGCCAGGATTTATGCTCCACTGACTCTATGAACAGTTAAGGAGCTATTCAGAGAACATAAAATTTGTGTGTATACAAATCTCTGGAGGATTAGACCACAGCCCTAATCCATAAAGGACTTCTTGCTTTGCTGACAAGCTCCAACTGATTTCAGTGTAGGCTGGGATTGTATCTACTTTAGTAAATGCACAGAATGTTAAATAAACAAGTCTGAATGATTAGAAAATACTGGCAAAATCCTATTTAATCATTTGATGCAAAACAGCACAACATACTTCCTGCTACACAAACTCAAATACTAGAAATTAGCATCTGTTTACCATAGTAACTAAATACATCAATCACATTTTACAAAAAAAAGCTAAACACGACTTACTTGTGATACTGTTGTGTTTTTTGCATTAGCTTCTCTGGGAGCCCATCTTCATCATCAAATTGCTCCATTGGTTCTACAACAACAGGGCGAGGTGTTCTGGAAGACATTTTCAATTTAATAATTGAATCATAAATGAGGAAGTTAGTTATTTTAGTATTTTGAGAAACACTTCAGAAAGCTAATATGTTACTTGTAATTCTTGTCTTCCAAATTCTTCTTAAATCACAGAATTTAAATTAATCCTGATTTTAAGAATGATCTTTTAAAAGGATTGTTCCTATGCCCAAAACCAGCTCTTCTGCCTAGAAACCACAATTTACTTGCTGCAGTTCTGTTTGCTTCAAAGTAAAGATCTTTTAAAAACCTCAAAACCACCTACAAACAATTACAAGATATTTAGGAAGGAACTACCTTTTTGTTTTCATCGCTGAGGCAACGCATGGGCCATCATCATGTTGGGAAAGCACCAAACAAACCCAGAACAGAGCAACAAAACCTATTCTTATTTCCACAGAATATTAAAAATTACATTTCAAAGTTACTCTACAACTGAAAACAGACTGATAATCTGGCATTAATATTTCAGAGATAAGAAAAATATTTCTGCTTATGTTATTTAAAACCCATTCTTTGGGCAATCATACTCTCACAAATCAGAAACTAATTTATTTATGAAAATACGTTCCTTGAATTCTTACTATCTGTTGCAATCAGAGGCAAGTATTAGCAGTACTGCCAAGGGCAGCAGTATAAGGATCCTGAATTGTGTAAAACATCCCTGCATCGGTCTTGGGAGCATAGCCTATAACCTGCGGTAAGAATTAAAGACACTATTTTCAAAATGCCAGTGCTTACTTATTGTGTTCCACTCCTTTATTTCACTTCAAAGTTCTTTTTGCAGAAAAAAAGAATCAGTATGTTTTTAGAACATTAACAAGTGAGAAATAAACCTTTGGGCATAGCATGCAGATTAAAAAGATGAAGCCTGGAATCACAGAACACAAGTCGGCAACTATTTTTCTTGATGTTATCTGCATGGCAACTGCTGGCAGTTGTTACTTATATGTAACTTAACTGTTGTGTTAATGAGTTATGATATAAAACAAGAATTTTGCATCTCTAATGTTTCCAATGCCTGGCTTTGATATATTTTGACCATTTTTAGACCGTATTTAGAATTAAAATATTTTCTTCTGATCAGGCAAAGAGCTTTCAGCTAAAAATGTAAAGTTTTAGATTCTGAAGCAAATTATCAAAGTATCATGGCAGCAGATTCATGCTAATTGTCTTTGCAACTGCACCATCAGTAACACGTCAGCCACCTAAGGAAGGGAAAGATCAAGCACTTTTTATTCACCCAGGCCACTGTTAGATGGTTATTTCAATCCAAGAAATCTATACAGCCGGTAAAAGAAGAATACCATCCCTCGTATCCTAGCTTCTTTCTCCCTGCCCCATCTCTCATGCCAAGGATAGCATTCACGTAACTCTCAACTAGATCAGTTCCCTTGTTTGGCTCACCATGCTTCTATACTAATACTAATGCCAAGAAAACCCAGGGGATAAGAACAAATTGCTGGCACCTACTGATAAGAGCAACGGCATATTCAGACTGAATTTACCATGTAGCCACCAGGTCAGTTCAGTAGCACACTGAAGATTTATGAGGTTATCATGAGAAAGAGGAGTTTCAGACACTCTTCCCCACCTGCGATATACTGGCAACATTTTCCCCTGCCTTATCCTCTGCTGGACCTCACAGCACCCATGTTAGCAAGCACCTTCATACACAAAAATGAACCCGACAAAACAGCTGAATACTTTTCTGTTGTTTCAGCAAGCACAAGTGGCTTATGGAAGTATCAAAGAGTTCTAAGTGGCTGACAGATCAACAGCACAGCCAGGGCAAGAAAAGAAAATTAACTAAAAGTTCCCTAGTTTGATGGCAGCAAGCTTCCATCCTGTGAAACTACAGCTTTATTTTCCAAAATGAGAATCAGAAAATATTTTCTTTTTTAAATCCCGAGTATATAATTTCACACAATCTTTAAGAAAGCAGTTAAAAATGTCACAAATGAATGTGTTAAAGCCCAGCAGTTAAAAACTCTCTCTGGCATGTACAGAAATAAGAGATGCAAGAAAAGTGCTGTAATTTGCACGCTTGCTTGCCCTTGAAATACAAAGTTTCCCAGAGATCACTTGCCATAAACATCTGCATAATCTAAGACTTCCATCTAAATCTTATTTAAAAAAAACAAGCAAACAAACAAAAAAAACAAAAAAAAAAAGATGTGTACATCTGCCTTTCAAGCCACAGTTAAAACTTTTGATACAGAAATAAATGCAGGAACATCTCCCTGAGTTTATGGAAGTATCAGCAACATAGCGACTGTGCTGTTTAGCAGCTAGTTACTGGGATCAGGAAGAGCGCAATCAATGAAAGTAAGTCTCACTAGAAAAAGCTCTAGTATACAGAGAATACTGTATATAAAGGAAAAGCAAAACCTTGCTATCGGACTCTCATATCATAATTACAAGTCTTATAAACAGTAAGCAGCATGGTTTGTTTTTTTTTTTTTGTTGTAAGCATGGTTTTCCTCACCAAAACCAAAAACAAACAAAAAAACACCACCCACCAAACAAAAATAACCAAAAATAAACAAACAAAACAGGCACATCTGGTATATTCATGTAAAAAGTCTTAATTTCTCACCTCACAGCTTTCATAATTTAAAATTAAGAGCTAGGGGATAGCCATGAATGCAGTTTTCTTTCACATCAGAAATACACAAATTCAAATAAAAGCCTGTGAACTTACGTTGTTAGCAAGAATGCCCCATCACTGCATCTTTCTAGAGCTTTTCGCGCTGGAGGTTTTGCTGCAAACTCTACGAAACCTTTTCCTGTAGCTCTGCCACGATCATCTACTACAACAACAGCTCTTTCCACTGGCCCAAATTGAGAGAACGCTTGTTCCAGCAGCTCATTAGAAACCACAGGTGACAGATTCTTGACTGTTAGGGCAGCTCCATGTGTAGCAAATCGAATTCGAAGTGGTCTGCTCTTCAAAATAGTACCATCAAGTTCCGCCTTTGCTATTTCAGCCAGTGTCCTAGATTCCTTTTTCAAGATTGAAAATAAAAAACATCAAGTATTTTCTAAGAAAACAGATAACGCTTTTGTGTCAGTGACCCATCCCCCACATCCGAAAAGCGGGTTTTTTTTCCCTTAACTAGCATCAGGGTCATTCAACTTCCCCCACCCACCAAGAGAAAGCCAGCGTCGCTGTCCACCTCTGTTAAAAAAAAGCCCCTATGACTCATTCTTTAGAAAAAAAAAAAAAAAAACACAAAACAAACACATACCATAGGCACAAACTGTTGTAACATTAGTGTGTTAAGACTCAAATTCTCACTATGATGGTTACATTTGTGCTGCTCCCTAAAGGCTTTCAGTAGAGTTGAAAGCCTGCTGATTTTTCATATTTACGCACTCGATATTCTGCATTCCTGCCTCCACACCGTAGGAAACAGCATTTTCAAAGACCAGATTACAGGATCTAAGGTCGGTTTTGTTTGGGTTTTTGTTTTTAAATAACAAAAATATCACACTTACTTATTACAACTATCAGACGAACTCTCAATGATGTCGAATTTCGAATTTCATCAACAAATGATGAAATTACCTTTGTTCATTTGTTCATTATTCTCACATTTATGGGTTTTCTGCACCCACATCCAAGGTACAGTCTGCATCAGTAATTGCCTTTTTTCTCATTTCAGATATTTCCACGTAGCTTGAACTTGCAACTCCTTACATCTAAATTATTCTTTAGATCCTAGCCATTTTCTCCAGAATTCAACTGACTAAACTGTTGTAAAATAACATATTCCCTAAACACAACGGAAAAGCTGCGTATATAAAAGCTGTAACTACCCCATATTACATACAAAAGTGAGTAGTGACATGTAAATATATCACACTTCCTCCAGAAAATTGCTATTTCAGGATGGGGGATTCTTAGTGTAAAAGATGTATGGCAGAACTCCACAAGCACTTATCTTTCAGACGACCAAGAAGAAAAAAATATCCTAACCAGTAAAATATACAGAAAAATCATAAGCAGACACCCAAAGCACTCTAAAGCTATTCCCAGAATGATATAAATCAGTGCATTCTAGACACGGCAGACAGGAAAACTAACCTTGCACACTAAATCGACAGTTAAATACAGTATCATAAGCTTTTCACGATTCCTTTTATGCATGCTTGCGCATAGCGATTAAACATTTTATTACCCTTAAAAAGATCTTATGTGGACCAAATAATTTAAGCAACTTAATGTCCCATTTCTTTGCAATTCTGAGATTACATGATCTGATTTCATGATGTGTGAGCAATGGTATTTCGAAAAAATCCTGTCCAGTCTTCTAAATTAACTGTTTTCATAGACAAAACCTACATTTATAATGAACTGTACAGGCTGAAATTTGCTTCTGCATGGAGGATTTTTTTTTCCCTAGTTCGAAAGTTCTCCCAGTTAAATTAGGAAAGTCTTTATACAGGTATTGCAAGACCAAAGCAGATCGCGCAGCCGCATCTTCCATTCACTGGAGAAGCACAGGCTGCAGGAGTCAGTACCCGCGTAGCAGCACGTAAACGGTAACTGGCGGAGGAGCCCTTAAACCAGCCGGGTACCACGCAGTAAGGTGGGGACCCGAACGCGAGGGGCTGGGAAGGCTGCTCACAATGCAGGCCTCAAGCTTCGATATACAGAGGCAAATAGGGGAGGAGGAAAAGGAAGAGAGGAAATGGCTCTAGCAGCAACGAGAAAGAGAATGAAGGGCACCTGTTTTTTTTCTTAAAGCCGCCCGCCAAGGAAGGGCGGGGAGTGGTCGGGGGGGTGTAGGAAAGGGAAATAACGGGCAGAATTCTCCCACTTGTAAAGGCAGCCCCTGGGTTACGGGGAAGCCACAGCGGCTCGCGCGAATCCTCACCAGGCGAATGAAGCCAAAGCCACGGTCCCGGTTGATGAAGACCTCGCTAGGCTCCCCATAGCGCTCGAAGAGACGCTTGAAATCTTCCTCTGTGATATCGGTAGGCAGATTCCCCACGAACAACCTGCAGCGCTGCGTGTAGCTCTTCTCACCAGGTTTGAGGAAGCTTTTGATGTCGATGGTGAACCCAACCTCTTGCTCTTCATCTCCACCTTCTTTGCTCGGCACTAGCGCCATGGCCGCCGCTGCCTCACTCTCTGTTTCTAGGCCCCGCAATCCCTTCAGGTTGCCGCTGCCGCCACCACCGCCCCCCACCATGCCCAGCGGCGCCGCTGGGGAGCTATTCTCGATCCGCACTTGCTTCAAGTTCCTATTCGCTGCCATATTCAGAACTCGCTCCCTCCTCGCTGGCTTTCTCGGGAAACCCGGAGCTCTCTCCGGCCACCACCGCCCCCGATCCTCAGCCAGTTCAAAATGGCGCCGCTGCCAACCTCGGCGAGTTGTAACGTCCCTGAGGCACGCCCCGCCCACCTCCGTGCGCGTTGCTCCCCCCGCCGCGGCTCGTTGCTGGCGTGGGGAGGGGTGTGTGCGCGTGTTGTTTTGCGCGGCCGTGGGGCTGCAGTGGCTGCCCATGGCGTCTGGAGTCCTGGTTCAGGTGGTGTTCCCCTTCGGTTCCGGCATAGAGGCGGCCCTGCTTCAAGCCGGGAGAGATCGGTCTGTCTGTCGCGTACCAGTGAGCTGTACTGCCTGAGCGGATAACCCGCCCAGAAGATCCTCTGCTGCACCCTGGTAGCTCGACTCCCTCGGTGCTTGGCCCTCCCGCAACTATATTGTATTAGAGGTCTTGGAAGTGTTCGGGTCTCGCAAGTTTTGCCACAGTTCGTCCCCAGGCGGTGCGACCTGGCAAGTCCCTGATGCAGTATCTGGTTGGCTGAGGCGGCTGCTGGAGGGCGGATGGGGAAGGGAAAGCCCGAGCTCTGCGGAATAGCACGGGAGTGGAGGAAGGACCTGCAGGCAGAACGGGGAAATCGTTCCCCGAGTGCGATGTGGAGACAAAGCTGAGTGGAGAGAGACCTTGTTACTTACAGAACAATTTCTTACGCGGCAACAGCTTTCCCTGTGAAGGTGATGCCTTTCTTCTGAGAGGTGCAAAGTCAAGCATTTCCTTCCTTGGGCACCCCTTCTTGTATGCTGGACCACATGTCTTATCTGCAGCATAAGACTCTTCTCTCTCTTTCTTGCCTGCTAGACGCCTAGTTCGTTGTTTTGATCTCTGTGCTTCAACCAGCAATTCAACTGGCACATGGTTTCTCAGACAAAGAGCTCAGTCTGCCTGAGGCCTCACAGAATCCCTCTTCCCCCACCCTCCCTCGGTGGGGGGAATGGATAATCGGTTCGTCTCTTAACTGCCATAGTAGACTGAGGGCCTCAGGTGCCCATGTAGCTTTGCATCACACAGGGGAACTTCTGGGCAATAGAGCAAGGCTTCAGGAGAAAATTACTGTATTGTTTTGTTAATACAACACTGAAAAAGTTCACTCTCATGGTTTCTCAGGAAAAGGTTATTTCTACAACAGGGATGGATCCACTGCTCAGGGATTTCCTTGTCCATTGGGGAATATTTTAAGTTACTCTGTCTTTATGTCTTGTTTTTCCATCTGAGGCACAAGAAAGATCTCAGTCCCTTTTCTCCTACTTCTGACTTGTACCAGAATGGAGAAAACGTAAGTTCCAGACAGCATTAATTACATTATCAGCCCACCCCTTTCTCAACACACTCCTGAGTGTAAGGCATCAAACTAAACCCAGATTTAAACCGCTAAAAATCAGAAAATACAGCTCGTAGCGGAGGGGTATTTACTCCCAGCAAAGGGAGGAATTCAGGCAGTGTAGGAACACGAGGGAGATACTAGAGTAGCAAAATGGGACTACTAAAGCTTAATCATCTCAACTGTCCAAGAGCTATGATTTGTAGTATATTTAGGATTCAGTAACAGGTGCTAAGACAAAAAAAATGAACCAACTTACAGCAAACCAATAGCTTTTTTAAACTGGCAAGCATGTAACTGGAGTGCAATATATGCTAGAAATCATGTGACAATACACTGTAGAGTGAAAGCTCAGTAGATAGGAAAAAGGAGATCAATAGTAGTCTGCTTGTTAATTTATTGCCAGTGCTGTGTAATAAAATTGCTATGGTTTTCAGACACAGTTTAAATCAGGTTAGAAATAAAAGCTACAACCATTTAAATATACAACCATGATTTCCTGTGTACTATAAAAAAATCAATAGGAGGAGCAAGGAGTGTTTACAAATTCCATATTGTTTTACCTTTCCTTTGTTGTAGCAGCATCTCAGTAGTAAACGACAGTCCAGTAAAAGAGATCAATAAAATTCCATCTTCCAGAAATGAGAAAATTATTAGTATATCTGAAGAAAATAAACAAAATATTCTATATGCTTATGCATCCATAGCTTACCTTCATTAGTTATATTCACAGTATAACCATAATGCACATACTTGCCCTTGTTTTAAACTTTGTTGAGCAGGAGCTATTTGCACATGCCCCATAGTCAAACATTTTAGGGTAATGTACAAAAAAACCCTAATATCTGCTATCGTAAATCACTTCCTCACCTTCATTTACAATATATCATTTCACATTTTACCCATTCATCAGAATACCACCAGACAGTTCATCTCCTACCTAACTGCTGGGAGTCTTAGTGGCTTGATGATTGTTAGAGCTTGCCACTGACACCAGATAACAAACAAAACATTTTGAAAGGAGACAAAATGGGCCCCTTGAAGTTCTTGTTCCAATGCTTTCCTTCCGTTATAAACATGCACTGAAATTTTTATGACTTACTAATTGCAACTTATATCATGGGAAGAGTTCTGCTAGACTGTTCCAGCCATTCTCCGTAGGTTTAGTATTATTATGTTTAATACTCTGTTTGCAGTTGAATTACATGAAAGCAATTCCAGAAGACTGGGGGAATAACTGTTATGATCACATAGTGATTTGGTTTTACTCTGTAATTCTTGAAGGTTTTTCTTTGGAAGCCTGAATTTATTAAACTTGGCATTCAAAAGGCCATAACAGACAACCCTGATTTTGTACTAACAAAGTTTGGTTTGGCCTGGAATTTATTTTGAGACCTTAAAGAGGGCACAATTTCTTGTATTAGTAGTATACCACCCTCACGTGTGTTACTAGACTCCCTTTTCTGACTCGTGTAGCCTTGGATTAGTGACCTCGCAAGTGGTGGTGTCTTTAAATACAATATTAATAAATACAATATTCTGCACATTCATGATTGTCTGTAGTACAATCACTGTTCCCCTAAGGACAAGAACACTTTTAGTTGCAGAAAAGAGGAGCAAAACTGTGAAAGACACTAGTATTTTTCATTTTTGTCAGCTACAGAGAAAGGTTCTGTTTGGTGTATGCCAAAGTGCTAGCACTATCAAGAGATTTGGGTGTACTTCCAAAACACACACCACCCAGCCTTGTGCCCTATAAGACACAGTCAAAAGCAACTGCTCTAGTTGTTTTCTATATCACAGCATTACTTCCATACCAAATAACAGGATGCTGCTTAAAATCAGGGAGGCCTCAGACCTCTGAAAGAAACTCATGACAGCTTTTTTGTGCTTCAGACTTGTAAACAGTACACATCTTGATCTGCAAATAAAAATCCCGAACTATTTGTGCTTACCCTTGAACAACTTCAAAGTGATTGTTTGGGTAACAGCACTCCCAGGGTGACAGCTGTATTAGTGCTGAAGTCAGCTTCTCAGCACAGGCAATTGTAGTTTACTGCTCAACACGTCTTTGGACTCCCAGGTTTATTTGCCTTTACTTCCTAGAATCTGCAATGAATCACAGTTAGGATCAGTACTTGTAACTCAAGCTACAGTGGTAGATCACGACAGAATATACCAGGAAGCACTAGAACCAAGCATTAAGTTAGGGGATGGAGGGGAATGTTCCATTTGGGATGAGAACTGCAATATGGGAAATAATGAAATTCCTCACTGAAAAAGGGAATGCAGTAGGCAGTGGTTGATGGCCTGAGGCTGGGATCATATTAAGAAATGCAAAGCCAGGGAACTGAGGCACACCTCTGTGCAGGATCTGACACAGGCTGGAGCTGCTGCTGCTCTTCATCTCCTGACATTAGGGACAGCATTTGCCGGCAGTATTACTAATGGCAATGTCTGGACAAATTAAATTTAGAATAGGTTTTGGTCTCCACTACTGAGCTTTTCTTACAAGGTTAAATTGGCAAAGAGTATTCAAAGCACTAGCTGTCATAGCTGTGCCAGCAAGCCTGACGGTATAGACATCACGGTGTGGAGAAGGAGGTGCTTAATGCAATCTGAAGTAGTGATGAAGTCTGAAGAATCTGAAGTCTGAGGATGACCTCATTATGCTACTACTTGGGCATTAAGAGTGGTAACAAGATAATGTCATTGCAGTGCCATCTGGTGACAAGTACTAGAATTATCACTAGAATTTAATAGAATAAATCGAGTGAAAATAAAGATGGAAAACCTACAATAGAATTATCTCTCTGGTCCCAGATGGACAGAATGACTTGGATTTTCTATTTTTAAACCTGGTGGGCAAAGTTCTTTTCTCTAGTCTCCTCAATATTAGCATAATCCAACAAGATAGAGTCGTGTTTATGTGGAAAGAAATGTATATGAATCATATTTATAAAATAATCTGTAAAACCTAACCTAATATACATTCACCTACATGCCTGGTATAGATTTTTTTGTTTTATTAACTGAGTATGAGAAGTCAGTGCTCTTTAAAACAACATTGATCTCAAGGAAACAAGGAATGAAAACATACGAGAATGTATTTGTGAAAGTATACTTGTCAGATGGGCATTCAGGCTTGACAAAAGTTAACCCAACTTTTCCAAAATTACCTTCCCCACAAATATAACCAATGCATACAATACAATATAACCAATGCATACAATACACTTCATTTTTAATATTTTTCAGCATACTGTCTTTGCCTGTTCTTTAAAAGAGTGACTGTTAACTACTAAGGCAAGCTGGAAGTTAAAGCCTTAGGGAAGCATTCCCCAAATATATTCAGCCCTTAATTTATCTCCAAACAACCCTTTGGTGTCCTGTCAGCACACCAGACAGTAGGGCTTCCTGACAGGCAGTTACAGCCTGGGATTAGGTTGGGAAGAAGCAGCAGTTTGTGTGGAACAGCTAAAGTGACTGGGAGAGACCCAGAAAGGCTGAGCTCCTAGCCCTGAAAGAAAGTAGTGCCACAAACATGTTTTATTCAGGCCATTTTCTTCCAAGCAGTTTAACACAAACTCAGTTTGCAGCTGCAATTTGCCACCAAGCTGAACAATTAGCCCAACCAAAATAGCCCACAGGACCCATAGGCCTTCTCATTTGCAGTCTTCATTGGGTGTGTCTTTCTCTAGCCCCAGGAAGCCTCTCTCTTCCTCTGAAGTCCTAATGTTACACATGGCACGTGAATAAATTTCAACCAGTCTCTGATGCTTTAACTGGGAAATTTAATATGAGCTGTTAAAAACTGCACTACAAAATCACAGAACCACCTGCTATTCTTCATTACATTTTTCCACACCATGAAAATGATCTACCACCAGTCTCTTTGTGGTTATGGCCTCTACACAGCAGCTACCATCCAAATAACCACACACTGAGGTCAGGGAAACTATCTTTGCAGTACAATCACTCAGAATCGAGCCATGCCATCAGTACAGTACTAGAGACTTCAAAGTACTTAACCCTACACCCATCAGGTATTTTCTTCCTCAGTACTAGAGACCATTTATGAGGCAGGAAGAATTTGTTGTTGGGATCACGTGAGTAAGGGAAGAGCACAGGTTTGAAGATAAGCAGGCTACCAACTGTTGAGGACAAACTATTAAATAGCACAGATCCTGATGCAGAGCTGACACCTCTCCTCTGCTACATTGTGAATTTATGTACAGGGAGTAGGGAAGTGCTAACCTGCGACACCTGGAGTGTAGATTCACACTAGTTAGTAGGATAAGGCTGTGTCATCATACTAACAAGATGCCATAAACAGCCATTGGTCCAAAAGATAAGATCACAGTAAATGTGTGAAACAGGCTGAAGATGTTGTTAATATCTAATTGTAGTGCTAGATAAACAGGAGACATGCCTGGTAATTGTATCACTGATACAGAGGTAATCATAGTTCCAAGCACTCAGTTTCTTTTTGTGAAGACTTTTTGGGAGATAGTGGGCAATTCTTGTCAATGCCTCTCTGTTGCTTCTCTATTCTTCTTCTCTATTGCTTCTCTAGTGGGCAGTGCTTTTCAATTCTCTATTGTACTGATTTTGAGCAAGAGATTCCACTGCACTAGCAGGCAAGAAAGAAGCTGACGTTTGAATGAGTTTCCTATGAATTGTTTCCCATATTAAAGTGATGGATTCATAGTCTGCACATAGGATGCATAAGCAACTAAGCTGATCTAATAGCTCATTGTCCCCAAAATTGGTAAACACACTCCCTTCTGTCCTCCACTGCTTCTCCCTTACTTTCCTCTCAGCCTTGGCCATAGAGTGTCCCTCTCCTTGTGCTGGCTTCCATGCTCAGCAGACCTTTCCATAATCCAGTTGGCTCACTAACCAACAGAAAACTCTACACTTGTCTACTGAACTAATTTTCTGCTGGGTTAGTGAATTGAATCAGCTCAAAAAGGGGTCTCATGAGCACCTGATCCAACACAAGGGTGAGCAGTGTGTAAGTGGCCAACAGCAGGGAGAAGGTAAAAGACGTGAGAGTTGATGTTTCAGTTTCAGCCATTACAGAACTTCACGTTTTGTCATCTTTGGTTTAGAATGAACAGTAGAGGCTGAAGCCTGGATGGCTATGGTACCAAGGAAGGCCTGCATCCTGCCAGAGAGAGACAAGCGTGCCTTGATATCACCTGGAAACCAGGGCAGTGTCATCAGGTGAAGAAACCCTTTCAAGCATAGCTAAGAATTTCTTTGTTTATGACCTCTCCATAGTGATGCTTTTTAAATTTGAGGATAATTAAGAAAATATATTTTTGTATGACAATTATTTGGCAACAGTACTGTTTTTTAAAATCATTATTAATGTTTTCTAAACCAGGTCCAAACCTATCTCAGAGGTAGAGATTTCTAGTTCAAATGTAACACCAGACTCAACTGCTTCAGTTTACCTCTCCCTTATCAGAGAGCCTTGACCTCTGAAACTCCATTGATAGATACCATTCACACAATTCCCAAAAAAGCTCCAATATCTAGAATGTTCTAGATTATTATACTGACATCTTGACTCTTGTAAGAGAATCTAGACAGAGAAACCTTGAAAAATAATTCTATCTAAGTAATTGTACATGGCTTTAAATATTTATTACATGTATCATTGCCACCGACAGGGTTGCGTAACTAAGCATGTGTGAAGAGTTTGGTTGCCTAAACATGTACCCATAGAAGTAAAGTGACCTGTACAGTTTTGGTAGCCATGTTTTTCATGCAAACCTATTAGTATGACAAAATTCAAAACAGCACATATTTAACCCTGTCTCTAAAGCAGAGATTTTCATTGTGAAATACATAAGTGGAAAAGTTTGTGTTATACAAATCAGATATTCTCTGCTAAGGCTAAGCATCTTACTAAAACAAGTGCAGTAGAATACTGGTTTTAACTCATAAAACCTGTAGTGAAATGTACAAATACTTATAACTTATCAATATTCACCCATTGTGGAAGAGATGAAAAAAAAATCTACCTATTCCATGAAAAGCTTTTAACAGGATAATTTAAAATTCTAAAGAGCCAGTAACACTACAGAGAGAATTCTGGCTTTTAAAGGATTCGAGGGACAATTCACTTGATGCCCAGTAGGGTGCGATAGATGGCTAGCGGGTGGTTGTTTTTTACTCCAAATTACCTCTTTTACAGTCTGTAGGGAAATATATTTCTTGCACTTGACTATTTGTATCTTCTCTGATTAGGCTAATGTCGTTTGTGAATATTCTTACCTGATTCATCTTTGTACAGGAATTTCTTCTTTTGATTTTCCTCTCAGATTGGGGCATAAGGCTGTTTCTCTCTGAATTGACTTACTCTTCCACAATGCCACTGTGGCTGAAAATTTTCTATAATCTGAACAATTTAAGAACTCTTGCAATAGACTTTGATCTAGAAAAGTATGAGACATTTCTCCTTGGTCTGTATTTTTGCTTTTCAGGTCTAGGATCTGGTTTTGTGTTTGGCAAGGGAAGGAGTTTAAACAGAAGTATGTATGTGTGAACTCAGTTTTCAGTAGTTTATCTAATACTTTTACCTAAACCTCTTCGATTTCACTAATATCTGTCAATTACTCTTACAGCTAGACAAGAAATAGTATTTATAATCTTTAAGCATTTTCTACAGGTCAAAGTATTTTACCAACCTGAAAACTGAATAACTTAAAAGTTTTACCTATTCAAAATTATTAAATAATTAACAAACTAGGTCAATTGAAACATTATTTTGAGACTTATTTTAATGTTTAATTTTTATTTTTAATTATTCTTAAAGTAGGATGTGGTATGTCTGTGGTGTAGCACACAAATTCAGGAACTGCTGTAACAGAAACCTTGAAGCCTGTCTATTTCATTGTACTGTCTTTGACAGGTAGTTGATGCCAAATGTTTAAGAGAACCATGCTGACCTGTCGAGAAAGTAGATATAGGTAGCAGATGTACAGTTTTACTGTAAAAAAGAAAAAAAGTTGTGTAATCTTAAAGTTGCTAAATTACAATTGATATCAGAAAATTGTTTCATTTCACGTTATGTAATGTGGCATTAAGCTGTTTCCAACTTGCTATAGTTGCTATTCAAGAGTTGTTAATTCAGGTGCATGTCTACAATTATACCACACACAGATCAGATTTCAAACGTTTGATGTATTTTTATTATTTTTGCAAAACTCTGGGAATTCATGTGAGTGCGGCTATGCCAGGCAGCACCGCTTACACTGGTATGCAGAGCCTCTGCTCCATTCTTTCCCTTGACATTTCTTACTGTCCCTGTCTTATTTCTTACTGTGGGTTTTTTTTTAACACATTACTCAGCTGCAGGATGGCCAAATTAATCCAGCTAAAAGAATACAGAAGCGGAAGAAGAAGAGCAAGTGAAGGGTTTTTTAAACAAGCCTTGGTAAATGTGGTATCACATTTCATCCTGGTCTCAAACAGCATCTGTTAGAAGCTTCATCTTCCCTGAGGGGAGAGAAGAAGCACTCCCTAAAGTACTGTCTCCTTTGATATCTGGAATTTGGAGGTATCCATCTGTGTGATCATGACAAATAATTTGTCCCTGTAATAACCACACCTGAGAAATTTGAGGAGGAACCTAGCAGATCTTGCTGCAGTTTAAAATTTTTCTATCCCTGTGGCAGCCATCTCTCTTCAGAGTCTTGCCAGCTTTCTGGTACACTGCTCATCAAAGTGAACTTGAGCTAAAATAGTAGGCTGAACTGGAGTTAATGAGACATGAGCACATTATTTCTTATTCCCAGCTCTTCTTGAGATTAAGGTAAAGTTATCTTGGCAAGGATGTAGCTCAGCTACCAGGCAGGCATGTAACACACTGAATCATGATAGTAAAATTAACCATAAACTTTTAGCCTAGTGAAAACATTAAATGTAGACCCACTTTTTTTCCCCAAAGTTACAGTCCATGTAATAGTCCAGTATAGTCAATTTTATCTCTTTTCAGACCAGAATAAAGAAGGTCACAGACTCACCAGTTAATCCCTCAAGCAAGCTTTAATCCCAGAATAAATGAAAGGGCAGTTTAGCTCATTCAACAAACAAATACAATAAACTGTTCTACATGCCTGCAGGTCAGGCAGCCTTGCAGTGATATCCTGGTCTCAAAGAAAGCCTCTTACACTTAAAGAAAACCCTCATGTAGCCAGCCAGATCCTACTTCTGTTGGGATCCCATTTAATCACAGTAGCAGGGAACTACTGCCCTGAGCACTTCCTTACATCTGTGATTTATTAGTTATAGGGCAGGTTAAGCTGCTCCTACATGTCCTTATGGCGCTATTTACACTGTATGACAGTTACTGCCAGTCACTAGTTAAATCTGTAGCATCATAGCAAGATTGCTTTGTTGCCCAGCAATGAAGAAATCCGTTAGGAATTGTACTGTCTCATAGATAAATTTATTTAATACAGAACATTGCATCTTGCCAGCTTCTAGGTAAGACTGGTATGCTTTTCCTAATATTAAAGACTGTAAAGGGAACTACAGTAGGGTTTCTGTTTGAATGTCCGACCAAGCCAAGGCAGATTCTTCCTGTGAACACATTTAACACATCACACTGTGACCCAGGCCCATTTATTTAAGTCAGTATTTTCAAAAAGCAGGTGACAAAAGCTAGATGCTAAAATCAGTGGAAGCTGTAAGTACTTACTATCTTCAGAAACAAGGCCATTTTTATAGAGGTACTATGGGACATACATTCTACAAAGCCTTTATCTTCTTATCTCAATTTCTGCACTGGGGGAAATGTTTACTTGTCTCACAGGGGTAATGTAACGTAATGTGAATTAACTTTTAAACAATATGAATCCTCAAATGAAAGGAACTCCTCAAGTATAAATTCCAAAGATTAATAGCGTATTATCACACACAGAATCCCACTTATCCTATGGCAAAAATGTGAGCAGGACAAATCCGCAAAGCAAGAGATGTTCATTAGGTGTTCCAGTTCTGAGACAAATTGGGACACTGTGGTCATTTTTTTTACCAGACAAAGGACAAGTGTACTGCTTGTAGGAACAGGACTGGAAAAAATAAAAAAATGAAATTAAAAAAACCCAAAACACCAAGAAAAAAAAAGGGCGCCAGATACTCCTACTTCACCTCTGAAAATCAGCTCATGTGATCGCCTCGTGTCTCACAAAGTGGCATCCTGCTGTACAAAGCAGCCCACATGCAAACCCAACAACCAGCAGTGTTTGCAGTGTGGGACACACACGTGGTTTAGCATAGCTAAGGGTATGTGCCTGCAGGCTAGGGATGAATGCCTCGGTTAGTGTGTATGGGAAAAAGTGTGAGCTTTGAAAAAAACATGATGATGCGGAAGCACCTGGAGCCCAGTGACATTCCAGGGTCCTGGAACCTTCAAAGTCCTGTATCCAATTCCTTTGGACATAGTCAAAATAAAGTGAAACTATATAGTCACAAAAAGTCACTAAGTCAGCTTTCTGGAGATGGACTTACGTAGTGGATACTCCAGGAAGAACTGTGACCAGAACACTGCAGATACTTTTTCTCAAACTAGTCCCATTCTGACACACTATGCTGTGTGTGATGGGATGCAAAACACAGTGAGGAAAGCCTCCTCAGACATGTGCGCACACCTTCTAAGACATGTCAGGCTTCAGTGAAGCCTTAAACCTGGCTAGTGGCCACACTCGGGCAAGGTACTACCATGCACTGCAGCAGAATTTAAGTGATTTTGCACTGAACAGAATTTCAGAACAGGCAAAACTGGCCATAAAGACAGCTGCAAAACTGAGTATCGAAAGCTAAGCAGAGAACTGGAGCACTGTTAGGGCATTTTGAACTATCAAGATGCATCCTTTCAGGGACTAAGCATTAGCTTTGATTTGGTAACCAGTGGATTGACTAGAGAATGGATTCTCTATATTCAATAAGACAGCAAAAGAACCATGAAGACGTTTTAATTAAAGAAAGATAAGGCAAAGGCGACTCTCTGCTATAATCAAAGACCTAAAGTTATTACACACAATTAAGCATTTGGTGAGTCAAACCATCACTTTGTTACATTGGAGAGTGTCAAAAGTAATCTTTCCAAGCTGCATTGTCATGTGAATCATTGGAGGAAGCCATAGATACAGGTCACTAGTACGGACAAAATGGAGAACTAAAGGCCTATAACTGGAGAACATGGCCAAGTCTAGAACATGGATGACAGAGAACCAGATGCAACGTAATCTGCCCTGATGTGGAAGAATAAAGGTGGTGCACGACCAATGCAGGGAACCAGCATGTATCAACCGGCAGAGCAAGTGCACTGAAAGGATGAAAAGTCTTCATCTAACAGTATGGCAACATCACCCTCACTTCTCCGTGTTTCTGCTGCTAGTGGGAGATGGCGAAGACAGAGTGCTTGGAGGATAACGAGACATTCAAAATATCAAAATACACTGAGGACTGAAGCCACTGTCTCTGGCATGGGCTGTGCACTAGTACCTGCCACCACAGAAAGCAGTGAATGTTCCCGTAAAAAAACAGAAGGATTAACAGTGTCAGAAGGAAAATACACTGCAATCAGCACAAAAACTGGAGGTGCCATTAGTGTGGGCAGCAGAGTGAGCCTGGAGATGGAGCTGGGCTAGGCAAACAGCAATAGATTAGCTGCACTGCTATAAGGGACTAGTTTGGTTTTCAAAGTGTGAATTGCTTACATGCAGTACTCTGTGTACTACAAACACACACGCTTTTTGTCATGTATATGGTAATTCTCTCCTTTATTCTACATCCATGTAGCTTTGCATAGCATTGCATGTTTCTTACTCTAATCCCTCACCATCCTTTTAGTAACTGGCCTACCATGGATTGTCTGTCTTTAAAAATGCTTATTTAGCACTGATGCTCTCATTTCTTTTCGATTACTTTTTTCCCCCTATAGCTGGAGACAGCATTCAGCAGAGGCTGGCACATAGAGCCGTCTGTGAGGAACCTCATGAATAATTGATCCTTTCCACAGTGCCAGCGCCTCCCATTCCTCCCAGTGGGGCCGGTGCGGTTTTCTCTGCCACCTCGCAGCCGGTTTCTGTTGTTGGCTGAGCTCGCCGCCCCGGGAGGCCCGTCCCACCTGCTGGCCACAAAGCCGCCGCCGCGCTCAAAATGGCGGCGTCACTCCCTCTTGGGAACTGTGAGGATTGGCCGCCATTTTTAAAGAGGGCGCTGGTTGCGGCGTGCCCAGCGGCCTCGGCCTTCGCAGAAGGTGAGCCTTTGCGTTTGGGAATAGAGGGAAATAAATGATCCTCAACAAAGAACAGCCCCGAGTTAGTACTGCAGGGATGCGATTCTGGGGGTCCTGGTAGGTCTCAACAGTGCAGGAATCGTAAAGATCTGCCTTGTTTCCGTAGGAGGACAAAAATTAGGAGAGTAAGTCTGTACACGGAATAGAAAACTTTAGCTACAATCTGTTTTAGCTTCTAGGCTGCAGAGTCATCTGTATTCAAGAAGAGAGCACTCAAATCTTCAGAAGTATATTTTGGTTTTACATATATGGTAAGGAAGTTAACTCTGCTCTGATACATCTGTTCCTGCCTGGACACATCAGGGCTGAGGGCTGTCTCCCCACATGGGATCCCCTCTGCCCACAGGACTGAACATCACTTACCTCCATGGTGTCTTGGCTGGGATGCCCCAATGTGTATTTAATCTTACAAGATCTTTCTCTAATGGCCAATACATTTGAAAGGTAGTGTCATCTTATTATTTCTTTTTCAGTTTAATTACAGGGAACATTAAACATACCCTCAACAGAGGTGTCGCAACTTCACCCATCCATGGTTGTCTTATCATACCCAGTACCTCAGTGGCTGTGAGTATGTTGCTCTGAAGAAGAGGTGGAGGTGGCTGCAAGGCCAGGTGCCTGGTGGAAGGATTAAGCAAGTAATTTGGTTTTATTAATTTAATGATACCTCTTGGAAGTACCCTGTTGATTTTTTTTTAAGTGCAACTAATCAGAACAACTTTCAAAGGAAAACTTACTATCAAGTTTAGCATCAATAAAGGCACTTGCAGTTTGGACCTTCAGCTATTACAGTTTTTAGGTTCCACTTACTAATGTGACCCAACAGAATGGCTTGTGTTTGTAGCCTTATTTGTCAAAATACTTGCATAAATTGTACCACAATTTTAAAAGTAGAAGATAATACAAGCTATTCAAACTTCTAGAGTTTCAAAGACAGTATGAGTTCTGATGTGCTAGATGTTCACCACTTAATTAGTTTTTGGCTAATGAGACTCTTTGGGTGAAGTAAGGGATAGATAAAAAATACTATCTATCTTTAAAAATTATTATAGCATGAACTGATTTTTTAAATAGCCTGAAAAGAAATATATTAAATGTTCCATAGAAATATTTATCCAAGTAGCTAATGGGAACTTTATGCTATTTGGTTGGGTGTTTTTTTTAAGATTGCTTCAAGCTAATTCTGAGAGCAGAGGAGAAAAGCAATGTGTATGCTGGGAAAGCTAAGTGGAATGTTTTGGGTAGATATATACCCTCAGGTATATATATATCCTTAGGTATGTGTGTGTGTATGTATATATATATTTTTACATGTATGTGTATATATATATATACCCACACCATCAGGTGTATATATCCTCATATATATCCTCAGGATATATATATCCTCAACTAATTGCTTCTTTCTGAAGTCTAATAATATATTATGTGAACATACACTCTTTTATACAATTTCTATATATAATTTAAAACAGTAATTACAATATATTTTATAGTAGATATAGATTGATGTAATGAAACTCATTTTAAGCCCAATATTAATTAGTACATTAGAAGACTGAATGAAGTTAAACTGAACTGTCTTAAAATGTAAATAGTTTGGAACAGGTATTAAGATGTTTATGAAGTCATTGAAACAGTAGGACTAAGTAACAATGTTAAGTGATATGCAGTGTAAACCATTACATTAAGTAAATCATTATACCACTGGAATTGTATATTAAAAATACCAATACTGAAGATTGCATTATAAGATCTTATAACTTATTAAACAATATTTTATATTACTCAATGCAGAAGCATGAGCATTCAGTTACACCCCCTTACACCACTACACATAATACTGGCTAGAAATTGCTACTTTTTAGAAAGACAGCAGTTGCCAGAATGTAGGCTGGAAAGTGCTGGGTTTAATTTAAAATTTTATGCCAGATTTCACACTTTATACTTAGCAAGAACTGTTCCTTGCCAAGTGAACTTTCAGAAGACCATACTGTGCAAAATGGGTGATTCTGTATTTGAAAAACACACATAAATCTGTGAACACAAGAGTGAGGTCCATCCAGACAGTGCGAATGTTTAACCTAGAGAAGAGCTGCCTGTGAGAAGCACTGTATTTACTGTTATAAAACATTCTTTGTATATTTCAGAATCACTTCAGGGAAGACTACCTCAGCATCCTTAGATGCAAATTGTTTTGAGAGTGTGATAAAAGTTTTGGTTAATCAAGAATTAAAAATATATATTCCATATTCTTGCATGAATCTTTTACTTCCAACAAATGTTTGAGGATCAGAGGAAGAAACAGTATAAAAAGGAAAAAGAAGCACATTGTAGAAGTCAGGAAAAGGCTCACATCATACAAAGAGTTCAGTAAGACCATCAAAGGCAACTACTTTTCTTTTTCTAAACTTGGGGAAAGAGAGAACTGCAAAACTTGCTCTACAGGTAGCCTAAATGAATGGATGAATCGCACAGAGACATCAAGTTTGAATGAAGTCTCAGTGAAGAAATACCTTCACAGATTACATAGGTCTTCTTGATATGCAAAGTTATTTGATGTAGAATAACAGGGATTAAAATGAAAGGTGGTTCAGAGATCATCACTACACAGTCAGCTAGTTGTGCTACACAGTGAAATAATGATGAAGGAAGAATATCCATCAGCCCAGTTAACTGCTGCTCTTGGAGATCAGAGCTGCTGCCAAATGACATTTTTATGGCAGTATGTGTCCTGCCTTTGCATTTGTCTCTATTCAGCAGGTTAAAAGCAGGTTTAAAGATCTATGTGGATCCACTTGAGAACTAGTCGCAAAACTATCTACCCACAAAGACAGTCTGGTATACTACCTAGTATCACAAATACCTGGTGTTCCACACAATGTGGTTTTCAAAGTTACACATTTATTCTCAGTTACTGTTACAGATCCGTTTCTACTCACCTCCTAGAGTCTGACTGAATTAAGTAACTGTGGTTACTTAATTGACTGGTAAATGGCAGAATATTAAATCTCCATTTACTCAGCTGAAGCTGGGACATGGCTCCCTATTTCCTGTTTATTATTTCACTAGAATACATTGGGGTTTACTGTAGTTAAATATGCAATTCGATTAGTTAAATCTTACCTATAGGAATGGTACTGGTACAGTTGTAGAACTGTTGTCAGCATAATTAAGCTTCCATCTAAATTCTGGTTTTAGTCCTTTATTGTTTTATTTTAGTAAGTTTGTTTTACTTGAAGAGTTGGACAGACTAGCTCTGAATTCCAGATGACGGAGAAAAAAAATCCTGGTGCTGTGCAACATTCACATGTGTTTTAAAATTGCTTTAACACAAAATATATGAGTTACATAAAACTATAACCACTATAATCTGATAGACAAATACCTTGTAGAATTTGGATCTCAATATCAACTAGTTCAAAAGGATCTGTTTCTATCTTACCTTGCCTTTCACCTTTCACTCTTAAAACTCCTGGAAAAATAATGAATGGGATGTTTTACTTGAACAGAGCTTGTAATTAAGTAAAACTATATGGAATGATGAGTGCAATAAGCATCCTGGACATTTACTGGAATACCTCTCCTGATCAGGAGAAGCCTCAGGATCTGGTTCCAAATTTGTACATTCTGGATTACCTTTCAGTACAGATTTAATCTAGATCAAGAATGAATACAGCACTGTATTTCCATCACACTACCAGTGCGATACACTTCATACAGTGTTTATGCCTCTTTTAACGGTGGCTATCCTTTTTCATACTGTCTATAGGAGGACAAAAGGTGCTTGATTCAGCAAGAAGTCTAAAGTACCGTGGTGAGATAATACCTGATCCAATACCACATCCTCTAGGGCTGAGTTAACCTTCTAATTTTTTACATACACTTGAAGTTACATGGTGAGTTTGTATGAGCTCAAGATTTTGCATCACATGGCTGCAGTGGTTTTGATCCAATACTACTAGATATCCTAGAAGAGGTTGACAGCCTTGTGAAACTATGGCCTTATGGTCTATTCCTGTCAATCAAGCAGAGGAAGCGTGTCTTCAGAAAACAACTACAGGATTTATTATTTATTAAAGCACCTGAGTACAATTCCAGCTGCACTGCATAAAGATTATTAACAAGAAGAATTCTGAGCCAGCACACTGTGAAAATCACTTAAATAGTGACAGTTTCAAGTAAATTTTCATTCTCACAATAGAATGTGTCACATAGTGTCCTGGGTTGAGCAGCAGCAGTCATTTTTCTCCTTCTTAGGAGCTAGTGCAGTGCTGTGTTTTGATCTTTTGGCCTGGGAACAGTGCTGATAACCCCGATGTTTTCAGTTGCTGCTCGAATGTTTGGTCTGGCCAAGGACTTTCTGAGCCTCATGTTCTGCCAGGGAGGAGGGGAGGCCGGGAGGAAGCAGAGACAGGACACCTGACCCAAACTGACCGAAGAGGTATTCCATACCACAGCACGTCATGCCCAGGATGTAACGGAGAGTTACCCGGAAGGGCAGGGACTGCAGGGTTGGAGGAGGTATCGGTCAGTGCTTGGCTGGGGGGAGTGGGGCGAGTTATTGGTCAGCTGGTATTGAGGTGTTGTATTCTTTCCTCTTGTTATTTCCTTTAGCACTATTATTATTGGTGGTAGCAGCAGTGATTTGTGTTATACCTTAGTTACTAAACTGTTCTTATCTCAACCCGTGGGAGTTGCATTGTTTTTGATTCTCCTCTCCGTCCCTCCAGAAGCAGGGGGAGGGCAAGAAGGGGGGGAGTGAGTGAATGAGGTTTGTGGTTGGGGTTAAACCACGACACATAGAAAGTCCATTGTTTAATTTCATTGTGCAGGAGACATTTTTTGGTGTGCTGTAAACTGATTGTACATTATAGATCCTTAAAAATGTGTTGGTTTTCTAATGGAGATCTAAAATTCGTATCTTCTGCCCATGTTTCATTTTCTAAATACATAGTTTGATTTGGGGCAATAGTAATCAAACCTGTTACGAACTATCAAGTGTCATTTCTGAAAATACAGCTGCTTATTCAATATCTTACTATCCCATTCTTAGCCTACCAAATAACATGATAAAACCCCTGCTCGATCTGAATAATGCATTCTGCAGTTTTTCTAGGACAGTGATAGCTAACTTTTATTTAGGATGAGATTAAAGCATAGATATTATATCCCTGAGCCTGCTGTCTACCTCCTGGAAGAGTATACTTAAATAAAAATCTATGACTTGTATTTAAAACTTAAAAAGCAAATTTCTAGTTTACTGGTTGTGGAGGAAATACTGCAGTCATAAATTAGGTAGGACTGATTGAGGGTGTTTAATCTCCTAGCCTACGTATGTAAGAAGTGTGAGTGGCAAATACCACATTGTGAAGAACTCGGTGAACAGACAAAGGAAGTCACAGATGGCTTCTTTTACACTCAGACATGCATATCTTGGCTACTTCCAAGTACTATCTATGCATACCTCTTCCTGCACCTGATTTTCCTCGGCAGGGAAATGGGGATTCCTGTAGTCAGTTCATTGTTCCTGAGAGGAGTCATCCCCTGAGGCCTTTCTGGGAGTAGATAACAGTGTGTCGTTATTCTTGCCAGGATGGCGGGGACGGCAACTCTGGCCACTACCAGTCCAGGAGAGTAGCCACAGCAAAGCCAGTGGGAGATCCATACCTGAGTCCATAGGCTACTTCAAGGGCTACCAGAAAATGCTAAAAAAAGTGTACGGCTTTGGGATTTGTCAGACAGCTCTTTGAGGCTGAGAACTTGCTGATACAAACTGTAGAATAAAAAGGAGTAGGGAAGCCTTTGGGTCTTTGCAGTATAGGAACTTCCAGGATGATCATAATATATCTTAAAATAACCAGAAGCCTTTCACCTTCATGGTTAGTATATGCAGTCATGAATCTTCAGTCTTCACCTGAATGCTTGTAAGATGAACACCTCCTTGCCTCACCCCTCCACTTAAATACAACTATTCTAAATTACTGTGTTTAAAATAACTTTAAGTCTTAATATATTATTCAAGTTATGATCAGATTAGTTAATCAAGAATTTAAAATACTGTATTGTATTATTTTGGGAGGAACTGGAATATTAATGGAGTAAAGCCTGTTGTAGAAGGACAGATAACAAAATAAGCAAAGACTTACCTTTGCTGTGAGCTGCAGATTGGTACATCTGCATCTCTCTCTGAAGGGACATCTTCTGCTGAAGATCTTTGGACAAAGAATAAACAAAATATGTATGGGTGTTACCACTGTGGGAACCTGTTACAGATCAGCAAAGCCCAAGTTGTAACTACTTGTGGGAAAGTAGATCCAGAGAAACTATTTATATTTTTAATATAAATGTAAACATTAAAACTGCTTACTCAGATGATTTTAGCTGTGACTCTTCAGTCATAATATTTATTTTCAGTATCCTTCTGTAGATTAAGGATTAGGACATCCTGGTGAGGTCTCAAATTAAGTCCTATAAACAGCAGTGCTAGAGTGTTTTTCCACAGACAGAAGTTTATTGTGGTGTTAACTAGCTTGAGCATAGCTCGCTTAATGCCATGCAGGAATGGAGCACAGATTGCTTTCTCAAATAGCTGAATGAATCATTTCACTAATCCATTCATGGCAGGAGGGCAAGATACCATTTCCTTGAAAAGCAGCTGGAACTCTTCATATGTGAACTGAGCCATTGTCACTTACGGTCTGTTCAGGGAATTCTTGTTCATGGGCCTTACAAATTTCGCTATTTCTGGTTCTTTGCTTAGAACACTTAAGACTATTTTAGACTTCTTTTGGACCTAAAGATACAGCACAGTATGTGAAATGGAATTAATTATTCATTCTCCATGTGGTACCTGAAAAGCACCAAAATATTAGTCTGATGTTCTGAAAAGGTGGTGAGGCACTGGAATGGGTTGCACAGGGAAGTTGTGAGTGCTCCATCCCTGGCAGTGTTCAAGGCCAGGTTGGATGAAGCCTTGGGTGGGATGGTTTAGTGTGAGGTGTCCCTGCCCATGGCAGGGGTGTTGGAACTAGATGATCTTGAGGTCCTTTCCAACCCTACCTATTCTATGATTCTATATTGTCACATGCTGAAGTCTTCTGATCACTCCATGTGCACAGACTGCTGTGGAGTAATTAACTGTTCCAGAGGTGCAAGACAATTTCTTTTACGTATGTGTGGTTGTCCTTCTCCTTTAGTCTGTAATTTCTTTTTATTTCCGGAAGATACTACACTATGTAGTAGATACTACATAGTAGTACCTACTATGTACTACACTTGTGCAAAGCGTTCAACACTGTCCCACATGACATCCTTGTCTCTAAATTGGAGAGACATCAATTTGATAGGTGGACCACTCAGTGGATAAAGAACTGGCTGGATGGCTGCACACAAAGAGTTGTGGTCAATGGCTCAATGTCCATCTGGAGACCAGTAACGAGTGGTGTCCCTCAGGGATCTGTGTTGGAACCGGTCTTGTTCAACATCTTTGTTGGTGATATGGACAGTGGGATTGAGTGCGCCCTCAGCAAGTTTGCAATGACACCAAGCTGTGTGGTTCGGTTGATACGCTGGAGGGAAGGGATGCCATCCAGAGGGACCTTGACACGCTTGTGAGGTGGGCTGATGCCAGCCTTATGAAGTTTAACCATGCCAAGTGCAAGGTCCTACACCTGAGTTGGAGCAATCCCAGGCACAGCTACAGGTGGGGTAGAGAAGAGACTCAGAGCAGCCCTGCGGAGAAGGACTTGGGGGTGTTGGTCAATGAGAAAATGAACATGATCTGGCTTCATTGTGCGCTCGCAGCCCAAGAAGCCAACTGTATCCTGGACTGCATCAAAAGGAGCGTGACCAGCGGGTCGAAGGAGGTGATCCTGCCCCTCTGCTCTGCTCTTGTGAGACCTCACTTTGGAGTACTGTGTGCAGTTCTGGTGTCCTCAACATAAAAAGAACATGGAACTGCTGGAACAAGTCCAGAGGAGGGCCACGAGGATGATCAGAGGGCTGGAGCACCTCCCGTCTGAAGACAGGCTGAGAAAGTTGGGGCTGTTCAGCCTGGAGAAGAGAAGGCTGCGTGGAGACCTCATAGCAGCCTTCCAGTATCTGAAGGGGTCTGTAGGGATGCTGGGGAGGGTCTCTTCATTAGGGACTGTAGTAATAGGACAAGGGGTAATGAGTTAAAACTTAAACAGGGGAAGTTTAGATTGGATATGAGGAAGAAATTCTTTACTGTAAGGGTGGTGAGGCACTGAAATGGGTTGCCCAGGCAGGTTGTGAGTGCTCCATCGCTGGTGGTGTTCAGGGCCAGGTTGGACACAGCCTTAGGTGACATGTTTTAGTGTGAGGTGTCCCTGCCCATGGCAGGGGTGTTGGAACTAGATGATCTTAAGGTCCTTTCCAACTCTAACTATTCACCAAGCACCTTGTTGTTTTTCATGTGCCTTAGCATGCTGTCCAGGAGAATGTGCTCCAAGATTTTACCAGGCACAGAGGTGAGACTGACTGGTCTGTAATTCCCCAGGTCTTCCATTTTCCCCTTCTTGAAAATGGGGGTTATATTTCCCTTTTTCCAGTCATCGGGAACTTCACCTGACTGCCATGATTTTTCAAATATAATAGCCAGTGGCTTAGCAACTTCATTCGCCAGCTCCTTCAGGACCCGCGGGTGGATTCCATCAGGTCCGATGGACTTGTGCGCGTTCAGATTTTGAAGATGGTCTCGAACCAGATCCTCTCCTACAGTGGGCCCAAGGTCTTCATTCTCACAGTCCCTGCATCTACCTTCTAAGAACTGGGTGGTGCAGCCAGAGCCTTTGCCAGTGAAGACCGAGGCGAAGAAGTCATTCAGAACCTCAGCTTTCTCCAAATCCTGTGTAGCCAGTTCTCCTGAAAGCTTCCTCAGGGGGCCTATGTTGTCCCTAGTCTGTTTTTTGTTTGCTACGTACCTGTAGAATCCCTTCCTATTATCCTTAACATCACTGGCTAGGTTTAATTCTAACTGGGCCTTAGCCTTCCTAACCTGGTCCCTAGCTTCCCGGACCACATCCCTGTACTCTACCCAGGCCGCCTGTCCTTGCTTCCATTTTTTATAAGCCTCTTTTTTCCTTTGAATTTTCCTCAGCAGCTCCTTATCCATCCAAGGAGGTCTCCTGGCCCTCCTGCTGCACTTCCTTCTAGTTGGGATGCAGCACTCCTGAGCTTGTAGCAGGTGATCCTTGAATATCAACCAAAAGTCTTGGGCCCCCCTGCCCTCCAGGGCTATATCCCATGGAACATTACCAAGCAGGCTCCTGAAGAGGCCAAAGTCTGCTCTTTTGAAGTCCAGGGCAGTGAGCTTGCTGCAAGCTCTTCTCACTCTCCTGGGGATCTCAAATTCGACCATCTCGTGATCGCTGCATCCAAGGCTGCCCTGGAGTACCACATTCTCAACAAGCCCTTCCCTGTTGGTGAGCACAAGGTCAAGGTCAAGCATGGCACCTCTCCTTGTCAGCTCCTCTATTACTTGCAGAAGGAAGTTGTCTTCCACACAATCGAGGAACCTCCTGGATTGCTTGTGCCATGCAGTGCCATCGTTCCAACAGATGTCAGGGGGTTGAAATCCCCCATGAGAACAAGGGCCTGCGAGCGTGAGGCTTTTCCTATCTGTCTGTAGAGTGCTTCATCCACAGGTTCTTCTTGATCAGGCAGCCTGTAACAGATTCCCACAGTAATGTCTCCCACGGCTGTTTTCCCTTTAACCCTGACCCACAAACTCTCTGTAAACTGCTCACCTGCCCCCAGACAGAGTTCCAAACTCTCCAGCCTATCCCTAACATAAAGGGCAACTCCCCCTCCCCGCCTGCCAGGCCTGTCCTTCCTAAAGAACCTGTAACCTTCCATTCCAGCACTCCAGTCATAGGAGCCATCCCACCATGTTTCTGTGATGCCTATTATACCCCCGTAGACGTGCACACATCTCTAATTCCTCTTGTTTGTTCCCCAGTAAGGGTAGAAGGTACAAGTTGCATAGAAACATAGAATCATAGAATGGTTTGAGTTGAAAGGGACCTTAAGATCATCTAGTTACAACTGCTTTGCCATGGCCAAGGACAGCTTCTTCTAGGCCAGGTTGCTCAAAGCCCCATCGATCCTGATCTTGAACACTGCCAGGGATGGGGCGTCCACAGCTTCTCTGGGCAACCTGTGCCAGTGTCTCACCACCCTCACAGTAAAGAATTTATTTCTTATATCTAAACTAAATCTCTCCTGTTTGAGTTTGAATCCATTACCCCTTGTCCTATCACTGCATCCTTCTGGCTTCCCTCCCAGTCTCACATTAGCACTGCTGCTGAGATGCACTCTGTCTATCATGTGGTGGATAAAAGAGGGCACCTGGATCCACCTGCCACTCAACATAGGAGCTGTCTCCAAACCTGGAAACTAAAATTTGTAGATGTTACCTACTGGTGAAGTAAGCCACTTTCCATATTGATACATGTGATATTTTTCCAGTTCTCAAAAATTCTTTTCAGTGCAAACATAGATGTATTTTAAAGAGGTAAGAGATTTAAAATTAAAAATTTAAAAGCCTTCAGTATCATCTTAAGATATTTAAGAATACTGCTTGTTTCCAGAGGAGGATGATAAGTTATATGCAAATATATACTATGCTATGAAAGAATCATTTCAGATTACAAAAAGTTAATGATGGATAGAAATTTTGGTCTGCTGAGACCTAATCAATTTTTCACTACTGTGTAATGTTTAATTTGAATTTAGCTCCTCTGTCCCAGTGTTAGGTAATGGAGATGCTGCAATGACTAAAAGTCACAGAAACAAACCTAAACAAATCATACTGTACAGTCAAAATGTCTGAAGAACTGTTTTTTATTGATGGAACTAATCTCTATCAGTGGTATTGCCACAGTCCACAGTGGAACTTCTTGTTTGTTGTTTTTTTTTTTTTAAACCCTTTGCTCTGTTTGTTCTAAGTTTGTACTCAGCTGCTAAATATATTCTGGAGTTGAGAGGTATGGTTTCTCACTTGTGCCACTGAGAAATCAAAGTAGCACTGATATATTATGGATTACACCCTGTTGTGTCCTGCAGCCAGATTGCTCTAGGGGTCACTTTCTGGGCTAATAGCTCTGTAGCAAGTCTTGACAAGCAGACAAGCTAGAAGGTGACCCTAGAGTTTTACTCCCTGTATTTAAAGATCCACCCCATACGTTTCATATGCACTGGAATTCTTTGCTATTCATTTCAGTTGTAATCATGCTCCTGACTTTTGCTCTTGAGTCCTTACTGATATCCTTCAGATCTGCTTTCTGGTCCTATATTGTTTCCCCTCCCGCTCCAATACTGGCAACGTGTTTTCAACCAGGTCACCCCAGCCCTCTGCATACACTAGAACTATCTTGGGTTCTTTTTATCTTTGTCAGTGGACATACTCCTGACTGACTACTTAATTTGGTAAAACCTTTGACAGTTCTGCCTTCTTGAGTTCAGCATCTTCTCTGCTTACAGTGAAAACCTGTAAGTTTTGCTGTGGCCTGTTTTGCATAGCCAGTTGCTCATTGAGAAACAATAGGTGCAAATGTTCTCAGCTTTTAATACATACATGGTTTTAACTGTTTTAATTTCAAAGTGTTACTTATAATCGTTTTCAGAATCCATTGACTCAGGCTAGACTCATGTTGGAGTAATGCCTGTCAACAGTTAACAAGGAAAATACATGCAGTATTTTAGGCAAAAAGGGTTGATCTCAAGACAGTATTATTAACCTTGCATGTAACATGAGAACTTTCTAAATGCTTAACTTTTATGTTTCTTTTTCTATAATGCAAGATATATTGCATTAGCTTTGTTCCATATTCAAGCACTATTGAGTTCCTGTGTTTAAAAGTCCTGTCCCATGCAGAAAAATTCATAGTGATTTTTTTCTGAAAGGTTAGCAAATTCTGCTTTTATCTGGAGATACTTATTTTTTTTAATGATGAACACAGTGGACTATTTCTCAATCACGTTCTATCAAATAGTATGATTCCTTCATTCCATAGCAAAGAAGTGTAATCATGGTTCCCTGAGCCAGTGCCAAATGTATAAGACAACCAATACCTCCACTGGTATATACTCAGGAATATTCAATACATGAAATTCTAAATGAAAACTAGAAAGTGAAAACACTAAAACAGGAAAACGCTGAAATATCTTTATATTTTTTAATTTACATGATTCATGTCCAGTCTGAAATTTAAAAGTGATAAATCCCCCCAAAACACTTGCTTTAGAATTCTAGAATTGAGGGAATTGGGAGAGGTAGGAATTCTGTGAAGCTTCTGAACCCTCCTCTGAGTAAGTGAAAGAAAGTTAAAACACTTCTGACTTTTATACTCCATATACTGAGAAATGTTTATCACAAAAGTGCACATCTTACAATATGCAAATGAGGTGTTTGCTTTTAATTTCATTTGTACTGCCCAAATTCCTGTTTACCTCACTGCTTCTGCTTCTATGAAAATAGCTTAATTTTAATTCTGAAAGCATCATTTTGGATTTATACATTTACTGTTATGATAATATTACCAGCAGTGACAAACTTGATATAGAACTGCAACAAAGTCTGAGTGCAGCCATTAATCCACACAAAAATGTCTGAATCAGATTATTTTCTCTAGCAAATATTTAAGTTGACAACAATGTAATTATGAATTTGTAATCTCTCTCTGAGGTTGCATCTAGGTAAATGTGACGAAAATTAAGCCCCTTGCTATTTGTTGCTGGAGGAAAATCAGAATTAAGAAATGCAATGCAATTCAGGGAGAGTAACTGCTCAATTATTAACTGTTCTTTGTAAATAAACTACAAGTTCTTCCTGCTATGCTTATTTTAGAATTTAGTCACCCTTTAGAAGATGTCTTACCAAAATGAATAATTCCTACAAATAAACAAACAAAAAAAACCCCCAAAACAACAAACAACAAAAAGCTGTTTAGTGGAAAATACAATACCAAAGATTAAAGCAATTTAATCTTTCTTTTATAGCAGAAGAACAAGAAAATTATGGTAACACTTCTCTAGCAGTTCTACATTCTGAATTCCTCTCTCCAGTTCCTTGATGTACTATCTACTTACATATAATCACATCTGAATAAATAGTAACATGAAACTCTTCAGTCTTCCTCTGACAAACTGATTAGACCACGTGTCGCTTAAGTGTCACAGGACATTTTTCTATTTTTCTTCCTAATCCTTGATTCTAGTTAAACTACCTGGGCCTATTAATGACAAAAGGATATCCAGGATAGCTTCACTGATCAGAAAACCAGGAAGGGCTGTTGTATTCCCTCTCCTGATTAATTCTGAAGTAGACTCTTGGCTGCCTAATCATCATAGAACAAAAGACTTAGTCAGAATTAATTCCTGCATGAGTTATATTATAATTCCTAGGGAGAGAAAAAAAGGTAACTAACTGTGATTAAAACATTTATAGGGATGAAAACTCCATACCAAAGCTTGATAAATAATTCCAGTGCAGCCTGTGCCTTTTTGTTGTTCTATTATGTCTGACTTCAACATCTAGGCAATAAAAGAGGAGCTCTAGTACTACCAAATACAGGCTTCCCATGGGAGAAATCTTAAATAAAGTTAGGATTTGTACAGAGCTAAAGTCACCTCAGTTTCTTCATACAATGGTGTCTCTCACTGCTTTGCTGTCTTCAGACATCCCAAAAGTTGGCCATTTAGAGTACGTAAGCATCAAGGCTACCCTAAACAATGGTGAGAGAAAAGTACCTGCAGAAATCCTGTACCACCTACAGAGTAGTGCAGTTTTGTGAGATGAACACCACATTTTAAGTCCCTTTTTTCACTTGTTTAGTTATTTGTCATAATTTTCTCATTTGTTTTTTATTTTTTATTTTTTCATATTTTGGACTATGCACTTCAGTACTGGTCCACAACATTGCGACACACAGTGGTAATATAACTTCCCTACAATCTCTTAATATTTTGTGCTTTACACATTCAAGGATTATAGTAGTCTTCCTGCCTACAAGACAGTGCCGAAGGATCACATTCCACTGTGACAGTTAGCACTGTCCAGGATAGAGCACCTGTACTCCTGAAGATGGTAAAATTTCTTCCTTGGTGATGAACTTGCATGTAGAAATCTTAAAATGCTTATTTGTTCCTTACACTCTCTTACTAAGTGATTATACCATTCTATGTGAGTGACATGCCTTTACGGCTTAACTGTATTAATTAACTGTCAGAAAACCAGGAAACCCCCAAATTACATTTCATATATGCCTTACTGGATCCCATTGTGTTATGTGCTGTTCCTGTATACAGTGGAAAGTGGCTTCTCATCTCTTACCTTTTTAATAGAAATTAAAGCAAAAGTTTCTCTAAAATATGCCAATAATGTTGGGCTGGTTGGGGTTGTTTTGATACTATGGTCAATGTTGGGTATCTTGAAATTCTGAATCTTTAAAATGAGACATATGGGTAGCTACGTTATCCAAAAGCCATGGGGCACAGCCCATAGAAATCCGTAAGTATCTCCTACTTGCTCCAAAAGAAACCTTGAAACCTATGTGTTTAACAGCTATGATGCATGGTAATCTATGCAACTTGTTGTTTCCCACCTGTCTCCTTCCTGACTTCTGTTCCCTAACCTACATTCACAAAGATACAAGCTAGAAGCTGAGAGAATATTTGGGAAGGTATCACTCTATTGCTGTCTTCTGCTGTTCTTGAGATGTCTACCACTGGCCACTGAGAGAGATGGGATCGTGGGCTAAACACATCTTTCATTTGACTTTTATGTTTCTACATTCCTGTGAGCTTGAAAATTCTCTGTTTGCACGTTAGCTGGTGACTGATAAATTCCTAGATGCCATCCATACTGACACACTCCAGTCAGAGGTGCAAATGTGTAATTGTTCCTGAACAGACTGCTCTAATGCCAAGAACTTGAGATCAAGGAAGCGGAGCTGGAATACAGAAATGTGAGAAGATATGCTTGAGGGGATTGAATGATTATTGAGATATGGAAAGGATGTAAGCTGAACAAGGTTTCCAAGAGATAGGGGACCAGAATATAAGTCTCAGATGTGCCAGGATGTGCATCTTCAGACTGGAATTTAGGACATATGTGAGAAAAAGAAGACTTGAAAGATCGAGACATAGGCCAGGTAGTAATTAGCTCATGTAGCCATATTTTTTTTCTATAAACTCATGAGTTCTGAACTTTTTGGATGAGCACCGGGGATGTAAATTTGCTTCAACAATATAGAATATTGAGGCTGTTCTTCTAGATTGCCTTTTAGGAAGTTACTTCCTAAGAGTAATTTGGAGAGTTAAGATTACAGAGACTAAAACATTCAAGAAGTAGAGAGCACTTGAACTCAAAGTGCTTTTGAGAACTCAATTCAAGCTGTTAGAATGTATGTACAATGATATAGTTTTTTATTTATGAGATCACATACTATTTTTACCACAGGCTATTCCTTCCCTTAGTACACAGGATACTTAGTGTTCAGAGTATGACGTCAGGAAGTGGTCTGTTGTTTGCATGACCTTTTCCACATCTAGTACAAAAGCTACACAATGCAGTGACTGAGGCAGAAGATTTCAAGAAGTTGGTTGTGTGGTTTGGACAGAAAAGTATCTCCTGAACAACTGGATTCTCTCATTGTCTCATTTCAGTGAATTCTGAGTGAGGCTGAAACTCATTTAATTCAGATTTGAAGTAGGCAATGAGAGATATGTCTTGTAGGTACCCAGACTCATGCTCTGGAGACTTCTCAGCTGCAAGCGAAGTTGATGCCAGATGTGATTGCCAAATGAAGTGTAGAAGTAAATGCTATATCCTTGACTTAGACATCCAAAACAGGCAGACATAATAACACATATTTTTGACACTAATATAATTGTACCTTAGTTTTCTGTGTATAAAATTGGGATAAATGGTCTAATGTTTGTGAAGCTGTCATCTGCCAGTGATGGGTGTCAAAAGAATCATAGAATCATAGAATATACTGAACTGGAAGGGACCTACAAAGATCACTGTGTCCAACTTCTGACTCCACAAAAGGCAAACCTACAAGTTAAACCACACACCTAAGAACATTGCCCAAAGTCTTCTTGAACACCAACAAGCTTGGGACTATGAGCACTTCCCTGGGGATCTTGTTCCAGTACTTGACCACCCTCTCAGTGAAGAGCCTTCTTCTAACATTCAACCTGAACTTAACCATGATGGAGCTTTAAGCCATTTCATTATGTTCTATCACCAGCCACCACGGAGATCAGCACCTTCCTCTCTGCTCCCCATCATGAGGAAGTTGTAGACAGAAATGAGGTCATCCCTGTCTTCTCTAAGCTGAACAAACCTATTACCCTGAGCTCCTCCTCATAAGTCATGCCCTCTAGTCCCTTCAGCATCTTTGTTGCCCTCCTTTGGACACATTCTAGTATTTTTATATCCTTCTTACTTTGTGGAACCCAAAACTCCACACAGTACTCAGGCTGAGGCCACATCAATGCCAAGTATAGTGGGGCAATCACTTCTTTTGACCAGTTAGCTATACTGTGCCTAATTCACTCCAGGATACAGCTGGCCCTTTTGGCTGCTAGGGCACGTTATTGACTCATGTTGAACTTACCATCAACCAAAACCCACAGAGTCCTTTCTGCAGGTCTGTGCTTGCACCCAAAGCTCTTGTCCCCTGCTTTATACATACATCCAAGATTATACCATCACAAGGAAAATTATTTAGAGCATGGAATTCTGTTTCTTAAAAAACCCCAAGAACTGACATTGAGATATAAAATACTGGAGGGTATTCATGAATGTCGTTCACCTTATATGCTGAGACAGTGGTGATATGAAAAGTAACACTAATGCATACTCTCAAATTTGCATTGCCATTTAATAACTAGTTCAGGCGGTGGAAAGCATAGGGGCAAGTCTGAAGGTGGGATCACAGGGTGGGGATTTTTGAATCTGACTTAGCATGAGCTGACAAAATGGGATGAGGAGCTGCATGTTGAGCTGAACATAGGGAGTGAGACTCAAGGGCAGAAGATAGCAGCTCCAGGGAGTGGAGCATATGGGAGGCATTTCTCAGAAGCCATGTAATGAATTGGCTGTGATTTTCGCAGTTGGCTCTTTAGAGCTGAACTGAAGTTGTATGGGCACGTAGGGAATGTTGCGTTTCCTAACCTGTAAGCATTTGACTCTGCAAAGTTAGTATTGTTTCGATTACTTTTTTTTGTATAACGTACTTGTTTATAATGGAAAGCATAAGACTGGTTTAGAACAAAATGAAAAAATGTTTGTGAAAGAAAATTACAGTTTTAGAATAAGAGCAAGCGACTGAAGGAAAGGTAGTTTAAGAGACATTAGGGAAGACCACAAAAATAAAGAGAAGACACAAAAAGATTCAGTTTTGGGGTGAGGGTGAACCAGTGATGGGACTGAACTTGAGGATCAAACACTGGTTAATGCAATGAAGAAAAATCTGGGGTATGTGGAAAAGAGGTTGCAATATGATGACAAACGTCTAAAGAACAAGGATTTTAGTTTTCTAGCCACAAGTGAAAGTCTCATTTTGTAGTCATTCTGAAGGAAGAAATGGTAAGGTCTGTAAGGAGTCTTATGAGAGTCTTATCATACTATCTTGTCTTCTTGGAAAGTAGGTTTGGATCCTTCTCATTTGCAGGACTCTGTGGCACATATTTTGAGTCTCATGGTAAGGGAGGGACTTAGCGTACTCTCCCACCCACCTTATAGTTCACTGAAGCCCTGGTGGAAAGATCCTGTAGTAAATTTCCTGACTGAATCCTGCCCTAACTTGTTTTTCCAAATGGCCTTTTAGCATATAACTCAGCAAAGCATTAATCCAATCTGAAGGTACTGATGACCATGGCACAGTCCTCATCCAACAGGAAAGGACAAGTCGCCTAGAAAAGCAAACTTGTTCATTGCTAGAGCAGGCTCAGATACTGAATGACACTGAAGAAAAATGACTTCGCTTTGAAAATGAAAAGGTTTGCAAAAAATTACAGTTTTTCCAGTTTTGTCTATGTAGCATGTGTCAAAATATTGTCAAAACTATCATCACAGGGATTTGCAGTAAGAGAATCTTGATTTTTTAATAATTTGACTTTTAATTATATTTTCTGCAAGAATTTTCTTAAAGAATGTTTAAAAAACTGATCAATTTTAAGCCTTATGAAATTGAATTCACAATTTCATATTTTGCAGATTTTTTTTTCTCTCAGACAGCTCTAAACAATGCTAATAACCATTTAAAAATGACACTGTGGATCTGACTGACATAAAGCAGAAGCCAGATCACCAGTCGAAACATACTAATTTCTTTTCACCTGTGTAGCACCACTTTGATTTATTCAGGCTAGCAATGTAGTTTCACAAATGGAATATACATTGCTCCCCTGTGCTTCCTACTGAACCCCCTTATCTGGCACTATCACTTGTCTGATCGCACATGCAGTGAGATCAGATGTGTTGGTCCAACTGAAAATTGGTCAGTTTTTAGCCACATGAATGCTCATGTCAGCATAGAAAGGTGATAAACTTATAGCCAGTCACTGAGCAGTGGACAGGACTGCAACTTTTGGTAGCAGCTTTGTCATGCAGCAACTTGCCTGTGGGGAAACCGCACACTAAAGCTCATGGAGCCTGATCTTATTCAAGCTCCTCAGTATGAGAAATATCAGGAAAAGAAAGGAATACAGTATGCCAGATTTAATGGAAAGAAATGGAGTTGAAGGCTCCTGTATTCTTAAGCTCTTTCTTTCGACACTATTCTTACAGACCCCATGTGAAGAGACCTTCAACCTGTAAGTAGAAAGATCTTGTTTAGGAGGAGACTAGAAAAGGTTTGATTTACTCAATCCAGTACTTGATTAGTTATTTGTGATCAAATAGTTTTTGAAATTCACTAGTAAAAACCCAGAGAAAAAGATGGATTTAGAAAGAACAAGTAATTTTCTTTATATGTACAAATACATACACAGATATCACTCCAAAGATAGGTTATGGTAAGACAAAAAGCTAGGTTTATGCATCAGCTTCCCCCTGCTGAAATGGAGGCATTTCATCCTCTTTCTGACTGCATGCTCTTCTGTGCTGTCGATGTGGGGGCTTCAGTACCTGCCTGACAAAAAAAGTCACATCAGCTAACTAAGGTGGCAAAAAGCTATTTCCTCTTCCCACCTCCCCCCCCTCCGCCCCAGCTGGTTTAGTGGGTTGGAGTTCAAATGTCATAGCTGATAGTTTTTCTCAGCAAAATGTCACTAAACCAACATGAAGTGACGCTATTTTAGACTTGGACTTACAGCTTGAGCAGTTTGAGGACAGTATAGAAAAGATAGTTGTAAAAAGTTACCCTCAAGTTGATTTAGTGTAAACTGCTTGGAAAGAAAACAAAAAAGAGGTCTGTGTCTAAGCCTCTTGATTTTGTTAAGGCAAATCTTGCTAAACTAGGGGACCTAGTTAATCAAGTCAAGTGAACTGAGGAGGCCAGGAGTTTGAAATAGAAATTAGTTACTCCTTCTACAGGCTGGTGTTAACACAATGTATTGAAAGGATAACAGAACATGAAGGGAGCTTTCAAGGAAAGAGGGACTGACTGGCAAAAAAAAACTTTGCTACCCATCAAGAAGCACAGAAATAAGATGGTATTTTCCAGAGCAGAATAAGGAAAATGGCAGCAGGTAGTACCAAACAGGAAAGTATCAAAATGGAGAGTGTCTGCTAATAGATTTCTTTGGGAGTTTTTTTTTATTGCATTGGCTGGTTTCACAAAATTAGGCAGAATCATCAACACAACTGCAATGGGATGTCATCTGGAAAAACAATGAATGATCTTGATGATTGAGCTAATGGAAACAAAACAACCTGCTAGAATACAAAATGCAAAGTCATACCCTTGTTGATTAATAAAAATTTTGCTAATGGAGAACTTTCCCAGTAAATAAGTGGTGTAGAAAAGAATGAGGTACTAATACAATAGAAGGTAGTTAGCTACTATAGTTGTGCAAAAAGCAACTGCACACCCAAGAATGTGTTATTCCATGGAGATATGGAAATGCTAATGCACTGTACAATGTAGTAATTAAATTTAAAATGGAGTATGATGGGAATTTAAAACCACATTCAAGACAGATGAGTTCAGACTGGGACAAGTGGCAATAAAGGCTAGTGGAATGAAGATCTGTTGAACAAGAAGAGACTAAAAGATCTTTGTTTAGTCTAGCAAAAGGAAGGCTGAGAGAGAATATGATTACTGTCTATAAATATAGCGGGGTAAACACCAGGGAGGGAGAATAGCTATTTAAGCTGAAGGACAAATGCTGGCACAAAAGCAAATGGATTCTTGAAGAAATTTAGTCTGGAAATCAGAAGTTTTCTAACATGAAACAATGAAGTTCTGGAACAGATTTGCAAGAGGAGTAGGGGTAAACATATCAAACTACCATTAAAATGAAGCTTGAAAATTTTCTGGATGGGATTATATGACATGGTTTCCTGTAATAGCAAGAAACTGGTTTCAGTGACCTAGGGAGTCTCTTCTAGTCTTAGGGTCCTATATTCTGTTTTGCACTGTCATTTCTACTCCATAAAGGCAAGAGATTTATCCAACTAAACCCCTCAAATGTTTAAAAACTAATAAAAAAATATTTTGCCACAAAAAATGATGTTGATTATTGTAAACTCACTGCAAGTGATTTCAGAATAACACTTTATTGGGTATTACATTCTTAGCCTTTACTGTATTGGAATGTCTTTTGTGGGGTGGTTGCCCAGTTTAGAACATGAAGTTCATTTGAAGACATATCATGCAGTAAATAGTAATCTCATAGGATAGAGTGTATTGTCTCATTATTTTACCTGTTGAAAGATCACTTTTGATTAAATAAGCTGCAAATTAAACAGCTATAAGCAATTTTTTATAGAGCTATATATTGGTTTGTTTGTAAATATTATGGAAAGTATATGTAGTTCAACAACCATAATGAAAACCACAGGTAGTGTTTTGTAGGAAGCAATTTTTTTTCAATTTTTTTATAGTGTGGGTTCTGTTATGTGCAACACAAAAATATACACACATAACGGTATTTTTTCATTAAGAGTTTCAGTCTATAAAGACTAAATACAATGCCTAATGATACCCAAAAATCAGAACACCAGCAGAAGGAATATTATATAACAAACCAAAATGATCAAGGTGTTAATGGCCACAGGTGTTTTAAGATTGTATGTATTTTGGGGTTTGTTGGCTGGTTTTGGTTTTTTTAAATCTTTTTCCTCTCAGAGTAAACACAGTTTCTTGAAGTTGTTTTAGGCAACCATCTAGCAGACCACAATTCCATTATGCCATGACCATGAAAACTGGGCATGTTCCATCAACTAATACTGCTCGTCCACATCTTTCTTCTTTGTGATGGCCAATGGGGATTGAGGCTAAATAGATAAGTAAGTGAGATTAAGGGCAGAAAAGAAAGACAAATATTGGCAGAAATAGTAGGGGAAGAAAGTAAATAAAAGATTAAAAAAAAAAAATAAAACTTTGTGAGGCAGAGACTACAAGGTCTGTGTGGCAAAAGTATAGAAGCCAACAATGAAATGGAAGAAATTTTGGGGTCACATACATTACAAAGGACTACACTCCATTTTTACTTCTACAGGAGGTGGAAACAAAGACAGTTCTATAAATATGTTTTATCTGCATTCCAGACACATTTTCTCCCCAAACCAATCTTCAAATCAGTTGTAATAAACTGTGTTCTAAAGGGTTTCATGAGCCTCTGCTTTTCAAGGGTTACATATATGAAGTAGGGAAGGCATCTTGTTCAAGTAGAATCATAGAATCACAGAATAGTTAGGGTTGGAAAGGACCTTAAGATCATCTAGTTCCACCTCCACTGCTATGGGCAGGGACATCTCACACTAAACCATGTCATCCAAGGCTTTGTCCAGCCTGGCCCTGAACACCACCAGCGATGGAGCATTCACAACCTGCCTGGGCAACACATTCCAGTGCCTCACCACCCTTACAGTAAAGAACTTCCTCCCTACATCCAATCTAAATTTCCCCTGTTTAAGTTTTAACCCATTACCCCTTGTCCTATTACTACAGTTCCTAACGAAGAGTCCCTGCCCAGCATCGTTATAGCCCCCCTTCAGATACTGGAAGGCTGCTATGAGGTCTCCATGCAGCCTTCTCTTCTCCAGGCTGAACAGCCCCAACTTTCTCAGCCTGTCTTCATACGGGAGGTGCTCCAGCCCCCTGATCATCCTCGTGGCCCTCCTCTGGACTTGTTCCAACAGTTCCATGTCCTTTTTATGTTGAGGACACCAGAACTGCACACAATACTCCAGGTGAGGTCTCACGAGAGCAGAGCAGAGGGGCAGGATCACCTCCTTCGACCTGCTGGTCACGCTCCTTTTGATGCAGCCCAGGATACGGTTGGCTTTCTGGGCTGTGAGCACACACTGAAGCCAGCTCATGTTCATTTTCTCATTGACCAACATCCCCAGGTTCTTTTCTGCAGGGCTGCTCTGAATCTCTTCTCTGCCCCACCTGTAGCTGTGCCTGGGATTGCTCCAACCCAGGTGTAGGACCTTGCACTTGGCATGGTTAAACTTCATAAAGTTGGCATCAGCCTACCTTACAAGAATGTCAAGGTCCCTTTGGATGGCATTCCTTCCCTCCAGCATATCAACCGAACCACACAGCTTGGTGCCATCGGCAAACTTGCTGAGGGTGCACGCAATCCCACTGTCAGCGACAGCGATATTGAACAAGACTGGTCCCAACACTGATACCTGAGGGACACCACTTGTCACTGGTGTCCAGCTGGACATTCGGCCATTGACCACAACTCTTTGTGTGGAGCCATCCAGCCAGTTCTTTATCCACCGAGTGGTCCATCTACCAAATCGATGTCTCTCCAGTTTAGAGACAAGGATGTCATGTGGGACAGTGCTGAATGCTTTGCACAAGTCCAGGTAGATGACATCAACTGTTCTACCCCTGTCCATCAGTTCTGTAGCCCCATCATAGAAGCTCACCAAATTGGTCAGGCAGGATTTCCCCTTAGTGAAGCCATGCTGGCTGTCACCAACCACCTTGTTGTTTTTCATGTGCCTTAGCATGCCATCCAGGAGAATGTGCTCCAAGATTTTAGCCAGGCACAGAGGTGAGACTGCCTGGTCTGTAGTTCCCTGGGTCTTCCATTTTCCCCTTCTTGAAAATGGGGGTTATATTTCCCTTTTTCCAGTCATCGGGAACTTCACCTGACTGCCATGGTTTTTCTAATATGATGAACAGTGGCTTAGCAACTTCGTTTGCCAGCTCCTTCAGCACCCGTGGATGGATTTAATCAATCCCCATGCACTTGTGTACATTCAGGTTCTTAAGATGGTCTTGAACCAGATCCTCTCCTACAGTGGGCCTAAGGTCTTCATTCCCACAGTCCCTGCATCTGTCTTCCAGGACTTGGGTGATGTGGTCAGAGCATTTGCCAGTGAAGACTGAGGCGAAGAAGTAATTTCTTCTTCATTCTTCCAAACTCTGTTCTAGACACCCAGACAATTAGACTGATGTAAACCTAAACAGTGATCAGGCTGAAGAAGTCCTTCAGTGAAAGGAATATGTTTCCTTTTAATTCTGGAACAAATGCATCTATTCTTTATCATAGATAAATACTTCTGATAGCAAGAGGCATCTTTAAACCCTGTTCATCCTGTTCCTAGAATATAGTATGCATCACTTGAAGGTTGGCTTGGTAATATGCTTCAGACCCCTGCTGAAACATAAACTCTTCAAAATATAGTACTTCTCAGTCCAAATACAGTGAACTGCTTTTTGAGACAATTTTACTCCATGACAGGTAGAGGGATGTCACTCTTCTTGTAAGTCATTGAGCATACTGTTGGTTCAGCTTTGTTGAATTTTATCTACTGCCAGTCAATACGTTTGACATTTTTTAGTGAAGTTGCTGACATCAGGCTTGTCCATTAAATCAGTGGTGTAGAGCTTATAAATACATCCATTTGCTAGTTTTCATGAAGAGATTTTGCTGCTTAGTGTTTGAGCTAATACTAACTCTTTCAAACCATAAAAAAAGAATTACTTGATCTGGATTACTCTTAAAAATAATCTGAATTATACATGGTTTTACAGATGAAGAGGAATTTATATAGGTGTCTTAGCATTTTCCTCCTTTTTCCTAATGTTAGCTGAAAAAATGATGGAAAAGTCATGGCGTATTTCATTATTTTTCTTTACATTTATACATATGAATTAAAAATAGGGTTACATGTCTGTAAGGGGACAAGGGTTCTGTGGAGTTATAGACTTCCATATATAAATACATTTCAGTAGAGTTCCAAAATTTCAAGCAAAACTATTAACATCTGTTTGAACTACACAATCTAAAACATTAATGAAATGCTCTATTGCTACCTTGCCACGTGGAAGTTCTATATAACAGTGTTAGGCAGTGCCTATTACTAGGGCAGTGGTAAGAGGAAGGTGCTGTTTGATTACTTTTTTCATAACTACTAAGGGATAAGTTTCACTTAAGATGTTCTAAATTAGAAAACCACTCATTTTCTACCATCCATCTCCGGATGCATCAAAGCTCTCAAAACCAGGTGCTTAAGTCTTCTTGAATTTCTTTCTGAACTTCATCAGAACATAAATATTTATGGATAAGCACTGTTTTAAAACAAAAGAGGTCTTCTTAAGATGTGCAACTGGAATGATTGGAAAATATGTTACGTGGAGGATGACTTTTAGCAACCTAGAAAATATTTAAGGCTAATAATGGAAATGGTCAGGAGCCAGCTGACCTGACAGAGCACATGTGACTTAATGCTGACATTTCAAAAGCTGCTGGTTACTATGAACGTTGTTAGGTGGAAGGTGTGGTGTGATGCTGTACAACAAAGTTTATGAATTTACAAGGTAACTTTTAGGAGACCTTCAAAAGGGGTAGTGATTCATCTCCATGGAACCTTCTTCCTTGGCAGTGGCTGTGCAAGAGCTGTTTTGCCATCAGCTCACCTTTTCAGGCAGAAGCAATGGTGGCACAAGCTGCCACCAGCCCTGAGGTGGTTCTTTCCTTACGCACCAAGTGGCCCTTCCAGGCTTCCTCTGATGGCTAAAATGGTGTGAAAATAAACCCCAACACATTAATTCCCATCCACAACATACAGTAACAGTGTTGGAGAAGCTTTTGGCTTGAGTAGTTGACTGAAGCTTGTGTCTCTGGGTAGAACCATTGGGAAGAAATTTGACATATTGTTGTGACAATAGAAAATAGAAAATTTCTGGTCTCTCCCACACATAAAAACTATTAACCAAACACATCAACGGTGGTGGAGGAAGGAGCCATCCCTCAAGTGACTTCGGCGACAGTGAAGAGCAGGGCTGTTCCTGGGCTGCCCGGGCGGATCCCGAGGGAGCCTCCCAGCGCTGCGCTGGAAATGGCGCCAGCGGCTTGAGCCGGTCTCCTGGCGCACGCCAACACGATCTCTCCAGGGACACTGCTCCGCGTGGTCGGGAAGAACTGACACCGGCTAGAGGCAGGGCGGGCACGGCGCACTCTCTCCCCCTCTAATGGGCGGAGGAGGATGAGTAAACGGAGTAGAGGGAGACCAGCCCGCGAGACGGGAGACTGAGTTCTCCCGGTCCTCGAAGGAGCGGGCGTGAATGCCATGGTCAGCGCGGGGGGAAGGAGGCGCGCAAGGGAAGTGCGCATCCTCCATTTTGGCAGAGGACGGGCGGAGAGCTTGGCTCCCGGCGCCTGGCCGCCCTCAGCACTCTTCCCCACCCCACGGCACTGCCGGGAGCACCCGGCTCCTCTTCCCGCGGGAGCCGCGCAGAGGTGCCTCAAATGGGCGCCCCACATTGGTTCGAATTGGTCCCAAGCTCCCCGCAGCAGCTTCCGACAAAATGGAGGACGTCACCACTGCTACCACCACCACTACCACCACCAGCAGCTCCTCCAGGAGCCATGTCGGCGGCTGACATGGCGCCCTCCCCCACAGCGGCTGGGGCAAGAGGGCGTCCCAGGGCACGGGCTCCGCTGCTCCGCAGGGCGGGCTGCCCAGCGCTGGCGAAGCGCCCTCCCTGGGATCCGTGCGCTCTCCCTTGCCCGTGGGAGAGCGCTTCCATTATCCACTGTCTGCCCCTCATGGAAATGGCCCCAGGTGCAAAGCCCTACCGAGGGAGGAACGGGGTCGGACCTCTCGGGGGACCATGGCAGAGCCCCGCCAGCCCCATCGCTAGGGGGCGGAGAGGGAGAGGTGAGCCTGCGCTCCACGGCCGGGGCTCTGGCGCCCGCAGGGACCTGAACGCAGGGCTCGGACGGGCAGCGTACCCTCCCTGCCAGCAGAACACGGGCAGGCGGCAGCGAGAACTTCTGCAAGTCGGGGCTGTCAAGGAGCGCAGCCCTCGGAAGCGGGTAATGACCCGGTGGGCAACGATCCGGGTTCCTCAAACCTGACGGATCAAAGTGAGAAAAACCCCAGGCATGCCTAGGAGAAAGATTGGCAGTTTATAGGGTCAACCGGCTGCGGGCGGCCCTGATGGACGGGCTGCCCACCCACTCCGCTAGCCCAGCGCGAGAGCCCGCCCTCTGAGGCAGCCAATGGCGGGGCAGGGAGGCGGATCTCCCCGAGCTCCCTTGGCCCCGTTCCTCCTCCCCTTCGCTAGCAGCTGCGCTTCGCTCGGGACTGGACCGAGTTAGAGTTGAGACGGCGGAGGAGTAGCGCGGAGTGCGTGCGTCCCCCGCGGGGGGGTCCGTGCCCGCGAGCAGTGGGGGAGCCGGGTAAGGTGAGGGTGCGGGGTGCTGCGCCTCAGGGGAAGGCTGGCGGGCGGGTGGCGGCGCGGAACTGCCCCCAGGGCGGGGATGGGAGAGCAGCCGCCGTGTCTCCGAGCTACCCGGGATAAGTACCCCACGGTGGCGTTGCCGCTGCGCCGCCACCCCTTGTGGCGGGGGCGCGGGCAGGACCAGGGCAGCCCCGCTGATAACCATTGTAGCCCGGAGGTGGGCGACGGGGGTAAACGGGGGGCACCCGGGGGCAACGCTTGGGGGGGGGGGGGGCATTTGGGGAAGGGCTGGGTCTAGTTTAGCGCCTCCTATTTTAACTCCCTCCCTTCTTCGCTGGGCCCTCGCTGTTGTTCTGCCCCTGTGCCTCCCCCACCCACCGCCTTCGCCGCCCCCCCGCGTGTGCCTCCCTCCGCTGCCCGGCACGGTGCTCCGCTGATACTGCCGTCGTCGCTGCTCCATTCCCGTATTGTTTGGCTGGGTCCCTCTAATGGCGGACAGGAGGCGGCAGTGCTGCTGGCCGACTGCAGGGGGGCAAACCCGAGACCAGGGGCAACTGCCGTGGGAGCGTGTGGCCGGCCGAGGCGCTCACCCAGCGCCGAGGCGCTGCCGCTGTGGGCCTAGCGAGCCCCCGGGGCGCCGGTTCAGGGCTGCTTAGGCAAGTTAGCAGGTAATATTTGCTCCCGGCCGTGGGTGCCGCCGCTGCTTTTCCCCCGCACTCGCGCAGAGAAGCCCTCGGGGCGGCACCTTGTCTCTCTCCTTAAGCAGGAGCCGGCGGCTCGAGGAGCACTCCTTCGCCCCCGGGGAGGGTAATTTCTATTTATTTATGTATTTATAGGGTTGAGATTAAAGGGAAGTGGTGGGTGATGCAGGCGGTACCTGCTCTGGCCAGGCAAAGGAATCGCTGCTTGGGGGCGCTGCCTGCCTCACGTTAACCCCATGTCTTTCCCTTAGGCTCCAGCCCAGTTTGGTGCAGCCTTGGCAGAGACCAACAAGGAGAGGGAGCTCCATTGTGAGTGCCATTTCTGTATCTCTTTTTGCCTCAGCTAGACCTTCTTAGGGAGGGCTTAACCCACCTTCTCTCATATTCCCCAGGGGCAGGGGTAGAAGGAGGGGCCTCTGGGGTTGGGTGAAGAAATTCCTGGGTCCAGCAGTTGCTGCCCTGTGGCGAAGCCCCAGTAATGGCTGTGAGGCGGCTCCTTCTCGGGGTGGGCGCTGCTGCTGCAGACATCGCTCCTGCAATACCAACTCCGGCAAGCAGACGACGGGCTGCTGCCGCTGCTCGCATTACCCAGCTCAGGAGGGAGGGGGAGGGCATATTTCGGGTGCCCTCTAGAGTTTTGGAGCGTGTATTAAAATCCGTGACGAGACATCTTTAGCCATCTTTACATTTTTTCCCCCCTTGTTTCTCCAATCTCGTGTCCTGCATATCTTGAAGCAAAGATGAGGTTTGAGGGGTTTGATATTGCCCGGCAGTTCTCAGAGTGTAGTCTAGCATCTTTCTTTGTGTTCATGCTGGTTCCTCACACGCGTAGATTTGCTCATGTGATGTTGTTGGGCACCATTGGCAGTTTGTGTGCTTGACTGGGCTTCAGAGCCATCTGCTTTGCCCCTTCCCCAAAAAGCACGAGGTCTCCGGGGAAACACACAGCTTTTTATTAGTGAGCATTTTTGGTGTACCTCTGTGGGATTTTCAGAGCAGGTTGTGATCTCTGTTGCTTGTTAGGTTGGCTGAGGAGAGGTGGATTAGCAACTCCTATCTAGGATTGGGTGTGATTTGTTTCTGGCTTGTGCCAGAATTTAATAATTCTATTTTTCTTTTTGCATGGAGGATTCTGAAGTCACCAAGTAGTGCAGCTGAGGGGAAAGTGACATGGTGTGCACGTGCATGGGGAGAGGTTCAGGGGCTGTGGGCTGGGAGGTGGCAGCTGTGGTGGGAAGTGCAGTTGGGTCCAGTGGTAACATGCGGCCAGAGAACAAACAGTGAGGTAGTGCCTCTTGCGCTTGGGGTTCTTTGCTTGGGCAGTGGAGCGGTTCAGGTGGTGTAGTCTTCCCCACCACTTGCATCTTGAAGTTTTTCCTTTACTTTTTCCTTCCTCCTTGACATTCTACATAGTAATTTCCCAGATATGCATAGCTTGCAGCTTTCTTTGTCACTTTTTGGTAGCTTACATTTACAAAGAATGAGTGGTTCTCTGCAAAACCTCACTGCTTAGGAGGAAGGCATCAGATTTGGAATCATTCTGAGCTGCTAAAATTACAAACCTCATGAAAGACATTAAGAGTTTGTATGGCCTGTTGTCATTAATAAAGTGATCTGTTCTAAACCTTGGCTTCCTACTGTAATTTTAAATTTTTTAACTCTTACTATGTCTTTGATGTAAGGGTGCCATCTAATTTTACTTCTGATTCATTGTATGTTCCAGTCTAGCAGCTGTTCTGCTTTTTCTGATTCTTCATGTTGAAAAAGTTACTTCTAAGAGTGATCAAGGCAAATAATGCTTTGGAAGGGAGGCTGTTGTGTTGGGAGTTGAAAAGGATGTGTACTGGAGCTGGTTTGAAAAAATTATTGCAGCTTTGTGTGGCTGCCTGTCAAAAGATGAGGATACTGCCAAGAACAGCTGTATAGATAAGATTCAGTAAACCTCAGTAAGCAGTTGCCAGCTGGTTTTGTGAATTACGCTAATGTCTCATACAAAACCATCCTAGTAGATGGCACATTATCCTCCCACTGTGGTGGTGTAGCCTTTTCTCTAGCACATGACTGGAGGTAAAAAGTGTACCCTATGGTATTTGATAAGCCATGCTGTTGCATGAGGGAATGTATTTGGTGCTGACTGCTGCAACACCAGTTCTAGGAATCGAACTTGCACAATTTGTGACATAAAGGTGGTGGTGGGACATTATTAGGTAGTTAAACTAAATAACTGTTTTTAGAAATGAAAGACTATCTTAATCAGAATATCTAGTAAATTTGGTTTAAGTTATTATTAATCCTCTTTCACCCAAATATCTGATTGCATTCTGCTGTTTCTTATCCTGGAGTAATACACTAAGAGGGATTTCTGTTAACAAGAATGTACAAATGCCAGTGAAAAAGTGAAAGCAAGTTTCTTTGTCTTCTGCAGAGCTTATTCAAATATATGGAGGAATGTGGGATCAAAACTGGTACAACTTCTTTCAGATTTTTTGCTGGCTTGAAGGTGTTTTTTTTTAATGCAGCAGCATCATGAACGGTTATTGATCATAATGAGTAATACTGCATTATTACAGTAGCTTTCATTTTGGTCTTGAGGACTGAATACAGAATTACTGAATTTCTGTCATCTTGTGTCAGAGTTTGCAACCAGTTGGTGTACCCTGCAGCAAAAGCAGGTTGAGTTCTGTGAAGAATTTGTATCGAGTATTGTTATTAATGGAAGATCCACTGTTCCTGGAGAACTGTTTCTTATTTACAGAATGGAGGTACCTCACAAATAATAGCGAATTTAACCTACTTGTGGAAAGGGATTGAAACCTGAAATTCAGAAGAGTTCAAAAGACTAGTAAGCTGTCACTTCCAAGAAGTTTGAGGTCATACTTGCCTCATGAGGCTTTTAAAAGCCCTGTGTGTTACATGAGTTTTGTAGTCTACAGAATGTTGAGTTTAACTTAATATTTGATTTTTTTTTTTCTTTTTAAAATTTTATCTTGCTTTCAGTGATTTAAACTTACTAGGTGAATGCTCCAGTAGGATAACTGGGTTTCTGAGAGATTACAGTTCAGAGGAAACCTCACTTTTCTTCCATACTTGTAGCCAACCCTACATGCTGCTGGCAAATGGGGTTGGCAGTAGATGCTAACTTCGTATATGAATGATTTGCTCAATTTAGATGCTGGCATTAGAAGTCTTCATTTTGGACCAAGATCTCTGTGTCTGTCAGAGTGTTTTGTATTTCTAAGAGAAATTTTAAGTGGAAGGAAGCACTGTGAGACTTATGGAATGTAGTTGTGTGGCATGTGCTCTTCAGTTAACATTGGCCTGTACTGGTTTTGTATTGTTTTCCAGCTGCATAATGGCTTCCAGCTCCTCCTGTTTGTTGCCAATACTGCATGCGTTGGTTTATGTTCACTTCAGTTGAGCTGTTTAACCTGCTGCCTTTTCTGGGGAGAAGTCTTAATTCCTATGTGACTTCTCAGGTGCTTGCCTGATTTTTAATACATCAAGACTTCTGTCTTACTGCTGTGTGGATTTCCATCCCTTAGTCCCACTGAAATAGCTAAGAAGCGTTCATTGTTGTTCTGGTTGGCTTGGGTGAGTATGAGCCAGCAGTATGCCCAGGAGGCCAAGATACCCTGTTTTGTACCAGAAAGTGTGTGGCCAGCAGGACTAGGAAGGGATTGTGCCCCTGTACCTGGTGCTGGTGAGGCTGCGCCTTGTGTTCTGTGTTCAGTTGTGGGCCCCTCTCTACAAGAAGGACTTGGAAGTGCTGGACTAGGTCCAGAGAAGGGCAATGAAGCTGGTGACTGTAGCACAAGTCCTACGAGCAGTGTCTGAGGGAACTGGGGTTGTTCAGCCTGGAGAAGAGGAGGCTCACGGAAGAGCTTTTTGCTCTTTAGATGGAAGGAGAATGTAGCAAGGTGGGGGTTGGTCTCTTCTCACAGGTAACAAGCAATAGGACAAGAGGAAGTGTCCTCAGGTTGCTCCATGGGAGGTTTAGATTGGGTACTAGGACAACTTTTCTTCACCAAAGGGTTGTCAAGCATTGGAAGAGCCTGTGTACACCACTGGAAGTGGTGTAGTCACCATCTCTGGAGGTGCTTAAAAGGCATGTAGTGGTGCTTAGGGACATGATATTGTGGTGGACTTGGCCAGTTTATGGTTGGACTCTGTGATCTTAAATGTCTTTCCAACATAAAAGATTTTATTATTTTAATGTCACTTATTTATACTTAAATTGTTTTAGCAATTTAAAGCTTTTCTCTTCTGTGAGTTTCCAGAAATTACCAATTCTAAGACAAAAATCCTATTTATTCTGTGAAACTCTGCCACTGGAGTTCAATAGGACTCACACACAGAGAAAAGTAAGATTATATGTGTGCATGAATGAGAACATCAACAGTTGCAATAGGTAAGATCAATAGCTGTCCTCAAGACAGGTTAGGTCATAACTGTCCACTGAGTGGTTCTCAAGCTTTCACCTGAATCATCTCATGGATTCAATGATGAAAATTGTTTTCTTACTCCAGTTTGCTATGAGAACAAAATTATTTCAATCAGTGGTTACAATACAGATCACAAATTCAGATTTTACTAGTCCAGCATAAATATATTGGATTATACGATTTTGTGGTCAACTGACCAATTGCCACCAGTGTCTTTTTCAAACTGTTCTGTGTTCAGAGGGTATTTATGCTCTGTAGTTTGTCCTAATTCTTAAGCATTCCCATCTTTTTCTGTTTTTCTCAAGCTTTTGGAGCTACCTTGAACGTAACTTCCTCTTATACTCCTTCCACTGTCAGTCACTGGAGAATAATCTGAGGGGGTGGCAGGGCTTCATCACCGAGGCAGAGGTGCAGAAGCAAGTATTCAGTGCTGTGAGCAGAGTAGCCGCAGTAATGGTTTGAAATGTATTTGGGCATTACCACTGCTCTCCCCAACCTTACTGAGCATTTGTAGCAGGAGAGCATTGTGTTGGTTCTTTTGTTTCCTTTGTTTGTCTGAGATGAGACTACTTAATCGTGCATTGCTGTTGTGCAGAAAGGATATTTTTGGGTTTGTCAAATACTTAACACTTAGTATGTTACTTTTTTATCTAAAATCAATGAATTAGGCACTCTGTACTGAACTGTACATGAAAAGTTCATGAACTTTTTTCCTTAACTCTTGCAACACTATAAGAACCCTTCAGTTTGTATCATTGTAACTTCTAAAAGCTTTAATACGTAAGTCTGTGTACGTAGTGCTGTACCAAAGTCTGTCAAGGAATAGTACCTGCTCATTACTTTTAGTACTTAATGACACATGCTAAGCAGGATATTGTTTTAATTCCACCTTTTCCTCTGCTTAATAGATTGTGCAAAGCAGTGATGTACACTTGGTCATACATTGTTGACTGATAGAACAGTTGCTTAGATACTTGCACCATAGCCCACCAGTCTAACTTTGGGGGGCCAGCAAACAAAGCAGATCATTAAGAGAGGACAGTGTCATTATGGAAGCATTCGTGTTGGTTTCTACATGAAGTTTCCTCAATTCTCTTGATGTGTGAAAGATGGCATTGGAAGAAGATGGTAAAATAGGGCATAACCCGTAAGAGTAACTGTGTACCATTTTCTAATTTAGGCCTGTTATGGCTCACAGACACCCTTAGAAACATGGACCTGTTTGTTTTCCTCCTGCAGACTTTTGTTGGAAGCATATTGGCATGTTATGTTCTTTTAGGCTCTTTGCTATGTAATGGTCGTGAACTGTAAACAAAAGCCCATTCATGATGCAACTTCCCCCCCACCTCCCCTTGAAAGTTTAACCTTGATGAAAACTGTACTTCTTTCTGGAGTTCCTTTTCTTTAGATTCATGTCAAACCTCTCCAGTTTGGCATTTACCCCTAGTTCTACATTACATTTCTCTAAAAGTTATTTTGTTAATCTCATTCATAAACTCAGCTATCATCTATGTATGGATGACCTTCAAGTCTCTTCTGGATTTGCTGCCTGTCTACCAGCTAAATCTCAGTGTGTGCTCATGACTTCTCTTTGTGGATGTCTGACCTTTAGCTCAGGCTGCTATCACAAAGGCAGAACTTATCCCCCGGAAGGAGAAAACTCCATGCTGTCTGTCACTTTTGGACAGCATTGTCACGAGATCTCTGGTTTAAGCTCATAACCTAGCCCTTGTTTTTGGCACAGCACACGCTACTCTTCTAACAGACTGCGGCTTTCTTCCACGTAGTAAGCTGTCTTTTAATTGTTTTTTAATTAGTTGTGTTAATAAATCACATTACTAAATGTAATGCCTCACCTTTAATCTCTATCTTGTGGTAATACTTTTTTCTTACAGTTGTGGTAAAAATGTTACTGCTTTGATGATAACGGTTAAGCATCCTGATCAAGAGTGGTTTCCTTGTCTTCTGCTTTGACTGACTCGTCTTTCTGGGTCTTGTATTTTATGGCTGTAAAAATAACAGGTTACTTGCCTTTAATTAAAGTTGGGGTTTAGCTGTGAAGGATATTATCTGTCTTTTTTGTTGTTAATGAGATTTTGAGTGCTGTTTAGGAAGTGACATCATGGGTAGTTACACACTTTTGTTCATTCTCCGGTGATGCTATTCATGCATGGAGAAGTTCCCTGTGTGTACTCTTTAAAACATTTTGTAACATGGTAATGCAAAAGAGGTTAGCTTAAGGAAACAAAGACTGCTGAAAACAAAGCCAGACCACCACCTTTCCTGTGTCTCCCTGGGACTGAGCGCACCATCCTTAGAACAAGAACTGATTCTAACTTGTTTATGGTGGTGCTGTTTCCTTGTATTCTCCCTTTTGTCTCTCTCCATCTGTTGTCCCTTATGTTTAGGTTGTTTGCTCTTTGAACAATCTTACTCTGTGTTTGTACAGTGGCTAGCATAATGTTGTCCATAACTTTGGCTCCTAGGAGCCTGTGATAAGAGTTGCAATATATGGGTGTGGCATCAGTGTCTTTTCTCCTTTTTTTTTTCTTTTTTTTTTTTTTTTTTTATAAATGTGTGTGCGGAAGGGGGAAGAGGATCTAGTGTCCTGTTATACCTGAAATAATGTCATAATTTTCTTTGAGCAAGAATTGATGATAAATATACCATCCTATATACATTTAAAAATTGTGAAGCTGGAAGAATTTACGAGGCATGTTTTGAATTAATAGCAATAGCATTTCTGTGTGCACTAGTTTTGGGGGGTGAGGGTGCTGTTTATTTAGCTTTGTTTGTGGTGGTTGTATTACTTTGAAAAATGTTCATTCGGAAATTGAACTTTTGTTCTTGCATGTGGTGCCTCATTAAATATGCCAAGACATACCTAGAAAGCCCAGGTATGAAGTTCTGTCATACATGTAATAAATAACTGCAATCTAGAAGTGACAGAAAATGGGGAGCACGGCAAAGGTTGGTTGGTTTTTACAGACACAAATGTTGGATATATCTTGGAATTATTGCCATTGTCACTGTTGGCCATCATTATGTATGCTTCTATCCAGAGAATTAACAAATTGAAATACTGAGATGGTCTGACTAATAACTGTGTATAGTACAGCAGTTATGAGCTTAAAGATGTCCAGCATTTTTTAATAATTGAAAAGAATTGGAGAGTTTGGAGAAGACCTAACAATGATTTAAGGACAAGTAGAAAACATGCTTTCTATTAACAGACTGTAGAAATTAAGTCTATTCCTCAACTAGAAGAGAATAGATTAGGGTGTGACTTAATCCTGGTCTAGAAGAGACTATGCACCCAATAACATGTTAAATAATAATTGCTTTTGACACCCCCCCCTAATATTGAAGGTTTAATTTTTGAGTGCTGATTATTGCATAAGTGATACAAATTCGGGCAGGGAACAGTGTGTAGGCTTTCAGCAGTTAGGATGACTGAGAGTTGGAAGTTTAAAGAGGATTTGAAAAGTTAGAAAAGTTAAACAGACCAGGGAGGCAGGGGCTTCAAGTACACTTTCTTCTGCAAGTCTTTAGTTGCAGATTTGGACTCAAAATTTTGGCTTAGAACAAATTCAGTATAGTATATTTTCCATGGGATTAAATTCTAATAAGCATACCTACTTCCTTGCATGACTGTTTAAACCAACCTAATTTAGAATTGTTATCATCTTTTCTTTGTACCAGCACTAGCCTTTTTTTTTCTTTTGGAGTCGGTTTAGCCCCATGAATCATCAAAATGATTTTTTTGGGGGAAGGGGATGTGTAGGTGTTGGATGTTTGCTGTGCTTTTTGTATTTCATCTTTCTACCACATTAGCTGCCATGACAGACTGGCTGTAAACAGTTAGGGAGAAAGGGAGAAAGAGTTATGATAAAGAAAGTGGGAGAGGAGTGGGAATTTAAAACTGTGGTAGTCCTGTCCTAGACTGGATGTGGTTTATTTATTTATGTGGAACTGCAGCCTTAGCAAACACAGTATGCATCTTGTTTAAAAATAAAGGTACCTTTTACTTCTTAAAACTAGTTCAATAAGCTGGAGTCTTGATTGCATAATATAGCTTGCAGCCAGCCAGCAACTGCAGCTGTGAAAACCTATCGAACTTGTCTTGCTGACCATATCCATTCTTGCCTTGGATTACATTTTCTGTCAACCTTACCTCAGCATAGAACTTGAACTATTTTGTGGCTGCTTTTTAATTTTCTCTGCCTTCCTTTTTTTATCTTATTTTGTTTGTAATGTTAAGATTTTTCTTCCCTTTGTTATCCTGTCTTCAGTTGTTGTTGGTCATAGTCTACATGGGTTTTCCACCTTGTATGTAGCATAGTAGTCGCATACTCTATTATGTTTGGTTTTCCTTGTTCTGAATTACTAGATGCATTGAATGGTAGTCACTGAAGGTAAACTGTTGAAGAAGTTTGTCCATACTGGACCAGAAATACTAGGTTGTTAGGTGATATGTCAGTGTTTCTTGGGGACGTAGAATCTGGTTGAGACTACTAACTGATAAGTTATTGTTAAAGACAATGAAAATGGTCTATCTATGAAGTACGTGTTCATTTACAAATGATGGCATGACAGTTTTTTCTCTTAAGTAGATGCAGAAAAGCTTTAGTTAAAAAGATTTGTGCAGTCAGACACTTTGAAGCTGGAATGTGCCGTTAGGCATGGCAGTTACCAGTAACCTGTGCACAGTTAACTTGTTTCATGGGCTGTAGGTATATGAATGTAGACTGCATACTAGTTTAAAATAAAAAAATTGAAAAACCCTAACCAAACAAGAGGAAGCAGTAACGAAGAATAGCATTTAAAGTCCTTGTTGACAATTAATAAAGTGTCTTTGTCCCCAAAATATATGGGGAATAGCACACGCTGGGCACTGGTAGGATGCAAAGCAACTTAAGGTAGTCCTGCTGGGCAGCAAGTTGATCATGAATAATGCACCCTTGCAGAGGTGAATTGAAGCAGCATAGTGGGCTGAATTCGGCAGGACTGTAGTCAGCAGTTTAAGGGAGGTGATTGTTCCCCACTGTTTGATACTTGGTAGACCACATCTGCAGTGTTTAGTCCAGTTTTGGGTAGATGCTGTTACAGTGAAGATACTGATATACTGGAGTGAGCCTAGTGGAGAGCCACTGGCTTAGAGGGCTGGAGCAATGAAAAGGAAAAGCTGAGAGGGATGTGTGTGATCAGTCTAAAGAGAAGGCTGGAGGGACATGTTACTGCAGTCTTCAACTAATTAACGCAAAAGTATAGAGAAGATGAAGCCAAGCTCTTCCTGGGGGTGCATATCGATAGGATGGCAGGTAATGGGTCTAAGTTGCAGCAAGGGAAGTTCTGAATAGCTAAGATAAACAGTGGAAGAGGGTGAAATTTAGCAGAGGGGCTGGTAAATTGGTATCCTTACAGATATTGAAAGCTGACATAACTTCAAAAGTGAAACTCATTTCTAGTTTGTCACTGCTCTGAGCTGGAGTGGATTTTGATAAGGTGATATCCAGGGGTCTCTTCCAACATCAGCTGTTCTATTAAACTTGCCGTGTTTAGGGTAAGTCAGATACCATGTAGTGACTAGGCACAAACCTACTGGAAAATAAATTCTGGACTAGTGTCTCTAGGCTGAAGTAATGAGGTCTCTGGCTTTTGTAGTGATGGTGCTCAGACAATGGATAGATTAGATTTGTAGACATGGTATATTGTTCCTGAAAGCTCTTAACCGTGTTCTGAAAAAACAGCTATATGGATACATTGATGGGTTAGTGTCATGTGTTAGACTCTTGGTTAATATTTATAATGAGTGTGTATTTTAAGACTGCTCCTTCTTTTACTTTGGTATTGTGAATACTTGCACTTGTGTTTAGCCCAGAGTATTCAAGTATTTGTTGAACTTGCTAGCAAGTTTGGTATGTAAAGCTGATAAACTGATGAAATAGTTGTGCTGTTGTGGCTGTAATGTAGCATGCTGGGTTTGCTTGACACGGTTCGGATATCTTGCTAATTGTGATGAGTGGATAGACGTGTTTGTCAGTCTGTCCCTGCTTGCTTCCTTTTAAGTTAGTATGTTCATTTTGGAGTGTTTTTACGCAGAATTTGCTGTCAGGGTAATGCAGTTCTCTCTGTGCCTCTCGGCTTGTCACAACTATTGTGTCTAGTAAAATGATCTCTACACTGGAGTTAAGAGCTGCAGCACCAACCCTGTTATGTTCAGGCACAGCTGTTAGTGGTGTTACACAGAAAATTTTCTACTGGGGAACTGATCTGGCTGGAAAGGAGCTCCAGCAGGAAAGTCTTGGCAGATCAACTTTTGTCTGGTTATGTGTGTGGTTGCAGGAACAGCTGTGCTGCATGATAGCATAACAAAATGAGTCTGTGGACCTGATAACTAGGTGGACCTTCAGAAGTGTTACAACTTCAGTTAAGTCAGATGTGAAAGTTGACAGTAAATAAAAGCTACCATATATCTACACAAAGAGTACCAGGATCAATGACTAGATATCCCTCAGGAAGGATATAAGGAGGAAAAAAACTGAAACCAAAAACCCACCACCAGGAAAAAATGCTGACTATTTATAGAAAGAATGTTTAACAAAAATGGTTTTATTCTGTGATAGTGTGTGGTAAGAGTTACATATCTGATGACCCAGAAGGGCCTTGCAAACACCACCCTTACTTACAACATGGAGTCCTACTCACATAGGTAGGTGTCTGTCCATATGCAGTATATGTTATTCACTACTCAAATTGAGATGGGGCTGCAGTAGCAGCATTCAGATTTAGCTTAAACCTGGCTTAAATTGCAGCCCTTTAAAAATACTGGATTACTTTTCCATTTCTAGCACTTTTCAGTCCTTATGAGTGGGCATAGTTGGGCTGTTAAGACTGCATTAGTTGCAATATAAAAGAGCTGCTTAAAGGTGATTTTAATTGGAGTGGTTTACTTTGCTTTGGGGGTGAACTGTAGCATACATTGTAGTCACTGGGGTTCAGTTGATAGTTCATACTCCCAAGAGGCCAAGGTATGTAGTTGCATTTGATTGTGTAGGGAATAACTGGTCCTGAGTTGTATTAACACATTACAACATACTATTAAGCGAGAGAGCTGCTTGATAGCTGCATAAAGTCTTCACAATAGACTGAGTTTCTGATCATCAGAGTTCTGAAAAGTTAAGTGATAAAAGGTGACTTTCTGTAATTAGTGTAAGAACTCTGGGAAATAGCTGAATTAAGGGGTTAAGTGATGTTATGGTCAAATAAGCGTTGGTGTGAGGAACCGATCATTAAAACATTGACCACAGAACATTGAGATGCATTCAAATTAGCCTCTTACCTGATTATTTTGCTTAAATGTTGACTCTTACCCCCAGCTGAAATCAGCCTGGAAGTCATAGGCCAAAATTCGGATTTTGGGTAAGTGGGTAAAGCTTCCATGGGGCTAGTGATAAGTCTTCTGCGTGTAAGAATAATAATATTCCTCTATTGGTAAGATTAATTGCTCTACCTGGTTAGCAGACAGTTCAGTAACCTGTTTGCATTTGCATCAGTGATGTCTAAGAATAGAAACCTGGCAGCTATAGTGTGGTCTGTTTCCTACCCCTGCCTCCCCCCCCCTTCTCCCCCCCCCGCCATGGGTGTATTCTGGTTTTCAGCAGCTGGCTGGCCAAGAATTTTTGCAGAGTTGCCTTTGGACCACTGTGTCTAACAGTCATGAGAACATTTATATTCATGGTTGCCTGATCCATATTTGACCTGGTTGCATTAAAGGCCTCTGTAGCCTTCTACAGCAGTGACTCCACAATGAAGAAAAAATGTTTTCCTGCATAATAGATAATGAAAGCTGCTGACTTATTTCACTGGCTGCATTTTTACAACACACAAATAAGCACTCATCTTCTATGTGTTTTATTTTCCTTGTAGACTTCCATCTTCCACTGCAGTCTAGTGAGGAATGTTTGAAGGCCTTTTGGAAGTCTTCTGTGCTATATACCAGTTTAATCAGGGTTGGTCAATAGGTACATGAACGTTTCAAAAGATCTCTCCAGTAGTCCTGTGAGGCACTACCTCTTCTGCAAAAAACATATTAATTCTCTCCCTGTATATTTTTGTCTTTTGTGTATTTATTTAGCTGTAGTTTCTATCAGTCTGTTTAGTGATGAGATAGGATTGTAGACTGTAATTATTTGGGCAATTGTTATTGAACCTCTCCTGAAGTAAGTGGTTACAGATACTGAAATAGACGATTGCTGACTGTCTTTAGAAATCTTAAGTGACTGCCATGTGGCTCTCATGATTTGTTCTAAAATCTTCTGTTAGCAGTCTGCGATGACACTTCCCCTCTGACATGATCCCTAGAAAGAGAGCTTAGATGTGATGTTCTCTGATCTTTTCCTTAATGAACATCAATGCACAGAGGGTTTTTTTCTGTGTTTTCTACTGTGGTTTTGGCTTCTTGGATATTCTGTTTCATTACAAAAATGTTACAGTTTGTGAAATTTGCAAGAATTGGCATTTTGGACAAACCTTTGCTCTGACAGGGCAAATGTACATGAAACTTTCCACTGCTACAATTCCAGCATCTTCGTAGCTCAGACTTCCTTATAGTAGTCTTCATGTTTTTCTGGGGGAGTCTTTTTTAATTGTTTGTATAGTTAATATGGTGAAATTTTAAATGGCATCCATGCTCTTGAGAATATTTTTGTCTAGTTGCTCCATTTTGTTTCCTTTTAATTGGGTTCTTCGCATGTTGTTCTCCTTTTTGAAATGAAATATTGAGGTAATATTTTATTATTTATTTATTTTTAATTCCCATGGGAATTTAAATATGTTCTTCTGGAGTGCTGTCTGGATAATTGCATCTTAAACTGTATTGTGTTGCTCAGAATTAGACCAAGAGTTGGTTTTTCTTAGGTTAGTCTCCTAGCTGGTTGCAGTTGTCTGTGTTGTGAGAATGTCTCCATCACTCAGTGCACAACAATAAGCGAAATCCTCAGGTAGCACGTCGCAGTCTCTGTCGTTCCCCTTATCTCATGTGTACTGTCACCGTTATGTAATAACAGACGACATATGGATATGGAATTTATGTGCAGCACAGTATCTGTTGAGGTAAATAATTTAGTTAGGATACAGTGCTCTCCTAGCAGAAAGCACAGTGTTCTTTGCTGAGGCAGATCAATCCTTTTCTTCTTAGCCCTGTATTTGTACCTTAGTATGGTACCGTATCCTGTATTTTGTCATATTTTTACTTTTGAAGATGTCTCAATTATGTATTCTCCCAAAAGCAGTCGTTCAAGCTTTCCTTTCTTGTTTTTAAGCTTCTAGCCTTTATATGGAAGCACTTGTACATGCTATTTTGTCCTACTTTGAATGTCTGTTTAAAGCACCCTGTGTTGGTGGAAGTGTAGTTTTGGCTGTTTTTCAGTGACTCCTTTTGATTTTTGTGACTTCGTGTCAAGTGTATGTAACCATGATGATGTTCTTATGTCACCTTCATCCCAGGTGTTATTAATGGCACCTGGTAGAAGCTTTTAAATTTAATTTTCTGTCCTTAGTTTGTTTTTTTTTTTAAGTGGAGTTGCCTTTATTTTTTCTATGTACCGACACACCCCTCAATTTCTGTTATTCATGATAAATTTAAAATGTGTGCAGTTCTGGTGTCCTCAACATAAAAAGGACATGGAACTGTTGGAACAAGTCCAGAGGAGGGCCACGAGGATGATCAGGGGACTGGAGCACCTCCCGTATGAAGACAGGCTGAGGAAGTTGGGGCTGTTCAGCCTGGAGAAGAGAAGGCTGTGTGGGGACCTAATAGCAGCCTTCCAGTACCTGAAGGGGGCCTATAGGGATGCTGGGGAGGGACTCTTTGTCAGGGACTGTAGTGACAGGACAAGGGGTAATGGGTTAAAACTTAAACAGGTGAAGTTTAGATTGGATCTAAGGAGGAAATTCTTTCTTGTTAGGGTGGTGGGGCACTGGAATGGGTTGCCCAGGGAGGTTGTGAGTGCTCCATCCCTGGCAGTGTTCAAGGCCAGGTTGGATGAAGCCTTTTGTGGGATGGTTTAGTGTGAGGTGTCCCTGCCTATGGCAGCGGGGTTGGAACTAGATGATCTTGAGGTCCTTTCCAACCCTAACTATTCTATGATTCTGTGATTAAACAGTGATGTTAAGACTTGGCCTATGAAGCATTACCTAGCTGTCTGTCATAAAAGCTATAGTGTTTGCTATCCTCCTAGAGAAGCAGCTGCATTTTGCCTTTTATTTCTTCCAGCAATGAGGCCTTGAATGTAGTTATGGCATTGTAGTTTATTTGAGCATAAAGACTTTCATAGATGAATGGTGTAGGCCAGTCTAAGAGGATAGAGCCATAGAATAGTTAGGGTTGGAAAGGACCTTAAGATCATCTAGTTCCAACCCCCCTGCCGTGGGCAGGTACACCTCACACTAAACCATGTCACCCAAGGCTCTGTCCAACCTGGCCTTGAACACCTCCAGGGACTGAGTATTCACAACTTCCCTGGGCAACCCATTCCAGTGCCTCACCACCCTCACAGTAAAGAACTTCTTTCTTATATCCAATCTAAACTTCCCCTGTTTAAGTTTTAACCCGTTACCACTTGTCCCTGCCCAGCATCCTTATAGGCCCCCTTCAGATACTGGGAGGCTGCTATGAGGTCTTCATGCAGCCTTCTCTTCTCCAGGCTGAATAGCCCCAACTTCCTCAGCCTGTCTTCATACGGGAGGTGCTCCAGTCCCCTGATCATCCTCGTGGCCCTCCTCTGGACTTGTTCCAACAGTTCCATGTCCTTTTTATGTTGAGGACACCAGAACTGCACACAATACTCGAGGTGAGGTCTCACGAGAGCAGAGCAGAGGGGCAGGATCACCTCCTTCGACCTGCTGGTCACGCTCCTTTTGGTGCATCCTGTTGGCTTTCTGGGCTGCGAGTGTAAACTGAAGCCAGCTCATGTTCATTTTCTCATTGACCAACACCTCCAAATCCTTCTCCACAGGGCTGCTCTGAATCTCTTCTCTGCCCCACCTGTAGCTGTGCCTGGGATTGCTCCAACCCAGGTGCAGGACCTTGCACTTGGCATGGTTAAACTTGATAAAGTTGGCATCAGCCCACCTCACAAGTGTGTCAAGGTCCCTCTGGATGGCATTCCTTCTCTGCAGTGTGTCAACTGAATCACACAGCTTGGTGTCATCAGCAAACTTGCTGAGGGTGCACTCAATCCCACTGTCCATGTCACCAACAAAGATGTTGAACAAGACCAGTCACAAAACTGATCCCTGAGGGACACCTCTTGTTACTGGACTCCAGCCGGACATTGAGCCATTGACCACAACTCTGTGTGCGGCCATCCAGCCAGTTCTTCATCCACCGGGTGGGTCATCTATCAAATTGATGTCTCTCCAATTTAGAGACAAGCATGTCGTCTGGGACAGTGCTGAATGCTTTGCACAAGTCCAGATAGATGACATCAACTGCTCTACCCCTGTCCATCATTTCCATAGCCCATCATAGAAGGCCACCAAATTTGTCAGGCAGGATTTCCCCTTAGTGAAGCCATGGCTGGCAGTCACCAAGCACCTTGTTTTTCATGTGCCTTAGCATGCCTTCCAAGAGAATGTGCTCCAAGGTTTTGCCAGGCACAGAGGTGAGACTGACTGGTCTGTAGTTCCCTGGGTCTTCCATTTTCCCCTTCTTGAAAATGGGGGTTATATTTCCCTTTTTCCAGTCGTCGGGATGGACAATGGCTTACATGGCCTTATAATGGTTTGTGGGGTACACAACGCCTTGTTCAGAAGTACTGTTGTATAGTGGTAGTGTCTCTGCTTCTGTCCGGCTCTAATTTTGGAGTCTGTGTGCTACCATAAAGCGTTGAGCTCATTCTGCAGCGCTATTGGACATGCATTTTCTGCAGAGTGGGTCTCACCAGTTTGTGTTTCATTTGTGTTATATTTCAGTCTCAACAATTCATCCAGTGATCAGTCTACAATCTTAAAGGTTTGTAGCAATTGTGTTATTAAGCGTCTTTCGCTGTTACCAGTTGAGATGTGTAAGATTTTTCCTAGTTTCTCATTCTAAACCTATTCTTTTAGCTCTGTAGGTACTTCCTTTTTGGTAGTTTTCCATTTAGAAATACTGTGACATTGCTTGTGTAGTTTTTTTCCTTGGTACTAGCATTTTTAGGAAAACAAATTACTCAAAATTGCAGTTTTTAATTTTTTTTTAATCCGATTTTCTTGGCAACTTTTTTGTTGAGTTTAGCATTGGTAAGAACTAACACTGAGAGGGAAAGTATACAGATTTTATTTATGACTATTACATCAACAGTTTGCACATAAATTTGTCTTATTTTTGTCATACCTACCAAAACAGGCCATTAGAACCTTTTTAAGAGCTTTTGTTGGAAATAATACTTACGAAAGAAGATATGTTTTGGTCTTACCTTTGCTACATATTACGTGCATGTACTGTAAATCAGCCCAAGTTTGTCTGTCTTTTAAGGATCTGTAAAAATAGGAATAGCAAGGGTTTGAGTTAGGCCTAAGATACAGTCTTGGCATAGTCTCCTTTCTTCTTTGCTCCCATCTGTTCAGGTATATTTAAAACTTCTTTATTAAAAGCTTTATGTGCTTGTGATTCTTTTTTCATTCTAGAGAAAGAAAATAAATGAAATAAACCTGGGAAATTTTAAGAATCAGTGAATGAAGTAGTTCTTTGCAGCAAAAGCTGACATGTAGAGAAATCTGACTTTGAATTATTCAGCCCTAGAGGGAAGAATAAGATACGTAAAAGAGAATATTGGATTAAATTAATCTTCATTATAACTGACTGATTTTCAGGGAGCTATGAGCCAACTGCACTGATAATACCTTTTTTTTCCCCTCCAGAAAATCTCTTTCATTCAAAGTGAATGTTACCTTTACTGCAGTTCAAATGCTATTACATAATGGCATTTGGCTATAAGGCTAACTTAGGAAGGAATTAAAAGGTGGTTGCCTCTCTTCTAGGATTAATCTGATTCACAGCTTTGCTTTTGGTCGTGTTGTCCCCCATTTATGACCCGATGCATGCATTCTCACCCACTCACCTCTCTCTCCCCCAACTGCTCCTACTCAATTAATGGACAAGAGGGTTTGAATAATTCTGTAAATGCATAGAAGTTGATACTCTCTATTTTAAGAATGCTGCCAAGTCTGAGAAACCTAATGACTGTTATAAAACCTGAAGAATAAATATAGGCTTGAACTTTGAACATTTTCAGTCTCTTGTGAATGATCACGTCTTAATGTAAGCTGTGAATGCCAGAGTCTGTGATAAGTATCATTGCAGTGCACATATGCAATTTGAAAATTATTAGCGATGTAAGGTTTATATTGCATTGTAAGCCTGGTTTATAATGGATGTCCTGTAATTTTCCTTTTCTTATATCTTAATTTTAGCATAGTATATTCTGCTGTAAGCATCAAGGAGGTTGTTGTGATAAAAAGCAAAGAAATGTATCTGCTAAGGTTTCTTTTCTCCGTAGCTCAGTTTACCTGAAACATTTATTTTCTTAATATTCTATTACAGATACACTTCTTAATTGTAGTGTTTGATTACTTAATTGTAGGTATGTCTGTTTGTCTCTTGCCAAATGTTGGTACTTTTACTATCTATCTATAAAGCATTGGGCACAAGATTCTTGAAATGTGATGTGACAGAATGGAAAATCTCAAAGAAACAGTATTGTTGCTGCTTTACTCATGGCAATGATTGTATAGACTAATAATCTCTAGGATGTAGGTTTGTAGGATGGTAGTGCTAAAAGTCAGGTTTGAACTTAAACTGTATGTTTAGAAGGAAGTCAGTTTAATGAACAATTGGTAGGAAAGGTTTGAGATGTAGAAACTGTTTCGGATATCTAATGTTTGTTTTAACCCAGTTTCAGAACGCACTGCTTTTGTGGAGGGCAACAAATTGATACAAGAAGAGCAGATTCCTCACAGGAAAGAAAATAAAAGCTCTTGGAGCAACTTACTAAGGTAAACAGATTGCAGTGGATTTCTGGATGGGTAAGTATTGATGAGCAGGATATTCCTACGTCCTCTATTTACCTTCCTTTATTAAGGATTTATAAAAAAGCGTAGAAAACTTTCTAGTGCACAGAAACTCACTGATGTCACACATTAGTGTGTGCTCCCAAGACTTAGCCAAATTATAATGAATTACATCTGTTTTTTCTTGTTGTGTATATCAAGATCAATTTAACTTACTGGTTTTTTAGTACAGATTTTTTTTTAGAGAGATCTTAAGTCCTTTAGCACCTGTTATATACTGCTTTGGAATTACAGGTACAGAAATTCCATATTGAGGTTGCCTTTTACATTTTTTTAAATTCATGGTAGCATTGACAATTATAAAGAACAGATTCCCCAGACTGAACAATTACTAAAAGCGAACAGTAAGCCCCAGGCAAAATAGCTGCTGGGAAGGAGCCTGAAGAAGCATCGCTTGCTGTTTAAAAAAAAGAAAAAAGAAGAGATTAAGTTGTTGAAACCTGCAGTGTTACAGGAGATACTAAGGCTGTCAAATAAGCTGCCTGTGGTAGTGGCTAGTAATGAGAGGTTGCTGTGCACCTTCTGCTGCCCAATAATGTATCTGTTCTCATCATGTGTTCTATATCTCTCTTGCTTGCTTCTGTGCTCCAGTTGTACTGGGCCACCTAAGGAGCTTTGTCAGTGTGGGATTGGAGGAAAATCAGTAGGATTTCAAAGTTGTTATGCAGAACATTTCTTTTTTTTTTTTCTTTGTTGTTACGCACTTGGATGTGTGCTTCAGTCCTATATTTCTAATAGGAATGAAATTTAATAGGAATTCAAGTTTTCTTTCTGCATGTCTACCTCTTGGTCTTGCTTTGCAGATTAGTAAAAGCAGTGTTACAGCATCGTGTGCATATACAAGTGGGAAAGAGGCTGAGAAATTGGGATCATGCAATAAATATGAAAAATTCTGTTTCCCGTATATATGTATATACATGTATTCCTACATATGTATATATTTCCTATGTATGTATTGCTAAATAATGATGTGTAGCTAATGTGCGGGAAATGGTGGTGATGGCAGTATTTTTTTGCTAGTGTAGGATTAGAAAGTAAATGAGTGTTAAGAGGCTCAAAGAAGAGCATAGAGTAACTGTGTGTTTTCTTTATGTGATCTCAGGAAGAATAATGGAATCATTTGGGTTGGAGGGGACCTTAAAGATCATCTAGTAAGCTGGAGCTATTAACAATAGTGTGTTTAAGAACTGATACTGGAAAGTTATATCTTACTCTGAAGTCGGATGTTTTTTCTTGCTTTATTTTTTTCTTTAAACAGCAGATCTGGAATGGACGCGAGTCCTCTGGGAGGATTAGAACTTTCTGAACATACTCCTGGTCTCCTAGGGAATACCACCATGGCAGCAGGTCTTGCAAATGTAGGAAATACATTTGGAGGCCCACCAAGTTCTTTAGTTTCTAGGCCTAATAAATTTCAAAGCTCACCTGTAGAAGATGATGATGATGTAGTTTTTATTGAACCTGTACAGCTTCCGCAAAACTCTACGTCACTGATAGCAGATCAAAGGAATGCTGCTTTTACATCATCAAAAAATGAAGAACTTCAGGGGAATGATTGCAAAATGCTTTCTCCTCCAAAAGATTTAAATTCTCAAAAGGGGAGTGTAAGTGAAACTATTATTATTGATGATGAAGAAGACATTGAAACAAATCGAGGACAAGAGAAGAATGCTTCCAGTTTTAATGAAAGAAGACTTCCAGAGTGTAAAAATAGAACCAACGATATGGAATTCTCACCTTCCAGTTTTTCAAGAAGTAAGGTAAATTCAGGAATAGGTAATAGTGGTATAACCACAGAACCAGACTCTGAAATTCAGATTGCTAATGTTACTACATTAGAAACAGGTGCTGTGAGCTCTGTGAGTGATGGTCATTTAGAAAATGCTGAAGGGCGTGACATGAACTTAATGATTACACATGTAACCTCACTGCAGAATGCGAACTTGGGAGATGTATCTAACGGACTGCAGTCAAGTAATTTCGGTGCTAGTATGCAAACATACACCCCATCTTTGACTTCACAGACCAAGACTGGTGTAGGACCTTTCAATCCTGGTAGAATGAACGTGGCTGGAGATGTATTTCAAAATGGAGAATCTGTGACTCATCATAATCCAGGTAAGTTGCTATTCTCAGCATTTCCTTGAAAGCTGAAAATAAATAATAGAATGTTTGATTAAAATACTTTTGGCAGTAGTACCACTTAGTATTTTAGCTTACGATTTTGGTTCTCTTCGTCCCAGTCACAACCGTATCTGTGACTCCAGAATAAAATATGATCAATGACATAAGCTGTTAGGTAAACTATACCAGTTTAGCAGTTAGTGATACCTTCAGGTGGTTTGAGACATAAGTATTTGTATCTAAGGCAAAGCTTTCTTTGACTTGAGTCTGCCCCTTTAACTGACACAACTAAAGCTTAGCGTATTTATGCAACTTTTATACCTTTTTGTGGAGTTCTGTGACCAGTTTAATGGATCAAAGTTATTGAAGACTTCTGATCTGTTGTCTTGAATATAGTCTGATGTGCAAAATAAAAGAACTTGGAAGTCTGCTCGTAAGTTGTAAGTAGCTAGCTGTCGTAATTCATTGCATTCCAAGCAATTGTTAGTGTTTACAGTGCTTACCAAGGGGGTCCAAGTTACTTGTGGGCTTGCGTGTTCCTGCAGTAACTTATACACACTTTACAGTTTAATCACCTGTGATAATACATATTTATATCATACAATGTTAGTTTAAATTTGCTGGTTTTGTTGTATATCTCTGTGCAAATAGCAGTATATTGTCTCTTGATTTAGCCAGTAAACAGATACTGCTGCAAGTGAAATGGGGCAGCCATAAATGGTCTTTTGGAATTGCTATTCTACAGAATTTAAGCTTTCACATGAGTAATTTAAAGTCTTCAGGTTCAAACATATACTGGTCCTCTTCTGCCCTGTTAGGCTAAAAGTGGGGAAAAAGCCAAATCACCATCTTTGCTACAGGTTTAACTTCAAACTAGTTAGTGTAATTTTAAAAGGAAAATTTAAACCTATTACAATCTAGGTGCAATAGACCCTTGTTAATTCGTGATTTCTTAACTTGTCCCTATGCTGATTAAAATACATGTGTTTGGGGGTGTTTTAAGTTGTTTTTCAGCTGACACAGTTCTTTTTGGTCATATACTACCAAATGTATTTTTGCATAAGCATTAATACCTTTCATATTGTATTATGGAAACAGCAGTATGAATCCAAGCTTTAAGTTGGATGTTAGCATATGGAAGTTTTTTGTTAAACTTGAAACTGAATTCAAAATTTGACTTCTGAAGTTGAAAGCTGCTATTATACTTTGGATGTCTGTCTGAATAATTTAGGAAATCAGTTCCTAATCTTTTAAAACTAACATTCCCACTATTGCTAGTTGATCTCTTAGACATAGGGTATGATTATCACTTTATCACAGATGGTCAACTAGTTGTGGATGAGAAGCGTTTGTTACCTTAATGTAGTGCCTTTGTTTTTCTTGGGCAAAGTGCATGTTAAGAAAATCAACATGTGCTTTCCCTTAAGCTACTGAACTTACATTTTTTGGTGTGATTAACAGAGACATACCGGAACTTTGCCAATATGAATTAAGTGTGATAGACTTGGACCATAGCAGTATTGAAATAGATTGAGTTTGGAGTATTGGCTGGAAGTCCTTTTAGGAACTTGATGAAAAAGACCCACTCAGAGGAACAGAGGGAAAAGTGGATTTACAAGTGGATATGACATACATATTTCAAGGTGTAAATATAGAGGATTTTTTTATGGTTGTGGATTTTGTATGTGAAAAATAAACAGCAGTAGGTTCAAAAGCAAGCAGGAAAGGCTGTCACAGGTAAGAGGAAAGGAGAAAAACACCAAACGAGGAGTTAGAAAAAACACGAGAATAAACAAGAGGAGGAAGGAGGGAAGACGGCTATAGTGGAAATGGCTTTTACACAAGAAAAAGCCTGAAACACGGTAGGTGCAGGTCATTTATGAGTTTTTGTACTTGTATCTTGAAAGCTTTCCCCCTTCCTAAGTTTCAGTTTTCTCCTTTTTGCCTGGAAGATGCTTCCTTTTCTCCTAGAAGATCTTGTCAGTAGCAATCAACCCTGCCTGTTAGAAATTTCGATAATGTAACAGGAAGCAATTGATCTTAAACATGTCTAATATATTCTACACAATACAAGTCTAAGATTGCTAAGGATAGATTCATCTTTTCGGGATCAGTGATGTTCCGTCTGTTCTGATTTCCTGATTTCTAAAATATTTCCAATGGATGTGGAGACTTCTGCTTATTTAATTAAAGCCCACTGATGATAAAAATACTTTCATCTATATAATTTGAAGATCATAGTTTAAAAAACATTGCTTACACTTCAGAAATAGGATGTAAGAAGATGGGTAGCAAACTTTTTTTCCAGATACCACAACTTTCTTTAGGAATTTGCTAGTTAGCATTTGTTTAACATAAAAACTTTATGTAAGGACTTAATACATCAGTTTACCGAGCAGCTTTGCAAATCTTGGAACTAGTCCGTTACCTGAAGACATTCTTGCTTACATCTTGGACAAGATTTATTCATGTTTGCTTCAAGGATTTGAAGCCTTGAAGATGCAAGCATGAATTGTTTCCTGATTATTTCCCCCTTTTCTCTCCCCACTGACACAGGAACTGGGACATGTGACATCTACATGTTGTTAGAAAAATAGCAGATGAGATTTTTTGATCAGGGAACTGGTGGAGTCACCATCCCTGGAGGTATTTAAAAATGTGTAGGTATAGTGCTTGGGGGCATGGTTTAGTGGTGGACTTGGCAGTGCTAGGTTAACGGTTGGACTCTCATCTTAAGGTCTGTTTCCTACCTAAGTGATTCTATGGTTGCATATGTGATTTGGAAGATGTCTTCTGGATCTGTCTATTCCCCTTAGCTAAGTGCCTCCACTGTATGGAAAGTAGTAGTTGCATAACAGAAACTTATGTTCAACACATTAATTCAGAACCTGGTGTTCCCAGTAAGCATTGGGAGTACATCTGATAGAATGGTTTCAATTGGAAAGGGACCTTTAAAGATCATTTAGTCCAACCACCTTGCCAGGTATGTTTCTCTGAATGTCATCCTGTTTTGTGCATCAAAACTGTTCCAGCAACAGAACCAACAACAAAACGTAGTGAACTGAGGATGGATTTCAGAATTGCCCTGATCTGAACCACGTCATTAATGCAGATATGTCTGAAGGTTTCAGGAGCAGCATATCTCTGTAAAACCCTCCCCACCTCTGCCCCATGTGTGATTCTCTGATTCTGTGTTGTGCTGATGCAGGATTGGTGGTTTTGGGGATTTTTTTTTTTTTTTTTAAAGGCATTATTTCATTGAACCATTTTTGCAAGATGGCTCTGCAAGTAAATATATTGGTACAAGTAAGAGTAGGGAATAATTTTATAGCAGATTTGAGCAGGAACAAGTGGAAAAGAATGGGAACACCCTGAACAGCCATTATAGTAAGAATGGTTTAAAGAGGAATGTGTTTTGTTTTACCCCCTTTCCCTCTTAGTTCCAGCTCTTCTATTTACCTGTAAGCATTACTTTGGGGTAAATTTCCAACTTTGTCTTACATGGTTGAGAAACAGGGTATCCTTTACAGCTGCAAAGTCACCGTGGGAAATTATCATCTGCTTGCTAAGTTGCATGTTTGTTGTTGTCCTTGGGTTCCTAAAACTTTGTCCCTAAAATTAATTTAAAAATTATGAAGCAGAGCATGTGTTAATAAAACCCTCTTTGGGAAAGAGAGGGCCTTAGGAAATGGTATGAGGAAGGGTGCCTTCTATTTAATGAATGATTATGGACCGAGATAATCTCTCTTAAGAATAAAGCTTGAGCAGTTGCTGAAGCTTGTAGGTTAACGTTTTTGTTATCTGAAGTTATAGAATTTAAAATTACCTTTTTAATATTTGCTTGTTAATACTAGTTATAATAACACTCTAGGAATACGCTGTATTAATAAGACATGCAAGGCTTTAGGGGTTTTATTTAGTTACATTAAATACTGTGTTTATTCAACAGTAGTAGGACAAGTACTATCCAGTACAGTAATATTTATGCAGGTGTTTACTATTCAGTAAGTAACTGTGAGGTACTGTTCTAGATGCTGGAAATAAAAAGCTTGAAAGGTAAGTGCCAAGTGCTGTGATAGTGTTTGGGAATTTATGTACATGTCTCTTCACTTAGTTATGTTTGTTTTTTTTCTTGAAGATTCTTGGATATCCCAGTCAGCTTCCTTCCCTAGGAATCAGAAGCAGCCAGGTGTGGATTCATTGTCACCTGTAGCATCACTTCCTAAACAGATTTTCCAGCCTTCTGCCCAGCAGCAGCCTTCTAAGCAGGTTAAAGTCACATGTGCAAACTGCAAAAAGCCTTTACAAAAGGGACAGACTGCATATCAGCGAAAAGGATCAGCTCACCTTTTTTGTTCTACTACCTGCCTCTCATCTTTCTCACACAAACCGACTCCAAAGAAACTTTGTGTTATGTGCAGAAAGTAAGTAATTTTAAAATTTTGTTTCATATTAGCAGCTAAATCCAGTAATACTTGAGATTCTCATGCATGAATGAGAACCGCTCCATTAATGGTACAAAGTCTGATTATGGAAGTACTTCATACAGTGTCACTTTAATGTTGTTTGGAAATGTTGAATTCACTGTGCCTGCTGTAACAGGTACCAGGTTTTGAATTTGTAGTATGGCAGATGTTTTCTATGAAAGCCAATGCACTGAAAATTACTGGGGTTTTGTTTTTATATCCTCCGACAAGATACATTTTCTATGTCGTTAGTACTTTATGAGAAAAAGTGGACCTTGTGTTGTATAGAAAGCATTCATTTTGATAGATGAAGATAAGAAAACTCCAGAGGCTTTCAAAGAAGGAGGAACTGATGCTTCCAAGAAGCTCAGAGAAAACTGGGAGCTCTTTCACTGTTGGCAGTGTGGAGAAACCTTAGATGTTCCCCATAGTTAGGGGCAACTATGGCAACTCTTGAAGAATGACAAGCATACCTACGTAAATAGCATAGGAATTACTGTAAGAAGGAAAGTGTAGGAAATACCTGGCATTTTTCTCAGTGTTTACAGCTTTTATCCACTTGTGTTACTTTATGACTTTACACTTGTGTCCTTTTATAAAAATTAGTATGTGCTTTGATACAAGTTAATAGTGTTTGTAAGTCCTGGTGGAATCTAGCCAGAAACTGTAAGCTCCTCAGGGCGGAAGCTGTGGCTTTGTTTTGCAGAACAGAAGTGATGACATTTCCTAACACTAATCCTTACTAGCATGCCAAAGGGTAAGCGAAAATCTGCTGATTTTTGTTTGATGGAAGAATATCTAGGGGTGGTACAAGTTTATTTTCAATGAAAAGTTTCTAGGGAAGCATACAGAATTTTTCCAATGTTTGTTACTCGGCCTAGTTTTAGGGCTCTCGGGTATGGGTTGTCTGGGTTATGTCTTTTCCAACTGGTGATTCATCATGGTGTCAAAAGACTTCCAGATATGCCCAATTTTATATTCATTCTGCCTAATAGCATTTTCTGGTGTCAGTAGTAGTTTTTTTGCTTAGGCAAAAGGGGGGAGGCGTTTATTTCTTCTCCTTACTGCTCCTAATTTGTGGTATTCAATAGTTTAAGAGTGAAGCTACCTTAGAAATGACCTTAGAAGTTTGGGAGAGCTGATTACAAAGGTACACTGACAAGCATAGTGTTAGTGACTTTGCTAAGTTTGCAGCACGTGCAGCATAAAACTGAAGGTCAAGGAAATCCAAAAGCAACTTCAGTGAACAACAGTGTAAATAAGTATGATTAGAAGAAGATTTGTTTTATTTTGAATTAATTTTATTGATGGTTGTATGTCTGCATTTGATTGTTGCAGTTTCATGGGCAACTGCATGAACTGTTCAGGTAGTTTGGAACTTTAATGATGAAATTAACTTTTTAAAAATTTTAAATGCTGGACTTTTAGGTAAGTTTGTGGTAGGGTGTTAAGCTTTTTGATTGTATTTATGAGAAACCAATCTTCTCTCATCCTGTCCAGAGATTAATACTGGAAATAGTGGGAATTCTGTACAAATAGAGACCATTTCTTGCCTTTTACTATATAGCTGAATTTTTATATAAATTGAAAGTATAGCTTTTGTGTAAAGTTGCAAAAGGTTCAGAGTTACTTTTTTTTTTTTTTTTTTAATAAGATTGAGTTCACCACAACTGGTACCTAACAGTGCATTACTGTCACTTGGGTCTGGAAAGATGTAATGGGGGGAGGGAAGGGACAGTCCAAACAAAAAAATGGGGTTTTACACAGGAAAAACATAGAACTTGCAGTACTTGCAGTAGTAAAAAATTATCAGCCTTAGTGTCTGACATGTCGCTAACAGCTATACCCATAAAACTGGTTTGAAATGTAAACATTAAAATGAAGAACGAGTCTTAAAGATGTAAAGTTTCCTTGTTTAAATATATATATATGTGTACTTACACACAAGAACACTAGAGGGTTTTTTTGTCTTTCAGAGATATAACAACAATGAAAGGCACCATTGTTGCGCAAGTTGATTCAAGTGAGTCTTTCCAGGAGTTTTGCAGTACATCATGTTTATCCTTCTATGAAGATAAACAGAATCCCTCAAAAGGAGCTTTGAATAAATCACGTTGCACTATCTGTGGTAAACTAACTGAGGTCTGATCCACTTTTTTTTATCTTCTCTTTCTCTGTAATGACAATATTAATAACTTACGTTCTGAAATAAGAGAACTGAAAATAAGGAAGTTTAAAACCTGATTCAGTGTTTTCTTATACAGTGAATTATTAAGATATGCAGACTTAATATTCAGGAAGAGCAACTGAATGAAGAAAGAATTCAGTGACGTTAATACTTGATTTTTGTTTCAGAAACTTGTGCTGATTGTTACTGTTGACAGTTTTTGTTTAGGTGTAGAATCTTATAACCCGTATCTCACACACAGAAGAAACGCTGTGGAGAAAGTCAAGATTTACTGTAGTATTTACTTTTTTTCACTGTATGCTTTGAAAGATCGTGCAAATTTGAGAGATCTGTAGAATATGCAAAATCTAAAATTCTTGTACTGTAGTAATTTATTCTTGATGTCATTACTGAGCTCACCATAGTTTGGCTTACTACTTTACACAGCATGTGTGTCTGGGTAGTCTTTATATGGCACGTTAGCCTGCTAATTGAGTATCTAACAAATTTGCGTACAGTGACTTGCTCTAATGTGAAATTATTACATCCTTCCCAGTCATCTTTGCTTCTAGGTGGCATGAGCAGATGGGTCTGAGAATTTTTTCCTAGAACTTTCAACACAACAGAAGCACCAATTTATGTTTCTGTATTTCATGGTCATTTCAAGTGTATCTGTTCTGAAATAGTGAGCTAGTATGATCTTAGTTACTGTACTTGAATGTAAGATTTCCAGCTTGTCTGGTAGTTGCAAGCTACTTTGTGCTTGTGTGGTGATAGAATACTTTTCTACTTTTGTTTTTTAGATTCGCCACGAAGTTAGCTTTAAAAATATGACTCATAAGCTGTGCAGTGACCATTGCTTCAATAGATACAGGATGGCAAATGGTTTAATAATGAATTGCTGTGAGCATTGTGGGGAGTATTTACCCAGCAAAGGAGCTGGAAACAATGTTCTTACTATTGATGGTCAGCAGAAAAGATTCTGCTGTCAGAACTGCGTTGGTGAATACAAGCAGGTAATTATGATAATTGCTTATCTATAATTTAAAGTTACAGACATTAATAGTTCTTAAATTTATCCTGTTATATATAAGATGCTTTTACTTCGTATTAGAAGTCTTAACTAACAAACACGTCTAAAAATTAATTAATGCCAGTGAGAGCAAACTAACTGTAACGGACCTTCTACTGGTGGCATTTTTTGATGTTGCTATAATAATACCTGTTAATGAAAATATCATTGAAATGAAACCCTTTGTTAACTTCTGTTTCTTTCTAATGGGCATATCACAAGTATACTGATCGCAAGCCTGACACACAGGCTTACTGGTCCTTCAGTGATGTTCTCTTTTAGGTATAAAAACTTGCTTGTATGCAACTTAAACATTCAAAAACGTTCAGACCATACAGATTGCACATTGCACTGGGAGTGCTCTAACTGATCACGCATTGGTTGTGTACCTGTATTAAGTCTAATCTCCTTCAGTGTCACAGCACTGGATTTCAAAATGTTTTACTTTCATTCTACCATGTGTTAAATTTTGTGATTTGGGTTTTATTTATGTGTAAGACAATTAAGGTAGTAATAGTTATTGTGGTTGAAAATAATTCCAAATCAAGAAATCTGATGCTGATGTCTTTTTACATATTACAGAGCCATCTTAGCTCTCAGTCATTGCTAATGCTGTCTGGAAGGTTTAAATGTTAATCAGAGTATTTATGGTATAATAGTATACCTCTGAAATATTAAATATTTTGGATGGGGGATATGCAGTTTGGGGTGTTTTTTTGTGGGGTTTTTTTGGTTTTGGTTTTTTTTTTTCTTGGTACGTTCTGCTCTGTATTCATAGGGACAGTGTTACACAAAAGTACTATTTTGCTAGCAAGAAATTTCTTTCTGATTTTGAAGTTGACACTTGAATATGTAAGTGGCCCCTGTGCTGCACATTGCTTTGGGTTCTTTCTTACTCTTTCCTTTTCTCTTGGATCATTGGTTTCTTAAAAATGGGAGTGCAGTGCTGAATGTTTTTAAGTACTTTAATGTTGCCTGATGTATCTTTGTATTTTCTCTTTGGGCATTCAGTTCTCATGCTTTTGGGGATGGCTGTTCTGGTGTGTATGCAGTGTGCAAACAGCACATCTAGAAACATGCATATGTAAACAGCGTAACTGAAAACATAACATAAGCATTATTCTTTCATCACAGCTATACGAAAAGGGACAGGATAGGTTTCCAAGACACTAGAAACATAGGCATGCCCAGAAGCCATGGAAAGACTTGAAGAAACGTTGAATACTGTATCTTGAAGAAACAAAAAGACATGAGATTAACTGTGAACTTGATATTCCCACACAACCAGTATAACATGCAGTGCACATGGAATTGTGAAATGAACATGGAATTTTGAGAGGTTGAATGATAAATCTGTATTTAACTCATTACAGACTGTACTCTGTTTTGTTAGAAACTGTATGTTGTGTCTAGATGTGTATTTGCAAATGAGAAGGATATTGGTAGCAAGTTACATGTTCTGGTTTGATTTGGGGAGGAGCAGTTTGTAGTACCAGGAATCTTCACAAGTAGTGTCGGGTATCGTGCATTATTGTGATGAGCCTTCAGAAAACCTTTAAAATTGAGACACATTGTTTTGGTGCATCCAGTTCTGATAGCAGAGTTTATTCAAGCAAGTTCTTAATTCTTTTGTAGAAATATTTGGTGCTGGGCAGCCTTAATAGGCTGTGAGAACCTTAATTCTAGTGCTCATGTACATATGGTTTGGACTGGTGATTAAGTGTAATTCTTAACTGGTAGGATTCAAATGTTCCTAGAGTTTGGGGGTTTGAGGGTATTTTTGATAGTAAGAGAAGCTTAAACTATCAAGTTCTGTAGTGTATGTTGTAGGATTCAAAGCTGCTCAGGACAATTATTGGAGAATATTTAGGTGTCTAGCAGGAATTATTTAGGTTTGAACTTCCTTTTACATTAAGGGGTTTGGATTTTTTTTTTAACTGAATGTTTTCAAGGAATTTTGAGTTTTTTTAAAAAAAGGAATTTAGATTTTGGAAAATGTCACAGCCAACAAAATGGGCCACAGTGGTAAATTGTAGGTTGCTTTGTTCAGTCATAACAATGTTTCTTGGAATTCTTTTAGATCTTGCTTTTAAAAACAAACCCATGAAGGAGAGAACATGGGAGAGTTGCTATTACACACTGAAATAAACCCAATGGAATTGATAATACAGGAAAAATTGTCGTTTGATTACAGCATTGTTTTTACAATGATTGTGTGTCACAACAATTTTAGCAAATGTTTTTATTACAGTTGTAAAATATGTAGGTCTTACTAGTATGAGCTTTGTATTAAGCAGTTTATATTGTCATGCTTATCAATATGCTATATATCTGTAGTAGTAATAAACGAAAACTGACTCTTATGACATGTAACTATCTACTTCATCCCTATTTTCTTTAAATAAATATTACACTGATTTGACCAGTTAATTTTCAATAACTTATCATGGACATTTTTTTTTTCTTCCTGGAATGAGATATTTAAAATTGTGGATAATAAAAATTACTGTGGCTTTCAGAACGGCCGCTTGAGTGCAAATAATCCATTAGCTACAGAGGGTTTTGTTCCTCTGCTTTAGACTGTTTGTGGGAGTAAGAAACAGTATTATTCCTGGGATGGGAAGAAGTTTTTTTTCTGAAGTGTCTAAGTCACCTTTCAAGGTGATAGATGCACTTAGTTTTCTACATGCCAGTTTCAGAACCTGCTTTAAAACTGCGACACAATGAATCTTGAATTTTGCATCATGTTTTGCTTTTCTGTGAGGTGATGGTGTTTTCTTACTGAAAACTGCAGTAATTACAGAACTTAAGTTACTTTCATCTTAAAAAAGTCTACGAAAAAACATGATAAACAGATTAATAAATTGTGTAAGGGGGTAGAAAAAGACAAGGGCTAACTAATGCTCACCGTGGTTGTATGCAAGAGCATGTTAATTTCTGATTCTACAACAGCCATTCATGAAGACAGCTAAGTGCAAGTCAAGCTTTTTTGAAAAAGAGAAAACAGTGGTAAATTCCTTCCTTCAAAAATGAAATAATTCTGACAATTTAGAAAAAAATGTCAAAATAAAACCCATGTTTAAAGTGGATTTTTTTTTTTAATTTATTTTTTTTAAACCTGAAGATAACTACTACTGGACCATAAATTCTTTACCTGTTGCACTGAAATTCCAACTCTTCACATGTAGAGGGGCAAGAGGGACTTAAAGAATGATCCTAAACAAAATGAATGAGACTAGGGAATAAAGCTAGAAGATGAGATCGCATTTGACAAGGAGGTGGCTAAAGTGTTTAATAGTGAAGTGTTTCAGTCTGTGCAAATACTGAAGTACTTTATTTCTTCAAGTAGGCATTTCAGTTTCTTCAAGTATTTCTTCAAGTAGGCATATAACTAAAATGATGACCAATTACTTTTGTTATTAATTTAAAAATCAGTATGTGTGCAACAGATTGAAGCATCCCAAATATGCCTGCCATGAATTCATATAGACTAAAAGCACATACATATGTTGTTTCAGTGTTTCTGGTACTGTTGCATATCTTCTGTCTCTACAAAGTTTATTGAATTCCTTTTCAAGAGAGTTGCAATGTTTTGTGTCGTGGTTTGCTGGATTTGGGTACAGGCTTGACAATCTTGTTCTAACAAACAAGTGAATTCTGTGACGTTGCTTGTGCAGCCAGCCATACCTTTTAATTTTCAGCTGTTCAACTAAGCTAAAGCTGAGTTGGTGTCTGCTTCTAAAAACAGTTTTTAACTGCTTTGCTTACTGATCTGATCAGTCTGTCGTGCTCTTGATTCTGCCATGAAAGCATTTAATCATTTAATGTAGTTTATAATGTTCCTTTACTTTTTTTGGGTGGTTTTTTCTTTTTTTTTTTTTGATTGATTTTGTTTGTTTTTCTCTGCTGCTGTAACTAAAATTCTTGTTGGAAGATGACCTGTGATTTGCTTGCTTTGGGCACTTCTTTAAAGTGATGGTCTTCATGTGCTGTCAAAAAAAAGGGGGAAGGAGCTCTATCTGTTTCTTTATAGGTTTCTTAGTAGCCCTGGAATAAAGTGAGTACTGGGAGAACACAAGCCAAGTGGGTGTTCTCGTAGTTGGAGAGGATTCTTGCAGTGTCTCTTCTCCTAGTGAAAATTTTCCTGCAGTATTGAATAAAAGTGCATTTGATTGAATTCCTTGGTTAGATGAGCACTTGCTACTCGACATGTTTTAAGACTAGCCAGGCTATTCTATCCCTTGCAACCAGCAGGAAAAAAAACAGCTTAGGCAGTTGTGTTTCCTTCCTCCAAATTCTGTTCCTTGCAAAAAAAACACATGATTTTATAAAACTCTTAAAATTCATTTAGTCTGCTTTATCTGTGTGGAGGGGTTTAGGAGCCTTCACTGTATACAGCGATACGCATATATCAGTTCTGCAGCTTACGATTCATTGCTTTTGTAGGATTTGTATTTACTCTCACAAAATGTATTGTTATCTACTGGTTTAAATCTCACTGAATGCAATGATAGAATGTCTTGCCATGCAGTACTTCAGTGGAAGCATCTAGGGTTTTCAGCTTGTCTTGTCACATGCAGTCTCTGTTCTTTGCTGCTTTGCTATTAAGACAGATCTGTCCTTTTTATTTCGATAGCACAGTTAACCACAAATCTGCTGCGTCCTGCCATTGTTACTGCTTTGTAAACTCTAGCTTTCGAGTGTCTGCTTTGAGAGTAAATAGTGTTCATGAAACCAGTAATTGTGAGAGTTAAACAACCTCTTCATGTTGAAATATTAGAAATACTGATTTTTTCAATATATTTTTCTGGTCACTTATAAAGAGAAGCTATGTGTTTTTAGCCAGTTTAAAATGTGTTTCATAGCAGAGTCTCTTCCTCATGTGGTAAATCACTTCTGTCTCAGTTCAGGTATTATTTAAAGTAATCTCTGATACTATATACACTTCTACAAATGGAGATAGCCAGCTGCTTTTTACCCTATCTGCTGCGGTTAAATGACAGAAATCTTTGTCAACCAAGAAATAAACAGTTCCCCTTTCTTCTTGCTTAGTGGTGTGGGGGTTGTTTTTTTGGGTTGGTTTTTTTTCTTTCTTGAGGCTTCTTTGTGTTTAATGCCTCCAGTTTCTTGCATCTCTGCAAATCAAGGCCTTCTAGAAATGATCCTGTTCTTGTACGTTTTCTTCTACTTTTATTTACTCCTGCTTTCTGCAGCCATTTATTCTGCCATTTCTGCTTCAGTGTCTGTCTTCAACTGTAGAATTTGCTGCTCTTCAATAAAAACTATATAATCAGCTTCCTTAGGCACGTAAATATCTTTCTTAGTAAGTGTTCAGGATGTTACTTCATGGCTAAAGTGATGTAGGTACATCAGAGAACTTTGTACAGCTTTGTAGTTAGGAAGAAGTACTTATGGTAGTCAAAGTGATGAGGTGTGATCTATGTGAGAGTACAGGAAATTCTTAGGAAGAGGAGTCAAGGAGGTGGTACCATCTAGGTATCAGTTAGGATGGATATAACCACATCTGTGCGCTGCTCTGCCTGAAATAGTTGGATAGGGTTAAGGGGAAGAGGTAGAAAAGGCAAAACAGAAACAGACGTTCAATTAATGTAAAAGTAACTTGTTTTTTGAGGCAGGGATTTCAGCTCTGCTTTTCTCAAAGGCATGAAGACAAGTGCCTTGAGCAGGAAAAAAAACTTGCAAAAAGGGGGAGCATTGACAGTTGGAGACACCAGAGAAAAGTAACTGAACAAGTTATTGATTTGACTGTAGAGTTCAGCTGATGGAATGTACACACAAATCAGTTGGCATTCAAGGGCCACAAAAGCACTTACTTCAGCTTTTGCTCTTAAGACTTGGGCAAATGCTTTTGAGGTATTACTAATCTTAATCTCTTCTGTTGGAGCAGGGAAGAATTTAAGGTTGTTACTCTTGGGGGAGAGATTATGTGGGTGCAGTATTTCAAAAGACTAAATAATACCCTTCTTTCTTTGCTGTTACAGATTCTGCTGACATCTGGTTCTTTTTTTAGATGCGCGTGTTGTTTCTGAATCCATCCGGACCATCCTTCTTTCAAATAAATCTGAAGTAGTTTAGCTGCTTTTTTCTTGGTTGCCTTCTAAGGGTTCTCTGTTACAGAATTCCATGTAGTGAATATCTCTGCATTGCTACTTACAGAAAACTTGTTTCTCCTGAACCTTTCTATTTGAACGCAGGTTGACTGTGGTTCTGTTCGAGAATATTCTTTTATAGAAGTGTTTCTGCTACTTGCCTTATTTCTAGTTCCAAACTGTTAACTCTCTAAAGCTACCAGAGAGGAGTTTGCCTGGATTGATAAGTATGTACTGATCTGTTTTACCGTGGACTGTATCAAATAAACTGCAAAGCATTTTCTTCAGCTGAGAACAAATCTGTGGCTGCTACATAGTGGTGTAGTAATCAGCTGGTATTCTGGTGTTCTCAGTGGGCTGGCTCATGCATGGGAGAAGTAGCAAGAATGGTCTCTTCACTGCAGGCATGTTCTTCATCCTCCTCTCTAGTCTTCTGAAAGCATGTGAAGCAGATTATACTGCTTTTCTCAGTCAAGAATAAAACTAGCACAGATGCGTAGATTCAAGGTGCTTACAATTTTGCAGCCAGAAGGCTTAAGAACAGAGACTTCCATTAGTTTTAGTTGCAAACAGAAGTGAGGCTTACTTCTAAAATGCCATGATATTACAGTATTGGTCTGATATTTATTTGAGGGCTCAGCCTTTTTTTTTTTCTAAGTAGGATGTGTACAAGAAGAGCTCTAGACATCAGCTTTCATAATCCTTTCAGTAAGATGGAAGATCAAGATTCATTTTAAGTTATCTAGTGCTGATAATGGCAAGAATAAAAATTCGTTGGAAACATTCTAAGTGAAATTTCTCTTATTTCCAAGAATTTGGATTTCTGTTTCAACAGTACTTTTATTTCTGGAATACATCTCATTCATCTGTTTAATTTTGCATCCTGATAACCTCTTCTGTACTTGCCAGTTTGAGTTCAATGCTGTTCTAATAGACAGAAGATTTGGAATATATATAGAAGTAGTTACCTTATAAGAATTTTCAAATCACATGAAGCATTTTAATGTCTTTTCTTAGTTACCTATCGTGAGATTGCCTATTGTGAATTAAACCTGATTTCTAGAATTAAGTCTCTAATCAGGTATGTACACAAGTCATGAAACAATGAGTGAGTTTAGAATAAAATATGGTAAGAACAGAAGAGTATTCAGGGTTCTTCATTTACCTTAGACTTTATGCTTTGGAAGATATCAAATACGTAATGGAATGGGATCTAGCTAAAATCAGGTCATCTCATGCAGAATCTAGGTGTAGTGGTGAGGGAGAGGTATAGTTGGACTACTTAGCATCAGTCTTCCCCTTAAAGGGTACTGGGCCATTATCTATAAACTTTTTTTCCTCTGGATGAATTTAGTTTTTTGGGGCTTAGCAATCTAATTGCTACAATTTTCTTTACTATTTGATAGCAATGTTACTTACAATGTTCTTTTAAAACTCCAGTCCTTAAACTTTCATAGGATACTGTAGATTTGAATTTGCCAAAAGTGATGCGTGGAAGGAAAATGCATGATACTTTCATGTGGATTGGTTCTGAGTTAATTTCATCTTTGAATGAACCTTGAAACTGAGAATAGTTTGAATGTGAAGGTTTTTGTCTGTAATCGCTTTTGCCTTCAATTGAAATATCATGGGGAATGCAAGATGAAACCAGTACTTCATCTGAAATGGAAGATAACTGCAAAGAAAGCAGCTTTGGAGGGAAAGCCTTGGCTTTTCTGGTGGACAGCAAGTGGAACAGGAATTATCAAGGTTCCCTTGCAGCAGAGATGGCTGGCTGCATCCTGGGTTGTATCACAGAATGCTTGAGGTTTCAAGGGACCTCTGGGAATTTATCTTGTCCACACCCCTGCTCAACTGGGGTCACATGGAGCAGGTTGTCCAGGACCCTGTCCTTTTGAGTATCTTTAGGGACTCCACGGCCTCTCTGGGCAGCCTTTTATTATACTAGGGAGATCGTAGGCAGCAGGTCAAAGGAAGTGATTTCTATGCTCTGCAGCCCCCATCCTGCACTTCTGAGATGGCATCTGGAGCCTCTGTGTCCAGTTTCAGATAGCGAAGTATGAAAGGCATTGACATGCTGTTGGTAGTTCAGTGGAGACCTATAAGGATGTTTAAAGGGCTGGAGCGCATGATGTAGGAGGACAGCCTTGGAGATCTTAGTTTGTTCAACTCTGAGAAGGCTAAAGGGGGACTGGTCATCTAATTGGGAGCGTATAAAGTTGGACTCTTCCAAGAAGTGCGCTGTGGAAGAAAGATGCAACTTGAAAACAATGAGAAACTTGATTTAGATAGAAGGAACCTCCAGTGATGTTTTGGAATGCTCTTTCTTTGTGATGCTTCAGTTTTACTGGGCAAGATCCTGAGGACCCAGCTCTGGACCTGCGTTGAGCAGGGTTGCACTTGACCTTTGAGGGTTCTCTCTAATCTACATGATTCTGTGATTTTATACTTCAGATCTTTAAAAAGTCAGGAAGTTTTGAGTTTGTTGTGGTTTGGGTTTGTGGGTTTTTGGTGGTTTCTTGGTTTTCTAGGGTTCTTTGTTTTGGGTTGGGTTTTGTTTTTTTTTTGTTGTTGTTGTTGTTTTTCTTTTTTTCTTTCCCAATTCCCCTTTTACTTAGCAATGACGTTTTTGGTAATCTTCGTTCTGTTTTTTGCTTTGCCGGAGAAGTTTGTTCTTCTGCCTCCTGCCCTGAAATACCAAGAACATGACACAGCTTTACATTTTCTGGAATTTCTTTTCTGAACTCCCACTTTTCCTTGAGGATGGTGAAAATACCCAATTAAGTAAAAACCTTCTATAGTCAGAACATGAAAACAGCTGTTCTGGTTCAGATTAGGGGTTGAAATTCGTGCAGTATATGTAAGTGGGCACGTAGGGAAGAATAAAAACAGGGCAGATACTTACGATATTTCTCCAAGCATTCTGTTAAGCTTCTGACTCCAGAGGTCAAGGGATCTCTTGAACTTTATGCAATGTTCCTGTGTGCTGTTTTTAGCAGATACCTTTAATTAGTTCTTGTCCAGCCTCCTTTTGAACACATACAAGCGTTTTTTCCATCCATGACACTCTGGTACGATCTGCTGACCTCCTGCTTGGCGTGTGAAGAGCTTGCCTCGTTTTGTTTGTTTTGAAGTGACTTCTGTTGATACTCATATGTGATTTCCCGTAGTTGTTAGTATTAGAAAAAACAATGAACAGTTGATCCCACGTGATACCATTTTTGGTTCTGTTGTTATCCTCTGAAATTGTCTTGTTTCCAAGCCAAAAATCCTTCTAAGACTGCTCTTTGATCCAATGTATTTCTGTAGTTCTCGTTAGTTTTAGTGAATCTTCTGTTTATTCTAGCCAGAATGCTACTTCTAGGGAAAGAATTCTCAGATGCTGTGTTTTTCTGGAGAGTGAAACTAATACTGCAAATTCTTAGAGATGAAAGATAACGTGATGAATGTGAGAGCAGAAATCTAAGTTATCTGAGAACCTTGAGAAGAGTGCCTCATCTGGAAATCTGACACTTAAGAACAAGAGAAGGTTCTTCATTTTCATAGGCTATGCAAAAGCATGGTGTAGTACAGTACGATGTTCTCTGCTGATGCTGTCGATGAAGGAAGCCTTTGAGCTTGATAAGCTATTAATCATAGAATCATAGAATAGCTAGAGTTGGAAAGGACCTTAAGATCATCTGGTTCCAACCCCCCTGCCGTGGGTAGGGACACCTCAACTAAGCCATGTCACCAAAGGCTCTGTCCAAACTGGCCTTGAACTCCGCCAGGGATGTAGCATTCACAACTTCCCTGGGCAACCCATTCCAGTGTCTCACCACCCTCATAGTAAAGAATTTCCTCCTTATATCCAATCTAAACTTTCCCTGTTTAAGTTTTAGCCCATTACCCCTTGTCCTATCACTATGGTCCCTAACGAAGAGTATGTAACCATGATGATGTTCTTATGTCACCTTCATCCCAGGTGTTATTAATGGCACTTGGTAGAAGCTTTTAAATTCTATTTTCTTTCTTTAGTGTTTTTTTTTTTTTTTTTAAGTGGAGTTGCCTTTTTTTTTTCCTAGGTACAGACACACCCCTCAATTTCTGTTATTCATGATAAATTTAAAACTCTTTATCATTAAACAGTGATGTTAAGACTTGGCCTATGAAGCATTACCTAGCTGTCTGTCATAAAAGCTATAGTATTTGCTATCCTCCTAGAGAAGCAGCTGCATTTTGCCTTTTATTTCTTCCAGCAATGAGGCCTTGAATGTGGTTATGGCATTGTAATTTATTTGAGCATAAAGACTTTCATAGATGAGTGGTGTAGGCCAGTCTAAGAGGATAGAGCCATAGAATAGTTAGGGTTGGAAAGGGCCTTACGATCATCTAGTTCCAACCCCCCTGCCGTGGGCAGGTACACCTCTCACTAAACCATGTCACCCAAGGCTCTGTCCAACCTGGCCTTGAACACCTCCAGGGACTGAGTATTCACAACTTCCCTGGGCAACCCATTCCAGTGCCTCACCACCCTAACAGGAAAGAACTTCTTCCTTATATCCAATCTAAACTAACCCTGTTTAAGTTTTAACCCATTACCCCTTGTCCTATCACTACAGTCCCTAATGAAGAGTCCCTCCCCAGCATCCTTATAGGCCCCCTTCACATACTGGAAGGCTGCTATGAGGTCTCCACGCAGCCTTCTCTTCTCCAGGCTGAACAGCCCCAACTTTCTCAGCCTGTCTTCATACGGGAGGTGCTCCAGTCCCCTGATCATCCTCGTGGCCCTCCTCTGGACTTGTTCCAGCAGTTCCATGTCCTCTTTATGTTGAGGACACCAGAACTGCACACAATACTCCAGGTGAGGTCTCACAAGAGCAGAGTAGAGGGGCAGGATCACCTCCTTCGACCGGCTGGTCACGCTCCTTTTGATGCGGCCCAGGATACGGTTGGCTTTCTGGGCTGTGAGTGCACACTGAAGCTGGCTCATGTTCATTTTCTCATCGACCAACACTCCCAAGTTCTTCTCCACAGGGCTGCTCTGAATCTCTTTTCTGCCCCACCTGTAGCTGTGCCTGGGGTTGCTCTGATTAATAAATAAAACACCTGTATAATGCTGATTGAATACATTTAGGTATGTGTTGATCTTTGTAATAGTGATGTACTCCTTTTGACTATTCAGACTTACAAGTTTGGAGAGTGCTGGCATGAGTGATAATGCAGGAGAACTTCAGCTTGAAGGAGATGATGATTACAAGATTTCAGGAGCAATAAATCTGAAGAGGTTTCGGGCATTTTAAGTTTTTGTTCTTCACCAGTGCCCTGCTGCCTTCAGTTGTGTAACAACATGTTTGAACTTCTAATATTGCAGAAATGCTCAAACACTTTTCTTAGTTGCTTTGACAAGAGTCAAGTAAAGGCTTTGCTGTTCTGCTTTTGTTTCTACCTGCAAAATCTTCTACATCTTTGATATGTTTTCTGGCATTTCATATTCTTGTAGTCTTGGTAATTTAGATCTAGGTTTCCTGGATTATCACTAGATATTAATGGAGATTGTTCTTGTTGTTTTTAAGTCTGAAAGAACTAGAGCAAAAATCAGTAAAGAACTCTGGTATTATAAGGGTGTTTGACATTCAGAAGCAGTGGACATGTTGTTCCACTGTACTTTGTGTGCATGATTCTCTCTTGACATCATTTAAATAATGTATTTCAGATGCTGATAGCAAAAGCTATTTCTACTTTCAAGGGATTTTTGTAGCAATGTGGTTTGTGACACCATGAATCTTTTTCCTTTGTGCTCTGATCAGCTTACTGTAAATTCATTTATTAAACCTGGTCTTTTAATCTTTTAAATTTTTCTTTCAGACCTAGAACTTGTAAAAATTTCACTTACCTGTGCACTGTTTTCTGATGATATTCCTGAATACTCTTTGTTAAGGTTTTAGCATATTTGCATGAGTACTTCTAGATTTACATTTTAGTTTATTCTAGAGGTACCAAGATTATTTGTGCATGCAGATTTTTTTTTGGTGGCTGTTGTCAGTTAAGCTTGTTCAAGAAGTCAGGTCCTCTGTAAACTGACCTTCTGTATCCTCACTGGTAGTGTAATTTGAACTATTCTTGATGGCCTGCTTTTGTCTATTAGCCTGTCAGAGGAGATAAATGTGTATTGGCAGAATAGCTCCAACTCTATAGAACAGTATAATAGCTGCATTTTGGTCTTGGTACTTAGTGCAGATTTTGTCAGTATTGTGGCTGCTTCTGAGGACTGTTAAATTTTTAAAGGCAGATGGAAAAAGGTGAAGATTGGAAGGAAGGATCCTGGAGTTGTATAAAATACTCTCCTCTAGGTATTTCATGATGGAAATCCGCAGCAAAGGTTTAATCAAAGCAGTATGTGGAAATTGTGAAGTCTGGTATTTTAAAATTTTGCTGATTTCTGCAAGGTGGTGCAGCCTATTTGTGGCAGAGGCATGTGTATTTGTTAACTTTTATAGACGTGTTTTTACTATAGGAAAGGCAGTACATGTTATAAAACAGCTGCTTCTCTAGCCGTTTGAAGGACTGGATTTAGCTGGTTCTCAAATTTAGGCAGTTAAAGATAGGAAGAGTAAAGTTACACACTGAAGCTCCTGTTACTCTGAACAAAGTGAAGTGCCTATGAAACATGCTTTGCCTTTTCTTCCCCCTTCAGTACTTAAGAAGGAGGGAGGGAAAGGTAGTTTCAAAATCATGCAACATAAGGGAGAAGGTGCTTGACTGTCAGTAGACTCAAAAGGAGAGAGTCTGTCTGATGCCTGAAAGAGGGTTAATTTATATTAGATACTAGGAAGAAATTCTTTACTATGAGGGCAGTGGGACAGGTTGCCCAGAAAAGCTGTGGCTGCCCCATCCCTGGAAATGTTCGAGGCCAGGTTGGATGAGGCTTTGAGCAACCTGGTGGAAGGTGTCCCTGCCTGTGGCAGGGGGGTTGGAACTAGATGAGCTTTCAGGTCCCTTCCAACTCAAGCCATTCTGTAATTCTATGATAAGAGACTCATTGATGTTCAAATAAGGAATTCTGTGATCAGTGTCAAAACCATGATGCTTTATTTGGGCAAGGAAGGTGTCTACACATTTCGTCTTCAAACTTGATTTATAGTGTTTGAGATACTTGCCTAACACTTAAGCATGTAATACATGTGGCAGATCAGAATTCTTGATTTTGTGTGTCAGCTGTGTCATTGGTATTTCTGCTTGGTGTGACTTTCCTGTGCTTTTATAGAACATTTGTTCCCTTTTGTGGGAAACTGTTTATTGACTGACTTCTCTGAGAGATGTCAAAATTGAGTCTGTTAACCAGGTTCATGGAATCACAGTTCCTCATTGGATTCAATGAGGAGCATAGGAACCATGCAGTGTGTTTTTCTGCCTAGAGGACTGGAACTAGTAGAGAAGTTAAATGTTCTCCCAACGGTGCTGTTACCAAGAAGCTGCTATGTTTAACTCATGCTTGATAATATTAAGGATGTTACAATTTGGAGTGTACAATTTATTCTTTTTTAAAATTAAGCACCTATTTTATATCCTTCATCTTTGCCATATCAGACTGCATTTCTTGTCTTAGAACCATTGTCCCATCAATGAGGATTGTTGTTTCAAAGTCTCCAGCTCAGCACAAGTTGCTGTGTACTCTTACTACAGTTCATAGTTTGCACATGGTGTGGTTTGGGACAGGGTGTTTTGGGGGTTTTGGGGGTGGTTGTTGTTGGTTTTGGTTTTGGGTTTGGTTTTTTTTTTTTTTTTGTTGTTCATTTGCATGTGTTTTTTTGATAGGTGTGTTTGGTTTTTGTCTTCACACAGAAGTTTAGTTTTAGCCTGCTTTTTCACAGGAGTAAGAGACCCAGCCATAGAGTTGAATGCTCTGGAGACGATGATCATGAAAGTTAGTTAGTATAGAAAGGTTCTGATGGGGAAGCAAACTGCAGAAGTAGATAAGTTTTCCTTTGTGTTTGTTATACCATAATTTAAAACTAAAAGCCAAACATAGTTTTAACTGGTGTTTTGCTTTGTTTTATGTTTTAGAAATATGGCAAATTAACATCTTGTAGTGGCTGCAGAGCTCAGTGCAGGTTTTTTGACATGACTCAGTTCATAGAACCTAATGGATGTACGGAGCCATACTGCTCAACTGTATGCATGAATACATACAAATCAAAATATGCAGAATCACAAAGTAAGTGAAAAGGATGATGGATCTTCTTCACTGCTAAGACTAGACTTTCTTTTTTTTTTAGGTTTGAACACTGGGGGTGGGTGGGTTTGGTTTAGAATTAATCTATGCAGTTGTGACTTCATAGGGTTTTTAAACTAACTAAAAAGTAACAAGCCCCTGTTTTCCCCCCTCTTTTCTCTCTCTTCCCCCCACCCCTAAAAAAACCCCCAAACCAACTCCCTCCCCAAAAAACTCCAAAAAAATCCACCAACCAACCGAAACCCCTAAAAACCCAAAAACAAAGCAAAAAGAACATCTTATATTCAGCACTAGTAAATGACTCCTGAGGGGTCGTTTTCTGGCCTTTTTGCTTGATGTCAGAAACAGTTTTCAACTCTCTTAAGGCTTTGTGAGAAAAAATGTTGAGACGTAATGTGCTCTAGTGTGTCACAGAATGATAGTGCAATTTTCATGCATATGAATTAATATTCTTTTTTTCTGTGATCCAACCCCATGCTATTTTATCTCCTCAAGTAACAACTGGAGAAGGATGGAGGTGGTTATAATGTATGTGGATATTGTATAGGTAGAATTTTTAATCTGTTAAAGGAACTGGTCAATAACTCAAAATGTGTGTGTTCTTCAAATATGCGAAGTAGGCATAGGTCTTAGTTCAGCAAACTTAAAGTTGAAAATGTTCTAATGAATTTTATAGTAAAAGTGCAATTTTGTATTTAATGCTGATCTTTAGTGGAAGAATTCAACCTTTTCAATTTCTTTTGGTTTATGTGGCTTGCAGAAGCTGACTGGAAAACAGACAAATCAGAGCTTTTCACATTGAAATGGTGGGAAGAGCTGACCTGTAATCCAGTATATTTTTATTTTTAATTTTTTTTCTTTGCTACTATTTTGTGTTAATTTTGTTTGTAAACTACATTTTTCTTTTAGGTATGGGAATTATTTGCCACTTTTGTAAACGAAACTCTTTACCTCAGTATCAAGCCACAATGCCTGATGGAAAACTGTACAGCTTTTGCAGTTCCAGTTGTGTAGCTAAATTTCAGGTTAGCTGTTGTGTTAAGTGTTTTCCTCCCTAAATATTCGTGTATTTGTGTTTGTGTTAAGTATTTGCATATTTAATTCACTTGTATATATGTGTTTATGAGCTATAATTAACATAGCAGATGCTTCTGACTCATAACAATTTCTTTGAGCAAAGTATTCTTTCATAATGACAACAGTAACTGCTGCCTTAAACTTACAAAATCTGATAATAACCCTTTTCTCCTTGATATACCATAAGAAAACACAAAGTAATATCACTGGTAATCCTTTTACCACCCAAGCCTCTTTATGGAGATGAGCTGTTCAGCATTGAAGATCAACAAATTTCATCTCTCATACTAAATACAGTAACAACGTTCTAATGTTGAATATTGTACAAACAAAAGGTGTGTCGTGGGGGAATAGTGACTGTCTCTGAAATGAAAGGTTAGCACCTAAGCCATGAGAGCATTTATGGACAAACCTAGTTGTTTAAATTATGTCCAGAAACCAGAGTGTTGCAAGCATAATGATATGCACACTGGACAAAGCTGCTATGCTTGTTGAAAATTGTCAAATTTTTAATAAGATTTAAGGCATATGAAGATATGTTGTAGTCATTAATCTCTGGGTGATTGAAGAACGCTTAAAAGACAGTGTTTCAATTTTTGTACATAAAAACAGTTTCCCCAGATTGGGACTGTGTAATTGATAACTGTCTCCTCATGTGTTGTTGAACAGTCACACCCATACAGGGTTTTCCCATTTGTCATTATACTCCACTCTTTTCATCAGCTAGAAAGCAAATCAATCTCTTGATTACTTCCTTAATATACCCTCGATAGGGCCTTCCCTTATATAGCCCTTCTCTGTGCTTTCATCTTAACCAATTCAGTAGATGTCTGTCTGTAGAACTGATTAACAGAATAGGTGCAGATTGTTAGTATGTAATGACCAGTCTATAATATTCAAACTCATTTGACATCTACTTTATTCTGCGTAGTCTTACAATTAATTGCAGCCCCAAGAGCTCTCAGAACAAAACCTTTCTGCTATTTGAGTAAGAAAAATAAAGCTAGTGAATGACAAATGCAGCCTGTGGCTTCCTGGATTTGCATATAAGTCAGTATTAAGCAGCATTATTGAATATAACTGCTGGATCGGTTGATTCTGCTTGTGGATTTCTTACCTTGCTGAGACCTTGTTAATGCTTCTGTTGCAATTTGTGTTATATGCAGATCTGTTTCTCTAATATTGGCAAGGAGTTTAATTAGAGCAGCCATATAGTCTCGTTTTTTAGTAAAGACCAAGAATGGGTAGGTGGTCACTTGCTTACAGTTAGCTTGCTCACATATCTTAGAATAGTTTTCATATATTCACTGTCTGTAATAATAAAATTCATTCACCATTAAGTAAGAGTTGATTGTATGAGACCAGCTTCTTTGTTCCATTAATTTAGTATTTAGGTGGAAAGGACAGTATACCATTATGTGAGCATTGGACTGTAAGTGTTTCTTTGAGGATTTTCTTCTACCTAAGTGACACATAAGGGATTGAACCACATCGAGAAAATGGTTTAATCCATTTGGTCAGTTGCAGTGCTTTCTGCAATGATCTCTTAAAAAATGACCAGTTCACTTTGGAACTCTGTATTTTTTTATTGTTTACTATTCCAGATAAATCTTGCTTTAATTTTCTGGCATGTATATTCATTCCTTTTTCCTACTGTACCTATTCTTCCCATACATTTTTCTTTGTTAGGGGCTACCCTTTTCAGAACAGAATAACTGCTATTTCAGGTCTGCATCTTCCTTCTGCAAAAATTTTAGTCCTCCTGGTTTACAAATGGGTTGGACTATTTAAATTCCCAATTTGTTTACACTACTTTAGGGTTGATTGTAATTTTACTTTATGAACAACTTTCTAGCAATTTTAATGTACTAAAATATTTGAAAGATTTGGTTGAGCTGCTTGTTGTGCAACTTAACGTCCTTAACTTAACTTATCTATATTCTCCTTTGTGTGGAGAGCTTGTAAGAGTATTCATCCTTGTAAGAAAGAGGGTAAAGGAGGAAAAATAGCTGGCTTGATGTGATTTTTTTGTGTGGTAGTTGGTGGTAGAATAGTGCGACTGTGTTTTGTCATCTTCCGTGCTCTGTCTTGGAGGATGTTACTGCAAAGTTTATGACAAAACTGTTCAAAAGCTGTATTGTTTTAGGCCTGGGTCAGTTGAAGACCTTGTTCTGAACTTGTCTGTTACGGAAAAATAAACTGCTAATTTATGTATTGTGAACATGGAGGTTGTGGTATAAGTGTCTTCCCAAAGTTAGAAACTGTATGTCTTAAAGTACAGGCTGTGTTGCAAAACATGAGTCTATACAAAATGTTCAGATTTCACCACACAATTTATGGATGGCTCTGGAGAGTTGTAGGACCAGTATGTGTAAGAATTACAAGTACAGTCATTTTTAGCAGGTTTCTCACATTGGTTGTTTGCTAATCTTGTGTTCTCTTTGACCATCATTAGGGTGTCTGTAAGTGTTCTTCGTTATATACCTTAAAACTCTCTTCCTTACACCTACATATATTTTAAAAATCAAGTGTGTTGTAGCAGGAATCATGAAGGAAGCCTGGCATGCTTGTCAGAAATATTTTTTCCAAATCTGATAGCATGGAAGACTCTATTATTTTTGTTATGAGGCTGGAAGATCTGTGTGTGCATGACCATAAAGGGAGTGTTTGGTTCCTTCCCCATTTAGTTTAGAACCTTTGATTTTGCTTGTGGAACGGTCTTAGTGGATGACCTATTTAGAACAGCCAAAGTCTAGCAGTCTTCTCTCAACCTTGGGGACATTTGCTGGGTATAATGGGAAAAATATGACAATACTGTATGTGGGCATCAGACTGTGTTAAAGTCATTACAGAGTCACAGAAACATCTAGGTTGCAAAAGACCTTTAAGATCAAGTCCAACCATGGGACAGTGGACCACTGGAATAAAGGTGTGTCCTGGGTTCAGCAGTAGCAGTCATTTTTCTCCTTCTTAGTAGCTGGTGCAGCACTGTGTTTTGACTTTCGGCCTAGGAACTGAGCTGATAACACAAATGTTTTAGTCTGACCAAGGACTTTCCGAGCCTCGTGCTCTGCCAGGGATGAGTGGAGGCTGGGAGGAAGCAAAGACAGGACACCTGACCCAAGCTAGCCAAAGAGGTATTCCATACCACAGCACGTCATGCCCAGGGAGGTAACTGGGAGTTATCCGGAAGGGCACGGGCTCTCCTCAGGGGGGTTGAACTCGTTTGGTGGTGGAATTGTATTCTCTTCCCTTGTTATTTCCCTTATCATTATTATCATTGGTGGTAGTAGCAGTGGTTTGTGTTATACCTTAGTTACTGGGCTGTTCTTATCTCAACCTGTGGGAGTTACATTCTCTCGATTCTTCTCCCCATCCCTCCAGGAGCAGGGTGGGGGGGGTGGGGGGACGGGGAAGTATAGGGTGGGGGGGAGTGAGTGAATGAGCTGTGTGGCTCCCTTTAAACCACGACAGGGTGGCATCTTTTCTGCTGCCTATGTCAGTTTGTTCTTAGGTCTTGTCCATGATTGGGAACTGTACATGGTTACTTAATGTCTGCAAACTTTTGTACAGAGTTAGTGCATCTGCATAAGGAGATATCACTTGCACTGCTAGCTAGCATTCAGCAATATTGGTTCACTTATGTAAGGGTTTATGTCACTATCAGTTTCATTACAATTTATTTTATTTTTAGTGTAGGTAAACCCTTAGTAACAGGAGAGTTTGAAGATACGTTTTAAGTTTTTCACTGTTACAAGGTGAAGAGGTAGTAACTAATCTCTCTGAAGATAACTGTTTTTTTTCCTTAAATATATTTGTCTTGTTGCAAATGATGTGGGAAGGTTTGAGAACATGGAAGTAAGAAATTTGTCCTGAGTGATCAAGTGACTGTGATTATTACTGATTCAGATTTTATCCTGAACATCGCATGTGTAATACACTGTCCTGGGTTCAGCAGTAGCAGTCATTTTTCTCCTTCTCGGTAGCTGGTGCAGCGCTGTGTTTTGACTTTTGGCCTGGGAACAGAACTGATAACACAAATGGTTTAGTCTGACCAAGGACCTTCTGAGCCTCATGCTCTGCCAGGGAGGAGGGAAAGCCAGGAGGAAGCAGAGACAGGACACCTGACCCAAACTAGCCAGAGAGGTATTCCATACCACAGCACGTCATGCCCAGGATGTAATGGAGAGTTACCCGGAAGGGCTAGGTTCTGCAGGGTTGGATGAGGTATCTGTGGTCAGTTGGGTGGGGTGGGCCGAGTTATCAGTCGGCTGGTGCTGAGGTGTTGTATTCTTTCCCCTTGTTATTTCCTTTATCATTATTATTACTGGTGGTAGCAGTAGTGATTTGTGTTATGCCTTAGTTACTAAACTGCTCTTATCTCAGCCCGTGGGAGTTGCATTCTTTTCAGGTCTCCTCTCTGTCCCTCTGGGAGTAGGGGGAGGGCAAGAAGCAGGGGGGAGTGAGAGAGCGACTGTGTGATTTATGGCTGACTTTTGTTTAAACCACGACATACACTAGTAGTTGTTGCTTGATCTAGGGAACATGCTAAAGACTGTATCTGTAGACATGTAAGACCTACTGTAAAATTGAGTTCTGTGTCTACTGATTGCCTCAGAAATGCATTAAGTTAATGATTCAATTACAGAATTAAATTCTTATACCTATACATGCAATCTGCAGTATTTTTCTCAACCTGCTAACCCATGATTGTTTAGGGGCTGGCTGTTTGAATGGTTGCATCTTCTTGCTTGACTGAGGCCTGCTAGGACTATTAGCTAGTTTTCTCTTAATTCAAGTAGAGGCAGGGTTTCTTGCTGAAGGCCTTTTACTTTAATATTTGTAGTATCAAGGGGTTTGCTTAAGGTGTTGATAATCTGCCTTGGTGAGGTTTAAATTTGAAAATACATATTTATAGGTCTTTGTCTGAACTTCTGTGACCAAAATAAAGCAAGCTGTGAAATGTATTTATCTGGAAATACATCTTTTGTGATTAAGAGGTATTCAATTTTGGGAAACTTTTTTCCTCTTTTTTGGCATTTCTAATTACCCATACCAGGTATTAGAAAGGTAAGGTATGAGAAAAACAGCCTGAAGTAATAATCGTGGAAGTAAGGGTAAGGATTTAAGATTGGAAAACCTAAGGTGACAAGGGAAAAGGAATTAAGGCAAAAGACTGGCCTACTGTGCTTTTTCCAGAAATGCTCTTGAGCTTGCTTATGAACTCTCAGATTTTCAAACATTTAGGCTTAATTGAAAACACATTCTAGAAGTAACTAAGAAGTGATATGTCTGTCTGTGTTTTTCAGACTCTCAGTGTGCAATCTTCAACAAACAGTCAGTTTGTCTCTCCCAGTGATATTCAGTTGAAATGTAATTATTGCAAAAGTTCTTTTTGTTCGAAGCCAGAAGTACTGGAATGGGAGGTAAGAGGGGTTTTAGTACTTTTAGAATGATGAAGTGTTTCCAAATTTAAACTGTTTTTTCAGTACAGTTGCTGTAGATAGGTACTTTCTAAGGTGGTGAAGCTTAAAAAATTAAGCTAATAAAGTCTACCTGGTTCTGTAGAATATCATTTAACTTTAGTATGGATAAAAGCAGAAATCTGTTTATAAATAACAAATAAAAAAGCATCTGTGGAATTTAAAGAAAAAGGTTAAAGATCAGATGTAAGTTTGAAATATGCTTCAACTGTGTGACTGTAGATACTGACTGTAGGGATAGACCATTGTTACACTTCTCTATTGAACTGAGAGAAGTATCTGAAGAGGATGTGCTAATATTGATTGGCATATTTCCTGCTTAGCATTTTCATATGAAATTATGAGTATATGTAGCACTTGTAGTCAGCTTGATTGAGAGTTGTTAATTTTTAGCATTAGAAGTCGTGGCCAAATGATGTGTTTGCGCTTCTGTTTACTTTTCATGTTAAAGTTGTCTTAATGGCTAACTGTTATTTATAATGTTGAACTATCAAAACCTTTAGATTTTATCCCTATTCATGATGCTTTACAACTCTGCTTTTAGAACAAAGTGTATCAGTTCTGCAGCAGAGCATGTGCTGATGATTATAAGAAACTGCATTGCATAGTTACGTACTGTGAATACTGTCAAGAAGAGAAAACGCTGCATGAGACCGTGAATTTCTCTGGCATCAGAAGACCCTTTTGTAGTGAAGGTCTGTATGTATTTGTTTTTTTCCTAAGGTATTGGCATTGTAGTTTTACTGCAGTTGACTTACTATGTTCATATGTAATGCTAAAATTTAAGGTAACAACTCATTCTGTTGTACTTGAGGCTAAGCCAGAAGTTTCTTCATTATTATTAATGAAGTGCATGTTCCTGTTAATTTATCTGAGCTGCTTTTATGGTTTTTTTTAATTGAGGTTTTTTACCACTTAGGTTAAGGAAGTGTGAGCAATGCTTTTAAGCTTGTGTGTGTATAAATACATACACATGTATGCACGTGCATATGTACATATGTACAAAAAAAATGATACGGAAATTCTTTTCTTGAAATGCACGCTGCAGAGCTTGTACCAGTACTAACTGCACTGAGGAATAGCAAATCGAAGCTTTCTCTTCCATTAATAGCTTGAAAAATGTAATAAGACAGTGGAAATTCTACATTTGTTTTAGAATGGGTATTCAAACAATAACTTGAATGATGTATGTTGATTACAGTCATTATAATTTTCCTGACTAATGATTTCGATATTCAAAAATAAACTGCAATGAAGATATATGGGCATAAGATTCTTTTAAATTACGTTAAGATACCGTTTTAATAGAAGCAGCAAAATACAGTCTTAACAAGAACCTATCCACTTCTGGTGAGCTGTCCTTCAATCCTTGTAAGTTTTAGCTAGGAGTTTGGATGACCTATCTCTGCAGATACAGGGAATATTTTTTCCTTTAGTTATAATAATAATGCTTTCACTATCATTTGATAAACTTTGCTGAAGATCTCTGCTTTCAAGCATATTAAACAGCTGATGTGCCAATTTATTTGTAGCAGGATCCTATTAAGCTGGAGAGGGGTAGAGTGTGAAGCCAGAGGTGGCCTTCCTTCTGTGTGATTCCCTTACATCTCTGGGCTCAGCAGTCTTTTGTTTCTGATGAATGGAGTGTGGTGGCTTAGGTTTCTTTGCCATCATTACTTTCTTCTTGTGTTCTGGAGTGCAGAGTGATAGCTGGAGAGGAAAAAAAGGACAAAGCAAGGCCAAGTTTTACAGTGTATCATTGCAGTGCTGAATAACATCTACTTAGAAATTGTGTGAATAAAACAATTCCACAGAATATATTCAAAGACAAGAATGAACTTTTTTGGCCTGGATGTTACAGTATATGTTGGTATTACTGTGAGTACTTAGGATTCCCTCATTTTAAAGCCTGGTGGCTATCACTATGAAATCAATAAGATTCATAATGCAATCTATGCCATATTACTACTTTCATAGATGCATTTTTCTATCAGGAAGCTTGAAATAAGAGAGAACTTGTATTTTCTATTGGAGAATTTGAAGAAGGAAAGAAATAAAAACAGTCTCCTGCATGAATACAGTTACGAAATGGGGGGAATCAGTTGCTAGATGTCCTAGTGTGGGTCCTGAGTTTGCATTTGTTGGACTGCCAGCTTGAGAGCAAAGCTGATCTTTAAGGATGAATATGCCAAATGTTACCACTAAAACAAAGTTTATTGGCTTACTGTGATGATCTGAACTAAATCAGAGAGAGAAGGTAGTCAAAGCCACCATTAAGTAGAATGTAACTTGAATAAATACAGCGCACGTCTGCTAGCTGTAGCTTAGCTTTGTGGTGTGTATGAAAATAGATGTTTGTGTTACCCAGTGAAAATAAACAGCTGACCTGGACAGAAGCTCTGTAGAAACAACATACACCCTGTATTTTAAAGGAAAACCAACAACTTGTCATTGATTGCTGCAGAAATAGTAGAATTCAAGAGCTAACATTGTTCAGATCTAATGTGGGGAGGAGAGGGCTAGGTCTTTAGGTGGATTGAGTGGAGGTCAACAAAAAATTCTATCATCAGAGGTGATAAATTTCTCTTCTCCCTTTTCCAGGCATCCAGGCACCACTAATTTTAACTTGTATCATAACATTTCCAGAAATACGTCCAACTGTAAAGCAGAAAAACTAGTAGATGTACCAAATAAACTTGTTGGATGTGGAGGCCATAGTGGTTTTGATATTGTAACGTATTCAGGAAACTTCATCAACATAGATTATTTTGTTAAGCATGCAGTTAGTCTTCAGAAGACAAAGTGTATTTCGATTTGAGAAGGAATAACTTCAGGCGCTCAGTCACAAAAGTTACTGGTGTTTTGGAAGAAACTGAACTCTCAAGGGAAAATACTGGAAAATTTCAGGTTTATAAGAGAAGGCTTCTAGAGAAAATCAGAAGTTAAACAGGTGTTGAAATTTCTGCAAGAGTGCTTATTTGTTCATCTTCAAGCAAACCGATAGGAAAGTATGTATAAGATCACCCACAAATACCCTTAGACTACTTATGATTGCCTAGCTGGAGTACTGAAGATGTCACTGCTCGCATTATTCATACCTGAGGTTTTTTTTTACACATGCACATATGTATAAATTTACACACAAACCCCGGCACCCACATTAAAGTCTCTGGGATCAGTATTTTTGTGTAGATTCATTCCAGCTCTGTTTCTTTATATGCTTTTCTTTATTAAAAAATAAATGCAGTGGCCAGCTGAATCTTCCATTGCAATAAGTTATAATTAGACCAACCTTACATTTGTGCTAAAGATGGTTATTAATTCTTTCATGGAGTACAGTATGCTTTTTCTGCTTCTGTCCAAAACTTGGATGCTACATGGAGGATGAACAACCTGAACGGACTAGTTGAAAGAGATTAATCTCCCCCGGTGCTGAGGCTTTGGAAATTAAGCTGTCCTGGTGCTTTGCCACAAGAATGCTTCATTCCAAAATACCAGTATCTAAATTAAATATGCTGTATGTTGTATATTGTATATGCTAAAGCAAGAAGATAAAGTTGCTTGGAGATTTTTGTGTATGTATAGTTGCATGAGTAACAATTGAGGATAGACTGTCCAAGTTTTTAATCTTGAGGAAATCTTGAAGTTACCGAGTTTTGGGGTTTTTCTATATATATCCCTTCTGAGTGTGTAATAGGATGAATCAGTCTTTGGCAACCCAGCAATGGAACTATTTTATAAGTATCACCATAACTTTTTTTTTTCTCACTTGTATTTTGCATTCAGTTCATATTTTCAATAGAACCGTTATGATTTAAATAACACAGGCTTTGTAATAATTTTGTAACTTGAATTTTAATAACATTGATTCATATCCATTAGTCTGCTTCTTGGAAGGAGAAGGTCCGTAAGCTGTGGAGTGACTCAGTTATCTGACACTTGGGAGTTCCTTTCAAATAGATAATACAGGTAAAAGGTAGCTATGAAACTAGCTACTGTACTGTCATCTCGATAGTATGCTAATAAGTTTAAGGGAATTACAGATTCTGCAAATTAAACTTAATGCAGACAACTCTGTTTCATCTATGTACAGATAACCCCTTTTGAAATACTTGTAGAGATGACAAGTGGAAAAAATTTTAGGAAATTAAGTGGTTTCAGAACTGAGCATTTCTAGGAAAGATGTATATTTAGTTCAAGCATTGTAGACTTTAGAGTGGTGTTTTTCCAACCACTGCTGCACAGTGAATTTTTTAGTACAGTATACTATTAAATGTTTAGTTGATTTTCAGAAATCATGTATATGAAAATATTACAGGTACTGGAAACAGCCTAAACATAGGTGTTAAATTTTATACAAGTGCTTACATGTGAATGTCTCACAACCAGTTAAGATACTACCTAAAATTTATAGCAATTACTATTGTTACTAAAAACATTAACAAACTGATTTCAAAACTGATGTGTCATATGAAGCGTTGCTAAGGCTTAGTTATTGTGTATGGGCTTCTCCAGTAAGTGGAGAAGTCGATGTGCTGGCCCTGTTCCCTGAGCTGTATGGCCTGGGCATATAGGGGTTGCCATCAGGCCTGCTTAAATCGCTTCATCACTGATGTTTGCTTTGTTATTATTAAACATGAAAACTACAGAAACTGTTTAAACACAGCTTTTTTATAGTTTGCATTATCAACTCTCTACTTTGAGACACTGATACACATTTTAAAGATAAAATGTACAGAATTTGGGCTAGCTAACAAATTTTTGAAGACAGTACAGAAGCACCCATTTTAATGAAAAATTCTGTGGCATAATTACAACTTCCTAACTGTGCTGCTACGTAAGAGGACCTCAAAACTATCAAGGATTGATACGTAGTGTAGAATATAGTTAGAGGAGGGGAGAAAGAGATGTATTTACATATATAATTTTGTATCACAGTTAAGTGTGTTGCATAATAAAAATGTTACGTTAGAAGCTCTTGGCTTATGCTTCACAATAGTTGTTATCTCCGTCTCTGCAGCTCTGATAGTAGCCTACCATATTAAAATAATTTGTGCTTGCTATGGGGCCTATTCAGCTTTAGCCTACTGTGTCAGGCAGTTTGGTTTTGCTTCTGGCCACTTCCTTTGACAGTGTCCCACTGACATAACCTGAAATACCAGCTTCCTTGTGTCTTTCTTTTGAAGGTTTATTTGGTGCTGAGTGGGAATATCCTGGCAAAAAGGGACAAAAGACAAGCAAAACATGTCAAACAGTGTAAAATGTATGACTCATTAAAATGCCCTTTCACAATTGCAAGAGTCATGTTGTTACTGAAGGAAAGTATTCCTTTCCCACAAATCAGGTTAGTAGAAAAGTGGAAGACAACTTTGGAGGGATTTTGTGGTGCCTTAGAAAGAATATGATCTCCTTTGACTGCTGTGGGCAATAGTTACAGTGGGACATCCCTGACATCCGTTTGAGCAATGGCAGTTTTTGTTACATTGGCATGGTGTAGTTGTTCAGTCCATGTTGTATTATTTAGTAGTCTGGTGTTAAATCTTTGTGCTGCAAATGACTATTCCAAACAATTTTTTCTTACTGTAAAAACTCAAAGATACTTTTTGGCTGATAACAATGACTTAAGGTAAAAAGGACAGCATACTCAAATCAGTAAAGTCCCTTATAAAATACTTAACAGGCTCCCATGCTGAAGAAGAACCAAGTGAAGGCTCTTGGCTATGCTGAAGGAAAGCACAGGTCTGTGCCTTCCAGGCAAACCCACATAGAAGAGCTGGGGGTTTGGTTCTTGTGGTATTCCACTCGTGGAAGAGTCTGATAGTGTAGATGTAGTTGTTAATAAGAGTTTGTTGGGTGCATGTCTTCTGGAATGACTTGAAAATTTTGTTATCCTGGTTCTTGGTTTTTTTATATTTCTGGTGGTAGTCTTGTAGTTGAAAAAATCAAAAGATAAAACTATGCTGAGGAAGATATTACATACTTATCTTCCCTCTGTCTTGGAGAAAGAGTATTCAGACTGTTAAAGTAACTTCATTTACATTTTGAGTAGATGTTGTGCTGAATGTTGAGATTTTTTTGTCTATGGAGAACTAATTTCTAACATGGTAAAGAACAGCAGGTGAAATCCTGTGCATTGTTTAAGTGGTCCTTGTTAGGTTGGCATTCTTCAGTGTTAATTCCCTTGTTGTGTCTTTTGAAGATGTTTGAGACAGTTCTCCAAGGGAAGAGAATGTTGACTCTCGCAAGGAGTGATGACAATTTAAGGTGCTGAGCTTATGAGCACAACAAGACCACTTATAAAGATGCTTCTTAGGAATCTGAAAGAATAATCAACTTGAAAAGATTTAAGAATAAGCAAAAACCTAGTGACTGGATAGGAGTAAGAGGGAGGAGAAAGGAAGGAGCTGGTATCTAATATCAGAAAACATTAGGATAAACTGAGTTGCTTCATGGAGACCTCATAGCAGCCTTCCAGCATCTGAAGGGGGCCTATAGGGATGCTGGGGAGGGACTATTCATTAGGGACTGTCGTGACAGGACAAGGGGTAATGTTTTCAAACTTAAACAGGGGAAGTTTAGGTTGTATATAAGGAAGAAGTTCTTTACTGTGAGGGTGGTGAGGCACTGGAGTTGGTTTCCCAGGGAAGTTGTGAGTGCTCCATCCCTGGCAGTGTTCAAGGCCAGGTTGGACAGAGCCTTGGGTGACATGGTTTAGTGGGAAGTGTCCCTGCCCATGGCAGGGGGATTGGAACTAGATGATCTTAAGGTCCTTTCCAACCCTAACTATTCTATGATTCTATAGTAAAATAATGAAAGGTTCTTAAGCAGAAGACAAGGAAGGAAGTGGGAGATACAGCTGCTCTGTTACACACAGAGAAGGGTCTGTTTTAATGGTAGTCCAAGCAGGACTCAAAATTTGATGCATTGCATCTGTTTTCCTACAGATAGTGATGTTTATTGTCAAGCCAGAGGCAGCAGATGTTAGGAATGTGTGTATGGAAAAGGTGGCTACTGTGTTTGAATCAATACAGAGGGAGGCAGGAGAAAGATGTGGATGCAAGATATCTTGAGAAATTTTCAAGACCTAGCTTGTGGTGCTACAGGCTTGTCATATAACAATCCCGTTCTTCTCTAGATGAAGTTAACAGTCGAAGTTATTACAAGATGAGAGAACAGCAAGTCTTGTATGTAGCTTGAAGGGAGAAAGGTAGTTTAGTAAGTACAGCATTTCAGGGGTAAAAAAACTAATCGCTTTTAGGATGGAACAGTTATTTTCTATAAAAGAAGTTATTCTCTGCAGTAAAAAGAGACTGGTGTTGAGGACTAAAGAAGCGTTTCTAGTTCAGCATTCCTTTTTTACAGCTGCTTGATGTGCGAATGTATGTAATTCAGGTAGGTACTACTGGTAGAATAGGATCAAGTTCTTAGTAGCTTGCGTGCACCGAGTCTGCAGGCAGTCAGGTGAGGTAGGTTTCCAGCCATGGGTAGCCCTGGAGAACTGGACTTGGAAATTCTTGGGCCTGCCAAAAGAAAGGAAGCTCTCTTGACCTGGAACATGCCTGAAGTAAAGGTTTGGAGGAGCTGTTTGTGTTTTGTCCTGTCAGTAAGCCTCTGTTGCATGCGTTCAAATCCTTATTCTCTCTCTACAGTTTATGTAGGGAACCAAATTTCAGGGCTGTTGGAAAGGATAGATTTTTCTGTCGGGTTCTACTTGGAAGCCAGAATTCTAATAGCAAAATTAATCCATTTTTGCCTGGTTCCGATTTTGAGTTGGAAATACGTTGTCTAAAAGTGCTCCTTAGTAGCCTCTTTGAGATAGTTGACTTGCAGGATGGTCTTCTGTTAGAATTTTGCTAAAGAATATAATTAATTTCTTTTGTAGCCTGCATCAGATTACCTGCATTTCAATTTTGTTTTGAAATTAAGAGCTATTTTCTCTTAAAAGTCGCTTTAAAGCACTAGACACATCCGCCTGGTCACACTGTAACTTGTGTATCTTGTGTTATAGCAGAAATTGTTCTGAATGTTTGGGCTGTCAGCTGTTTGTCTTAGGCAGTGCTTATACTCATGAACTTCAAGTTCACAGAGGAGTTAGGCTGACCCAAGCCCTCAGTATTTTAGTGTTGATACTGGAAAGATCAGTCAACCAGTGTTCTTTTTGTATTACTCTGCCACAGTGTAGTCAGTCAAAGCCCACTTCTTGGTCATATTTACAAAGCCAGCATAGATACTACTGGTCTGCTGATGCAGGATTTACACTGTGAGGACTGAGTTGTTTGAGCTCAGAATGTTTTGCTAAAGGTGAATATCTTTTTCCATACTTAAAAGCTTACTATTCAAATCAAAACCATAGAATTGCAATAAAAAGTTATATCCTAGGTATGCACAAAGTACCCAGGACCTCATTAAAATAATGCTGTCTAATGAAGGGCATTTTGTTTTCTCTTTGTCTGAAGTGAGAGGATCTTGAAACAACCAAAATGCTCCCTGATTCCATGGGTTAAGTTACCTATTATAAAGACATAAAAAAGTCAGACAAATCTGAAGAGTTTTGTTCATGATGTTGCAGAAAGAAAAAACTGTACTTCCATTTTAGAAGTCTTCACAGTTGTAACAATCTTCTGTAGAGGCCTCCTTCAGTAAGAAGCCCTGCAGTCAGCGATCTATAAAACCTCCATGTTTTTCAGGCATTTAGTCTTAAGGGCTTGAAGTTTGGACTTTCTGTTTCTCCTTAATGTTCACTTCTCATTATTTTCCATGAGTCACAGATGTGGGAGATGTTTGACTGTAGCATGGAAAATTTCTTATCTGATAACTTTTTTTGAGCGTAACAGCAGTATCTTCTTCAATTTTACTCCCTATAGTTTAGCAGCCAAGAAGAATGTGAGCTTTGTCCATTCCTTTTTGTAGGCTATTTAGCCAGGTGCACATAGCTTACCTGAGGGGTAGTAGGGTGCTTCTATGAGTCTGTAGTCTTGAAAGGTTAGCGCAGCATTGAATGGCTCTTCTAAGGCACAGCTGAAGAGAAGGATACTTTGTGGTGCTGAGCTGTCTCTGGAGTAGTAAAGAAGTGAGAAGAATCTGATGCTTCATAAATAATAAAGAGATACACCCAGCAGGAAAAAATACTGGCAAGAAATTTTCAGTGCTTTAATGGGTTCTTTTAACTAGTAGTTTGCACACACTGGTGTTGTCAGGATTAGTTTCCTTCAGAACAGTGTACTTAACATTTGAATTAGTTGCATGGTAAGGATGATTGCTTGATTTGGCACTTTTCATCTGCACTGCCTGTTTTGTGTGTTAATAATTTTCTTTATTGCTAAAGAATCAGGCATATAACTAAAAAAACAAGCTTAAACAGTTGTTACGTACAGTCTTATTTGTACTTTATAATTGTCTTGCTTTGACATTGCTAGCAAATGTGATTTGTTAGCAAAGCTTGTAGTGTTGCAAGTTAGAATTCCTCAATAACCTTTTGGTTTTGGAAGATGCTTCTGCTGTAGCTTCCACTTGCATTCTTGTGCTTTTAGTGATTTTTAAAATGTATCAGAGTTTCACACATACAAAATTCTACCCTAATAGACAACGGCACAAGTCGCTTAACTGAAATTACTGAATCCATTATAATTACAGTGTCTTTATACACAGCATGTTTGTTACATATTGAGTTTCATAACTAGAAGTGCAGAGGTCTGCATGTGTTAGGCTGTGTGCCATAGCAGAGCTGGCGCTTGGCAGACTTGAGTTCTGGTCTTTGGTGATACTGTGATACTTGGGAGATCATAAAAACAGATGCAGTATCTCAGATTAAAGGTCTGTATAGACATTGTCTTGTCCCTCCAGTGTTTAATATAGACAATCACTTCATCTTTTCATACTGGTCTCTGTAAAAATAGCACAGTAACAGAATACATGGTACATGATTTAGGCATCAGCTGAATAGACACTACATTTGAAGTAGTTTGAAATACATTATATTCTCAAAATAGCCTAAGTAATAGCTACAGTATTGATCTTATAATGTATTTAATAACTTGAATGGCTTTTCTGATTTGCTTGAGGGAGCATCATATTGTTGAAGAATATAGCCATCATTATGGCAACCTTGAAATTGCTACTGCATATCAAATACGAAACAATCCACCAAGACCTGGTGTGGAATGAAAAAATGAAGGATTCATTGCATACAAATCTACGCAGATTACATATGTAAATTCCTATCATTGCATGATTATTCTCAGTACTGACTATTACTTGCTTTATAGTATCTTTTAAGAAGCTCCTCAGTTCTTAGGTCATCTTGTTTGTACTAGCTTTCTTAAAAATTAATGAGCTGTCTTAAGTGGTTTGTTGTATAGATAGGAATGAAATCAAAGTAAGTTGATCCTTGAAGTTAGGTATTGTTTTAGTGGATAGTGTTGTCTAGCTTAAAATTTCTGCTTGTCATTGTCTGGATATCTAGCATTCTAAGGATTTGTAACTGAGCAATATAATTCCAAGTCAATGGTTTTGCATGGGTCTGTATGAAAACTGTGTGTTGTTTGGGGGTTTTTTTTGTGACTGTTTACTCAGGGATTTGACAAGCATAGATTGAAGTGTAGTGTTTTGAAAAGGATGCAGACATCACGTGAAACTAGAGTTGTGCAGGAAAGGGATTCAGGTAAAAATGTCTTGAAATATAGTGTATTATGCAACCTGAATTTTTCTGAAGCTCCAGTTGTTAGCTGTTGTATTCATTTAATTTTCAGTATTTAACTCTTAACTGTGATATCTCTCTGTAAAAATTACTTTGTTCCTAATGTTTAAAATCTGTTTCCAGGCTGCAAGCTGCTATATAAACAAGACTTTGCAAGACGGTTAGGACTGAGATGTGTTACTTGTAATTACTGCTCACAGCTGTGCAAAAAGGGAGCAACTAAGGAACTTGATGGTGTAGTGAGAGATTTCTGCAGTGAAGAGTGCTGTAAAAAATTTCAGGACTGGTACTACAAGGCAAGTAACTCAGAATTTTTGATGAGAGCTCCACAGTTTAAAAAAACCAACACTGCACATGTGAGGATATCTCGAGGACTGTGCAGCAAATATGGCTTATGTCAGCAAACCATTTGCTATACAATAAGCAAATGTATTAATTTTATCATTTGGGTTTTCTTAGATCTTAAGAGCAGCCTTTCTGTCACCTGATTTTATTAACTCATTTGGCAAGGAAGTCTTGAGTTACAAAAAACCAAGAAACTACTGTGTATATTTGTTACTTCACAATTCCATTTTTTCCCCCCTCAATACCATATTTTTTCTTGTCAAAACTTCTTAAATGTGTATTCAGAATGTTGAAAGCATTGTTAATAGCAGCTGGATGATACCTTGATTTGACTGACAATAAACTAGATTAGTACAGTTTTTCTTGTTCCTGCTTTTGCCTCCTTTTTTGCCTTTTCCCTTCTCACAGTGTGAACTGCAGAGGCTTTGATCATTATTTTCCAGTGCAAAGGATGCCAGAGGGAAAAGCAAGACCAAATAGATTTATAATAAAAGTTCTAATGTAACAGATGGCATCTGTTTCTATATCTCTGGGAGCTTAACTACCTTGTGAAGCACAACCAGTAAAGAATTCATGTTAAGAGTTTTTTTGTTTTCATGTTTTAGAAGAAATAAAGGTGAAATTGGACTGGGTTTAACCTGCGATTAGTACCATGGATCAAATACTTTATCTTTGATGTGAACATCCTGGAAAGCTACATTGATAGTATCAACACAAGAACTGTATTTGTGGATGCAATTGCAGAAAAAAAAAAATTACAAAATTATTCATCTTACCCAAAACTCTGTGCATAGCCTGGAAGGCAGTAAAAAGCTTGAAATATTAGAGGGCTAGATACGTCGTGTAATTCGAGATGATCTACCTACCGTAAAAGGACTGAATCTGAAGAAATGTGATACTTTGGAATGGCTGGTTCCAGAAATGTTACAGCCAGACATTGTGAAGTTTTTATTCTGAATAATGTATGTAGGGTCCTGTTTGGCACTGCAGAGAGTCCAGCATGTGTTTGTTTTGTCTCCTGTGAAAATAGGGTGGTGAAGCTCTGCTGCAGTGTTCTTAAACTTACTAAAATGTTAACCTCATACTATAATATTTAATCTATATACCTTAAAACTTGGGATACAGGGTGAAATTTATCCCTGCATAAAGTGCCTTCTGATGGAGAACTTTACTAAGTTTTGATATGCTTTAGAACCCTTGATGATTCACGAAGATTATAGTCTGGGGATGTGCATACCAAACTAGTTTCATGAACATAAACTTCTAGAGAAGCTTGTGCTCTCATTCAAGTTTGAGAACCACTTGAAAACTCTGGCTTCAGGTTATCCTTACTTAATTGGCCCATTAAGCTTGCTTAAATGCTGTTGATGCTGTGGCACAGCATTATATTGCCTTTTCATGGCATCATGTCTAAAAAGTCTTGCTGGTAGCTGGTGATTTTGATAGATTTAATGATACTGAAGTGTTAGGTATTTTTACTTTTGGTAGTGGAAATAACGTTACATGATGTTGAATTGTTGATTGTACTTTTTTCTTTTCAAATACTTCTTAACGCCTTTGTATAATTCAGTTCTGGTTATAAAAGTTTGGGATTTATTACATGGGGAAGACATTTAATAGGTTTTAGGAAATGGTGTGTTTTGCTGACAGTTTTTTTCTTTACATTCTTGCTGGTAACTTCTCCCTGTTTTATGAAAGTCACTCCAGATATCTTTGATTTGAAAGTGCCATGTTAGCTGATGTTCTTACCTAGCCATAGATAGATAATGATTAAAGTATAGGAAGACAGAATAGATATAGACCCCTTCCTGATTTTGTACTTCATTTGCTGTTTTGTGTGTTAGCATCTTAAAAGCATAGTCACATATGTTTGAGCATTTTCTCATTTATGCAATGTCCAGTGTTACTTTGGAGTCTCAATGAATGTATACATAAAGAGAAATAAGTAGTAATAACCTAGTAATGTTTTAACACAATCATTGTGTTCATTAAACAAGTGTTTGTTTCTATCTTGTTTGTCTACTTTTTTTATGGACACATCTTTCTCATGTAGTATTATCTGGAAAACATCTTAACTTTTAAAAATAATTATTATGGGAGAACCTCCCAGAATGCCAAAATTCTCTTCTCAAAAAGCCAGAAGAAGGTAGGAGTGGTAGAAGCACAACAGACTGTTAACTAGAAGTATTAGAAGCACATCAGACTTATCTGTGTGTTTCAAAACTAATATGAGGGATTGGAATGTAAAAGGAGTAGTTCAGTCCTAATCACCTTTTGGGTGACAGCTACAATTACCAGTTGGTGCCAAGTTCTGAGGAAGTTTCTACTCTACAGTGTCTGTGCACCTCTAAGACAAGCTTAAATTTTTGGTGTCTTGAGGTTAACTCACTAAGTTGTTAGAGCTCTTCCTGTAAACTTCAATTGCATGCCATGTTTTGGATGTTTATCTGGAAAATGCTTGGGAATACTCAGTACAAATATTTCAGTAGCCTTATGTTTGGCAGTTTCAATCATTTGATGTTACTTATACTAGAGCATTGAAAGGACCTTGAAAAAAGAGTATGCAGTTCTGAGAGCAGCACAGAAATATGTTTCTTGAAGTACACATTGTGAAACTTTGCTGAAAATACTGCAGCTGAAAAGCACTCTAAGGTATTCAGGGCTGCAGTGAAGAATTGAATGGACTGATCATATATGGTGATGACTGTATTCAGTGGAGGTCATGTGTCTTCTGCACAGAATAAGTAGGAGTTGGGGAACTACAATCATAGGCATAGGCATAGAAAAATTATTGTGGCTGGTGAAATTAGATAGCAGTGATTGTCAACAGCAGTAAAATTTGAAACAATGGACCCAGCGTTTATCTAAACGGTATAGGCAGCGAGACAATCTTGTTGAATTTGTCTTGTCCAAATTTTGCTATTGCATAGTTAGGCATCTCAGTTTCAAGTAGGTGCTGTTTCAGGACAGTTGATTGTCTTTCTCTTAAAATCATGCACTCTCTGGAAGTATCTCTTGTTTCCTATTTATTGTGGATTGAACTCAGAATAGACAGCTAAGATGATGTCAAATTAATAGCAGTCCAACCCATCGGAGAACATTTAGGAGCAGGTCATTGGAGGATTAAAAATGTAAATAAACCCTCCATATGTTTATCGCTGTCTCTATAAATGCTCTATAGATCTATAAGCACTTTGTAGACAGGTAGTAACAGCCTCACACTCGCAGGCCCTTGTCCTCATGGGGAACTTCAACCACCCTGATATGTGTTGGAGGGATGGTACAGCCCAGCACAAGCAATCCAGGAGGTTCCTTGGTTGTGTGGAAGACAACTTCCTTCTGCAAGTAATGGAGGAGCTGACAAGGAGAGGTACCATGCTTGACCTTGTGCTCACCAACAGGGAAGGGCTGGTTGGAAACGTGATGCTCCACGGGAACCCTGGTTGTAGCAATCATGAGACGGTCGAGTTCGAGATCCTCAGGACAGTGAGAAGAGCGTGCAGCAAGCTCACTGCCCTGGACTTCAAAAGAGCAGACTTTGGCCTCTTCAGGAGCCTGCTTAGTAAGGTTCCATGGGATATAGCCCTGGAGGGCAGGGGGGCCCAAGACTGTTGGTTGATATTCAAGGATCACCTGCTACAAGCTCAGGAGTGCTGCATCCCAACTAGAAGGAAGTGCAGCAGGAGGGCCAGGAGACCTCCTTGGATGGACAAGGAGCTGCTGAGGAAACTCGGAGGGGAAAAAAAGAGGCTTATAAAAGGTGGAAGCAAGGACAGGTGGACTGGGAAGAATACAGGGATGTTGTCCAGGAAGCTAGGGACCAGGTTAGGAAAGCTAAGGCCCAGCTAAAATGAAACTTGGCTAGGGATGTGAAAGATAACAGGAAGGGATTCTATAGGTACATTGCAAATAAAAGACAGACTAGGGGCAATGTGGGCCCTCTCCAAAAGCTTTCAGGAGAACTGGCTACCCTGGACTGGGAGAGGGCTGAGGTTCTCAATGACTTCTTTGTCTCAGTCTTCACTGGCAAATGCTCTGACCACACCACCCAAGTCTTGGAAGGCAGATACAGGACTGTGAGAATGAAGACCTTGGGCCCACTGTATGAGAGGATCTGGTTCGAGACCATCTTAAGAACCTGAACGCGCACAAGTCCGTGGGACCTGATAAAATCCACCTGTGGGTCCCGAAGGAGCTGGCGAATGAAGTTGCTAAGCCACTGGCCATCATATTTGAAAAATCATGGCAGTCAGATGAAGTTCCCAACAACTGGAAAAAGGGAAATATAACCCCCATTTTCAAGAGGGGGAAAATGGAAGACCCGGGGAATTACAGACCAGTCAGTCTCACCTCTGTGCCTGGCAAAATCTTGGAGGAGATTCTCTTGGAAGGCATGCTAAGGCACATGAAAAACAACAAGGTGCTTGGTGACAGCCAGCATGGCTTCACTAAGGGGAAATCCTGCCTGACCAATTTGGTGGCCTTCTATGATGGGGCTACAGAAATGGACAGGGGTAGAGCAGTTGATGTCACCTACCTGGACTTGTGCAAAGCATTTGACACTGTCCCACATGACATCCTTGTCTCTAAATTGAAGAGACATCAATTTGATGGATGGCCCACTCGGTGAATAAAGAACTGGCTGAATGGCTGCATACCAAGAGTTGCGGTCAATGGCTCAATGTCCAGCTGGACACCAGTAACGAGTGGTGTCCCTCAGGGATCACCATTGGAAGCAGTCTTGTTCAACATCTCTGTTGGTGACATGGACAGTGGGATTGAGTGCGCCCTCAGCAAGTTTGCTGATGACACCAAGCTGTGTGGTTCGGTTGATACACTGTAAGGAAAGAATGCCATCCAGAGGGACCTCGACGTGCTTGTGGGGTGGACTGATGCCAACTTTATGAAGTTCAGCCAAGCCAAGTGCAGGGTCCTATACCTGGGATGGAGCTGTCCCAGGCAAAGCTACAGATTGGGCAGAGAAGAGATTCAGAGCAGCCCTGCGGAGAAGGATTTGGGGGTGCTGGTCGATGAGAAAATGAACATGAGCCGGCTTCAGTGTGTGCTCGCAGCCCAGAAAGCCAACCGTATCCTGGGCTGCATCAAAAGGAGCGTGACCAGCAGGTCGAAGGAGGTGATCCTGCCCCTCTACTCTGCTCTTGTGAGACCTCACCTGGAGTATTGTGTGCAGTTCTGGTGTCCTCAACATAAAAAGGACATGGAACTGCTGGAACAAGTCCAGAGGAGGGCCACGAGGATGATCAGGGGACTGGAGCACCTCCCGTATGAAGACAGGCTGAGGAAGTTGGGGCTGTTCAGCCTGGAGAAGAGAAGGCTGTGTGGAGACCTCATGGCAGCCTTCCAGTACCTGAAGGGGGCCTATAGGGATGCTGGGGAGGGACTCTTCATTAGGGACTGTAGTGACAGGACAAGGGGTAACGGGTTAAAACTTAAACAGGGAAAGTTTAGATTGGATATAAGGAAGAAGTTCTTTCCTGTTAGGGTGGTGAGGCACTCGAATAGGTTGTCCAGGGAGGTTGTGAAATCTCCATCCCTGGCGGTGTTCAAGGGCAGGTTGGACAGAGCCTTGGGTGACATGGTTTAGTGGGTTGGAACTTGATGATCTTGAGGTCCTTTCCAACCCTAAGTCTTCTATGATTCTGTGGCTTTATATGAAAACGTTAATCCTTGTCCTCAATTTGGTTTTTAAAAAAGTGATGTATTTAGTATGCAGATTTGAACATTTTGAAGTTGTATATGGGAAGGTAATTGGACCAAAAAGCAGTTGTGAGTCTCAAAGGTGTTATGTGCAATTGGAATACAGAGATTATAGATGGACTTTTTGAAACCACAGAGATAAAAGTTTTGAAGGCAGGTATTTTGAAGATATTTAACATATAGTGCTGCCATCCTGAATAAAAACAAATGGATGGGGGAGGGAAGGAAGGAAGAGGCAGAAGATCACACTGTTGCTTTCTGTTAAATTTACGGTCAGGGAAGTGGGGAGAACAAGTAGGAGCTGTAGTGCATGGGACAATGTATGGTATTAACTGCAAGCAAGATTATGGAAATAGTAGAATTAACAGCCTAGCAAATGTAGGGATGAGAAGTGAAGCATCTTTTATAAAGGAATCTTGGGCTTGCTAAGGAATAGTAATTGCTGTGTGGAAGCAAGACAGATTTTTTTTTTTCACGTAAATGCTTTATTAGCGGCCCAGGAAAGACAATGATGCTCTTGTTCAAAGGCATAAGCAAAAGAGTAGAACCAAGAAAGGCAGAAACAGTTGCAAGAAGGCTGGAGGTGCTGCATTTAACAAGATTTGTCGCCTTTTTCTTTCTTTGAAGGAGATAAAACATTGAGCAGGAAGTGGTGCTTTAACAGTCAAGCGAAGTGCAGCAGGTCTGAATAGGTGGGCTTTTCTGCACGTGGGTAAACTGACATTCTTGGGTGGGCTTGAGATTTAAAATTAGAAGGGATTGTACAGTTTGGGGGGGTTTTCTTGGGTTTTGGTTTTGTTTTTTTTTTTCTGGTATTTCATCCTTTTGGTGGCTTTGGAAAGATGCATTTGCGTTGAAGGTGGGAATTCACAGTTTTCCTGAGCTGATAAATCTAGGCTATTCTGGCAACGCTCCATACTTCATCTTCTTCCCCACTCCCAAGAATGCATCTTACTTTCTCTTTTGTCCCATTGAGAACATCTGTGCTGCAGAATGAACTGTGGATCAGCATCAGCAGAAGGTCAAAATAACAAATCTAACAGAAATTGGGGGAAGGATGGGAGTGGTGCAGTGCTGACCTGGTGTACCCTGCTGGTACATAAGTGCTACTGCTGACAGAGGAGGGAGGAAAAAAAGTACCTGTCCTTCCAGGGCATACGATACTTAGTGTGAGGGGATCCTGAAGCCACAGCTTTGTTGCTCCTAGTTTAAAGAGGGTTATACTGTTAGACTCAGGTGTCTCCATACCTCATCTTAAATATTTGAAAATTGTAGCTGAGAGCTGAATTTCCTGCGTTGCCAGGGGATGGTGCCGGGTTGTAAAAGTACAGAGAAGAAACTCAGCGTTTAGTTACTTTGTAAATTTGAACTAATTGGCCTGTTTGCGCTCTTTTTGGAGTCATGAGAACTGTAATTGGACTTCTTTTTTCTTCCCTGATCTGTCAGATTCTTGTTCATAACTGCAATGTTGTGTATGGTTTTATGTATCAATGTTTTATGTTGCGTATTATCGTAACGTCCCTCTTCCTCTCCTAGCTATGTTATTAGGTTGACTTATTTTGGATTCCTGAGCATCTATGAAGCTTTTTATTTTTTTAAGGACTACTTCAGTATGCAGGTTGCAAGCAATATCAGGGCGAGCAGTAGTGCTTATTTGAGCATCTGAAATTGTGGCTACTGCCGCAGTTGATGATAATTTATAGTGTGGCTGATTAAATTCTGTGCAATATGAAGGAAAAAAAAGGTGTCTGTCTTAGCTATGCCTCATGAAATTATGTAGGCTGGGGAAAGATACATTACTTTTCTGAATCCCTGCCTAAACATTCAAAAACAAAGGTTTGAGTTTCAAGTTACATGCTGACTAGATTTTGTGGGAACCTCTTTGCTTTAAGACCTATTGTTGTTTATAAATCATAGAGAAGCTTTGATGAACCAAATAATTGGAATCTAAAATTGTTGTCAAACTACTAAAATAATGAAAATATAAAAGTTACTAAGGGCCTCTGATTTGATACCGAGAGAAGTGGTTCTGTTTGTGTCTGAAACCCCAAAACTTGGCGGGGGGGAGGAGGGGGAACAGCCTCTGCTCGTTCTCAGTTCAAGAGAGTCATTAAGGAGTCTCAGTCACTTTCTACTGTTGTTTCGCAGAATGCTACAGTGGAAATAATAAAAAATGATGCATTAAATGGATTTTTTGCTGACTATCTAGAAGTGAGCAATATTTAAAGACTTGGTGAAACAAAGCAGAGCCATTCTGGGAGTTAACCCCCAGCAAACAGGTGAAAATTAAATGCTAGATATGTCTGTATATACAGATTAACAGGTGGGGTAACTATCGCAGAGCCTACAGGAGTGAGACAACTATATAGCAGTAATGTTTTTTCAGTACTCTTAAAACCATAACCTTTTAAAATGTAGAAATATTTTTTTTCCAAGGTTCATTTAAAAATGTCAAAATCTTCCTTTCATTAAGGCTGCGCGATGTGACTGTTGTAAGTCTCAAGGAACTCTCAAAGAGAAAGTGCAGTGGCGTGGTGAAATGAAACACTTCTGTGATCAGCACTGTTTGCTCCGTTTCTACTGTCAACAAAACGAACCAAATCTGGCAACCCAAAAAGGACCTGAGAACTTACACTACGGTATGTGCTGCTCTATGGCTCCTAAATGGTAAACAAAATGTTTCCTTTAAATGAAAAATTCAAAGCTATCTGTCCTTTGTTTGTTGCAGTAAACTGTATTAGAGATTATCCTATTTATCATCAGAGGCATCATGGAGCTGCTTGGTATTTTTTATGTTAGCTCTTTATTATATGGCTTGAGACCTAAAACATTGTCAGGTAATCAAACAGTTTTGTAATCACTTTAAAAAAAAAATCTTCTTTGTAGGTTAAGCATAATTTTAGTGTTGTATCATCATGGGGACAGAACACGTTTTCCTCTTTCATTCTGCTCCGGTTTGTTACTACTTGCTCTGTGGAAACACTTCTTTCAAGATGTGCTTTGGTCACAGGGAGCTGATAAGTGCACTAAGAATGAAAAAAAAAAAAAGGAGTTAAAAGGAAATAAATGCAGACTAAATCAAAGTGGAATGAGAACAGAGAAGAGGAATACACTGCTTTTTTGGTTTGGTTTGGTTTGGTTTTTTAATTATTTTTTGTTGCTGTTGGCTATAGGTACTGTGTAAATTCGGTGGTGCAGGCTGGATGCATGTTTACATGGTTTAAATGGCAAGTCAGCCAAAGTTCAAATAAATCAATGTGTAATTACAGCAACACAACTTTTTTGTATGGCCCTTTTTTATATTTGAATGTTTTGGTAGTTACGTTTTTGAAAGAGGTTATATTCACATCTGGGAGGAGCATTGATTTAGCTTTTGCCTTTGGGTAAGGTTCAGTGCTGGAGTGGTGAGGTGCCTGTGAGTGACAAGTCTTGTGTGCTGTTCTCATCTGCGATACAGTACTAATCAGTGCTGTTAATGTTATCCTGATGATAGATGTTGTCAGAGTTGCTTACTGAAATTTGCTTTGATTCTGAAAAAGGGAAAAACATGTCTAAAAATGTTCTCTTATATTTTTAGATCAGGGCTGTCAAACCCCCAGAACAAAAATAACAGTAAGTACATATATTTAATATATAGAAAATATAATTAGATCTATTTAAAATGTGGGATCCTGGTGGCTTAAAGGGTTGCTGTTAAAAAACAAAAAAATTAGTGTCTTTGAATGATACTAAGATAAACTTTCAGAGTTATTTAGTCAGTAGTTGAAATTAAATGCTCATACTTTGTCTTTCCAGTGTCTTCTGGGAAACCAAATCATCAGCTGTGTATTTTACATCTATAATGCATGAAAGTATTGCTTAGAAGCTAATCCACAAAATATGTGTATCTTACTCACATGCTTAGACTGATTAGGTGTATATATGGAGTGCAGAAAGGGAAGCACATTTCACTGGTCAATTAGGATATTATGGTTGTGTTTCAGCTTTGACAGGCTGAAAATAAAGCTTCAGATCTTAAATTACAGTTCCCAAGAGTAGAATAATTAGTGCTCAAGGTCTGGACTTGGACGCAGGTGACAGCAGGGAAGTGTAACGCTTTGCAGGATCGCACAGGCTGGGAGGGTGGGGTTCGTCAGTGGAGCAGCAGCCTTCATTCTGAGTTTGTTTTCTTCAGCTTGTCAAAATTACTAATTCTTTCATTAGCTTAGTGGGTTTTGAAAAAAACCACCTTAGTTTTGTTTTGATTTTGATGGAACTCAGAACTGTCTGTTTTCCATGAAAAAAATTGACTCACCCTTTTAATCCAAATACATTTTGTAAGGTAAATCTTGGATTTAATTAAGAGTATTTTGATGTCATTATAAAATAATGAAAACCACAGGAAATAAGATTGCTTATGTAACTGGAGACTTCAGATGAGCTAAACTGTCATGCTAAAAATATCAGCATTTTATGGTTAATGATGCTAATTCAGTCCAGAAACTTCTAAAGATCATACAAAAGCTGTGTGTGATACAAACTTTCTTAATGTATTTTAGACAGTGAAGGTCTGCTTCTGTTCTTATGACTTGACTTTCCATATTTAAAACAATATGGGGGGCTAGTAATACATATGACTAAATAAAAGTTTCTTCAGTCAGGTTCTAAAACAGGTGTTAGGGGACAAAAACGTGTCTGGGGCAAGAGGGTTTTAACCAGTTGACTGTAAGGTGGCAGTTTGAGCGTTATGTTATGTTCCAAAGTATTTGTTGTCACTGTTGTAGAGCCAGCAGGGGGGGCTCGAAGTTCGTGCTTTAGGAATTAAAATGTTCAGAGGTATTTTATTTAGAAATACTTTTTTTTTTAATGCAATCTTTGGGTGATAGCATAGTTCAGGCCGGTTGGACCTTGAGCCAGCAGTCTGTTATGCTACTTAGAGCGAATTCTCTTTACAGCTAAAATTATTTTTAAAGTTAGAAACCAGCTTAAGTTGTACTTGCATTTAAACAGGAACGTAAAAAAATAGCATCTTAAATTAAAAAAAAAAAAAAATCAACGTGCTAGCCCTGGCTGAGCAAAATACAGCTATGTTAAATTCCTGGCACTGGCAGCTCCTTATAGAAACATACAGTAGCTTGCAATTAAAGAATAACGGTGCTGTTATGTTGTGCTGTTGTGAGCTCCTTGTTCAGTATCTCATAGAGGAAAAGTATCAACTAATACATTAAATCAAGAAGTTTGTGTTGAAATCAGTGTGGTGCAACAGTGCAATCTCTTTTATGTGCCTGTCTGTAGGGCTCAGCACCACCACCTTCTCCAACACCTAACAGAGAAATGAAGAACAAGGCAGTTCTTTGCAAGCCTTTGACGATGACGAAAGCCACGTACTGTAAACCTCATATGCAGACAAAATCTTGTCAGACAGGTAACTCTTGAGCTGTACTGGAGCTACTCATTTCTTCACTGCAGATTTTTTCAGTCTGTCTTGAAACATACTGCAAATACTCTGATTTTTTTTTTCCCTAAACTGCAGGTGTAAAACATATTTAAATACCTGGCAGTGTTTGCCTTTTTCTTTTTTCTTTTAATAGAAGATGATTGGAAAAAAGAGTATATCCCAGTGCCTATTCCTGTACCTGTCTATGTTCCTGTGCCTATGAACATGTATAGTCAGAATGTTCCTGTTCCTACAACAGTTCCTGTTCCTGTAAGTAACACTTCAGCTTCACTTTCAAACTGGCATCCATTCACATGTGTGTGAGGGACCACTCTGTATTGTTGGCTGTTCTTATTCTGGTCCATCTAAACCACTGCAGGATGCTGCAGCACGATTTGTTGAAAAAGTATTAGAAATCTGACTGTGGCACTTAGTGTCCTGATTGTTCTTTAGGACCTATCGATCTCCTGCTGATGATCTTTTTAGGAACAATCCTGAGTGGTACTTTTGAGTTTGTTAAATAAATATTAAATATTAAATATTAAATATTAAATATTAAATATTAAATATTAAATATTAAATATTAAATTCACGCTGGTAACAAGGAAACTGAAAGGATTGTCTTGGGGACGGGTGGAAGAGTGGGATAAACAGGAGGAAGTGAAAAAACTTAACCTTGTGCCAGCAAAAGAAAATAACTCTGAAGTGGTTACAAATTTCACTTATGTACCAAATCTCATCCAAATGGTGGACAAACCCCCCTGAATTCCTAAAATTCCATGTCTCACAAGGAAGCCACTAAAAAAGGATGCTGATTTGCCCAAAATGTTAATCTGAATTTATGGTCAGACAGGTTTGAACCTCCAGAGTCCTCTCTGTTCTTACTTTAACCCAATATATTTTATAATATTTAATTTTTCTCTGTATCCTTTCCTGCTTTCCCTTCTGTTCTCAATTATTTATATTGATTTTTTTAACCTGTCAACATTTTTTTGTTAGACCACACTGAGGCGGTATGTTTATAATCTGTATTAACTGTGTCTTTTAGAAGAGGGGTGTAGAGTTTGGTTCTGTGTTGGCTGCTGTAGATGCTTTCTTGCAGAAGGGGTTTTTTTCAAATTATCTTTTCCTCCCTGCCTGTGTAGGTGCCAGTTCCAGTTTTCTTGTCCACTACTCTGGATAGCAGTGAGAAAATCCTAGCAGCAGTAGAAGAGCTGAGGGGAAAAGTGCCCTCAAATCCTCTAGAAACTGAGCTGCTGAACTTGTCAGAGATGGTGCCTGAACATGATGGAAAAGCTGAAGCTTCTGATGTGACCAGTGAGTTTCTTGCTGAGTTTTTGACTCTTTGGCTTGGTGGGGTGTTTGTGAGGGGGTGTGTGATTCAAGAGAAGGGTTGCTTGTTGGGGTTTTTGGTTTTTACTATTTTAGAGAAAGATTGAGTACAGCGATCGCTAATATTGAGTTCCTGTGTTAAGTTGAAATCTAAATTATTTAAACATTTTCAAAGATCATTTTAGTGTATTTGAAATACAGAAAACTTTCTGAAATCAGTTGTGTGCCTTCAGTGTGCTGTACCAGACCTTCGTCTTTAGAAATACAGGCATTCCCTTTGCTTGTGCCAGCTCTCACTGCCTGCTTGCTATGTTTGCTTTTGTGGGATCTTTCATGGACTTGAAAGTCTGTTCTGTTGCAGGCAGAATCATGTAGTAAAATAGATAATAGGGTTTGTCAGGTTTGTTTTTGTTTGCATTCGGTGATTGGTTGATATGATCCAGATTCTCCAGTATTTGATTTTCTATACACATGCTTTCCTGGCCCATCTTACTGAAGAAGGATAGATGTACTAGTGTCTTACATGCGTGAAGGAAATTGGGTTGGAGAAGTAAATCTGAGATCCCAAGAATACAAGAACAACAAAACCTAAGATGGTGATATGCAGAACAAGCAGCTTTAGAACCACTAAGCATCTAAAGTTCTGAATCTGCCCTGTTTTGACTAATCCATGTGCGGATTAAAGTAACAGGAACTTTCCTCTGTTTTTTTAACAGGTGTTATAGTTGAGTCAAATCTACTGAACTCAGAAACAGAAGCACGGACGAGTTTGCCTGATGTTCCGTATGAACCAGACCTTGATATTGAAATAGACTTTCCAAGAGGTATTTAATCTGCCATTTTAATAAACATGAAATAGAAATTGTGGGCAACCGTCATACCGTGTTTCACCATCCTTTCAGAGGAGCTTTATTTAATTGCAAAATCCACTTAACTGACTGTTACCTAAAACTTTGCCATGCCATTGCAAGAGTAGGGACTTCTGAATTAGTTCCTCCATCTTTCTAAATACAGTATTTGCATGAGAATGCAAAGAAAAGGGGGAATTAACCTTTCACAAAGTTGGCAGCAGCACTGTTACAGACATAGATATAGGAAAGCTGTTTTGAAGGCTCAGAGTCAGTTGTCATAAAAAGCAATAATGAATTCATTCTTCAAACTGCAGATACTTATTTCCATGGGAAATAAACTCAAGTTTATTAGAACATTGCAAGCTAATAAGCTGCACTTGTGTTTCCTTTTAGTATCTTGTTAATGTCCGTACCTGTATTTAAAGAAGGTAGGATTATTTGAATTGGCAGGAAAATCACTACTTTGAGACCTTTCTTAAAATAAGGACTTGGTTTTATATTTCACACTTCCTAGCACACTACAGAATGCAGGCAACAGTGTCTGTTCCCTTATACCATGTCCTAAGCAATCCAGGCAGTAGCTAGTGTCTCCCCTGACATAGCTTCTCATGGACATATAACTCTCATACCTCCCATGGATGGCTTCTCTGTTTCATGTAGGAAGTTTCCTTTTGTTTTTTGTCATAGACACCCACACTGGATGCTGTACGTCTAATTTAAAGATCAGGTCTAGGGGGTAGTCTTACCTTAGTCTTACAAAGTTTATTAGCCAGGCATACTAGACCCTAAACATGAGCCAGCAGTTTGCAATCACAGTCCAGACAGCCAACCATGTCCTGGGCTGCATCAAAAGAAGTGTGACCAGCAGGTCAAAGGATGTGATTCTACTCCTCTGCTCTTATGAGATCTCAGCTGGAGCATTGTGTACAGTTCTGGTGTCCCCAGTGTAAGAAGGACATAGAGCTGTTGGAGCAAGTCTGGAGAAGGGCCACGAGGATGATAAGGAGGCTGGAGCACCTCCCATACAAAGCCAGGCTGAGAAAGTTGGGGCTTTTCAGCCTGGAGAAGGCTGTGTGGAGATCTCATAGCAGCCTTCCAGTATCTGAAGGGGGCCTACAAGGAGACTGGAGAGGGTCTGTAGTGATAGGACAAGGAGCAGTGGGCCCAAGCATAAACAGAGGAGTTCTGGGTAGATACAAGGAAGAAATTCTTTACTGTGGGAGTGGTGAGGCACTGGAACAGATTGCCCAAGGAAGCTGTGAATGCTCCATCCATGGCAGTGTTCAGGGCCGGGTTGGACAGAGCCTACCTGTCCTATGTTGTGATTCTTAATGTTTTTAACTAAATATAATGTGCTATATAAAATATAAAACTTCAATAGAAATGGTGGCAATACATGAGCGAAAGCACATGTAGTAAGTGGAGTAATTTTTTCACTCACAGCTGCTCATTCATACCATAACTTAAACTTCCTTATACCAAAGACTGCCTAGGAGGAAAAATTGTGTAAGGGTCCATAGTAGGAAATGCTGCCTTAGTGACTTCAGTTAGAGTTTGAAAATGTTGAGTATTGTGTCTTTCACAATTTATTTAGAGATACATATTTTGATAGCTTTGCTTTACTTTCAAAATAAGAATAGGTTTATTTCCTCTTACTGAAATCCAGTCTTCGCTAATGTTTATATGTGTGCTATTGTGGACCCCTTATGTTAATGCACACTGCTGTAATTAATTGTGGGTTTTTTTCAAACCAATTTTATTCAGAAGATGTTCAGAAATAAGTTTCTGTTAATGTATTTTCAGCAACCGAGGAGCTTGATACGGAAAATGAGTTTTTGTTACCTCCTGTTTTTGGAGAAGAGTACGAGGAACAGCCACGGCCTCGGTCCAAAAAGAAGGTAATTTGATCATGCTATTAAAAAAATCCAAAAAGCACAAAATCTAAGTGGGCAAAAATATGCCAGGTTTTGTGGGTTTTTTCTTCAGTTCTCATACTGCTCTAAAACCTGCTACTGCCTATTCACGCCTAATATCCTATCTTTGTGATATGTGCTTTTAAAATTCTGAGCCCGTTTTTGCTTCACATTGGTAGAATTGTCAATGTAGTGTGCTAATGTATATGTACTTACTGTACTTGCTTTTCTACTTCAAACAAAGCTGCGTTGGTTTAATCTGATGGTCAAATGGAAGAATGTTGGCATCACCGTGGCTTATAATGGCAGCCATAGCATCTCCTGTATAAAACAGTTTTTAAAAACATTTTTATTTGTTTGTAATTTTCCCAGATTTTATTTTCAGTCAAAAATCTTAGTTTACACATTATGGATAAATTAGCCATATTCTTTTATTTAGAAGGAAACTAACAGGAAATAGAATTTCTGGTGCCTGGCACAATGTTGAAATGGTTTTGCTGCAATAACTGCAGTAGATATTGCAAATGTAACAAAAAAACCCAGCCAACTTCTTACAAAACTTTCTAAGAATAAATGTGTCTTTCTAGTTTTAAATTCAGAATCCAGCCTGTTGGCATTATCTGCTGGACATTATTCACATATCCACTGCTGGACATGCTTTCATTTGGGACCAGTTCTCGTTTTGACATTGATGGGTTCAGTTGACCCTAAAAACTGACCTTCTGACGTAGATTTGGAGCGATTTTAACTTTCTGCACATTAACACAATGAAATCCTGTAAATGCACAGAATTATTTGGTGCATCATGTGTTTGTTGCTTAATAAAATACAACCAATACCGCAACTCCATTACCAAAATTACTGTGTTAGGAACCAGTTTAAAAGACGAATTAGAAATGTCTGTCATCTTAAGAAATACTGTCCTTAGAAGTATGACACAGAAACTACAGAATGAAGCGTATGTTGCTTTACACAGAACATTCCATTTGTAATTTGACCTGCAGTTTGCTTATTCTGCTCAGCTTCTGTGTTCCTGCTGTTGGCAGTGCTAACCAACTGTGTTTCGATGGCAGGGAGTGAAGAGGAAGGCAGTGTCAGAATACCAGTCTCACGATGACAGCTCTGAAAACTCAGAGTGTAGTTTTCCATTCAAATACACATACGGTGTAAATGCATGGAAGCACTGGGTGAAGTCTCGGTATTTAAATGAAGACCTTCCAGAATTAGAGGAACTAAAATCAAGTAAGTATTATCAAAAATTTGGCATCCAAATTCTTCCTTGGTGGGGAGAATTGCTGTACCCACCTGGTTTCCAGCTGGGATTTTAAACAGGAGTTTCCACGTGTCCCTGATGTTCCCACAGTGACTGGAATCATTCACCACAGAGTTGCCAGACTTTATTTTTTTCTTGCCTCGTTTTCCCTCCTTGGTTCAGGACGCTGGGGCTCACACTGCTTCTGCAAGCCAGGACAGCGACTTTCTGGCTCTTCTCACTTCCTGTGACAGTTTTGTTTTTTTTTGTTTGCATCCTGGTTTTCCTCGCGTTCTAACTCACCTTGAAGCTCACCCGTTTTCTGGACTTCTGAATTGCAAGGGAGGGGCATCCTACTCTTTCTCTTGGAAAGAGATCTTTATCGGAGGCTAGCGTTACCTGGCTGTGGAGCTCTGACACGAGGTGGCCTTTGTTGCTGTGGAGCCTTGCTGCTCTTTCTGCAGTGCTCCTCTGTGTGTACATTTGTATTGCGAGGGAGAAGGGAGATTGCTGCTACTCCTGCTGTTCTTCAGCTCCCACATGTGTCTGAGCACTTTTGTGTAATACTGTTGAATCTTTGGAAACGCCTGTTTCCTTTACAGCACTGTCTTCAGCATCTTGGGCTGCTTCCCTGTCATCCTCAGCTGTGCATGACAGCACATTCATCAGTGGGTGATACTGTATTTGGCAAACCAAACTTGACTCTAGTACCTTTCAATTGTTTAGTACATCAAGACTCATTCATAGGGTAGTGGAGAAGACATTAAGACAGTTTTCCACATCCCACCCTCATTGTGTAAAATTTCTGTTATATAATGTAGCATTTTTTTCTCTATTTTACAGCAAAGTCTGTGAAATTAAAGGAAGATCTATTATCACATACTTCAGCTGAGTTAAACTATGGATTGACACATTTTGTCAATGAAATTCGAAGGCCAAATGGAGAGAACTATGCACCTGACAGCATCTACTACCTGTGTCTTGGGATTCAGGAGGTTAGTAAAAGCTGTAGAGGTGGGAAGCAGAGCTGCTGATCTGACTCTAAGCCACTTCAGTGAAAAAATGAAGATCATGTAGATTTATTGGCTAGAAGATATTAATATGACACAGGCTGATGTGTAAATCACATTGTAGAAAGCTATTTATATAGAAAATGAGTTTGCAGAACCATCCTGAAAACTCAAATGCAGACTGGTGTATTGTAATAATCTTAAGCTTCTTGCTGGGTTAAAGCAAGGAATTTGCAGTCTAAAATAGCATGGTTTTTCCAAATGCCGTGCTTCATTTTGTTTGCTAAAGATGGCTTAATGTAAACCCTGAATGAAACAAGGCATGATCTGTGAATATTATACTAATTCAATTACTTAGCATATAGTAGAAACGAGCTATCTGAAGTGTCCTTTTGGGAGAGTCTAATTCAGTGAATACTGCAGACTGTCAAAGTCAGGCTTATTTTGCAGAGTGCAGGAAGCTCTGCTATATTGGCTGTCTTACACACACCCTGCCCCCGAATTGTAATTACATTGAATTTTGAAGATAAAGGGAGTCAGTTTAGATGCATCGTATGTAAAGGCAATAACATAATACTAGATAATTACAAAACCAGTTCCACAGTTTATCTTTTAAGCAGAGGATGTCTTAGTTTTTGGTACATGAGGCAAATCATAGATAATAATAAGCAGTGTTCAGAGCAGAAAAATTCATTCAATAAAAAATGTGTATGATGTGGAAAGCAAGCTGTGCACAGGCTTTGCAATCCTGCTTAAATGGTCTCATACTTAAGGCAGAGACCATGAATCAAATAACGAATTTTAAAATCACAATCTTCTTAAAATAAATGGTACTTCCCCTAGTTTTTCTGTATTGAGAGTATACAGAATTAAGGATCTTTTCTCATAGTTGAAATTTGAGAAGTGAATATTCATTGTTTGACATTTTAGTCAATATTGGCACAAGGTATGTTTCAAATTCAGCTAGCTTTCTGCTTCTTCACTTGCATGACATACCGTCCCTCTGTATCTGTTGAACTGAAAATACATTAAGCTAATAAACAATATGAGGTATGTGTTTATGAAATGGAACTCTACTAATACTTTTTTCTTTGTGCCTTTGACATTGTTTTGTCTGCTGTGAAAGTTAGTTGTAAAAACTTCATTGGTGTTTGTTTCGCTCATCAGAACCGAAGTTTGTGTGGCACAGCATAATTGTGAGCCCTAATGCACATACACAACACTGGAACATGAGAGGAACAACTTGCCATTTTACTGCGATCGTAGGTTATACTTGGTGCCCAGTATTTAATTCAGGTAACAGTAACAGCACCATTTCATTGGCCCAATTGTGCCACTGCTACTCAGACTGGTAGGAAGGTGTGTTCTGTTCTATGGAGTTTGCAGTCCTTGAAGGCAGACAGCAAATGAGGGACAGAAACAATGTACACTTGTGAGCTGTCACAAGTAGCAGCCAACATCTGTGTTAATGCCAAATTGCAAGTAAATGGACATGTGTTACCCTTCTGAAGAAACAGATTTAAACAAGTTAGTGGTACACTAAATGCAATGTAGTTGTTGTAATGCGCAACAAAACTCCATTGCTTTATAGTATTTTCTTGGTCCTGCTTTCCATCTGACAACCCCAATGTGGGTCTTACTGAAACAGAATACTGCTACTGCATAGAAGATGCTGTTTCTGTTTAACTCAGAAGCAGCTGAGAGGAGATTAAATGATGCCATTTAATGATAAAGTTGTGCCAAATATCATTAATGGTTTGCTAACTTAGAGTTAAGCTTCTCTTCAAAGGAAGAAATTGTGGAAGCTATTGGAAAACGAGAATTACTGCATTTACCATGGCTAAGGGCTCAGTTTGGAGATTTTGGGTGCAATACAGTTTGAGCACAGGGGAAGTGCTTAGGGGGCTTCAAGTCTTAGGTTGTTTCTTTGACTTTGTAAAATGACTGTTTTTCTTAAAGGAAACACTGGAACATCTGTTCCAGGAAACTTAAGTACCTAAGTGAAATGGTACATTTTCTCAGTTCAGGTTCATGTGCAGCTGAAATTGTTCTGCTTCGAGCCAGAAATGGTTCAGTAACAGTTTTGATAACTCTGAAGTACTGATCCTGAAAATACCACTCTTAAAGTTTGTTGCATGGTCAGGCAGGCACCTAGCGGTTTAGCCAAACACTTCTGAACCAGGAAACAAATATTTTTAGTTGATTTCTCACAGGCTTATGTGGGCATTGGTTTTGAATCAGTTTTGAGTCTTATTTCAGTTTCATTGTTGGCGTTCAGTGTGAGTGTTTAATGCAAACCAGAGATAAAGAAAATACATGGAGGAAAAATATGCCAGGGAACAAGGCAAACCCCATGAAGCTTATAGTAAGCTGTGTTGTCTGGTTTAGGATTGCTTTATAAAATCAAAATTGATATGTGTAGAAACAAGCACATTTTGGAGAATATTGTGCTTTGAAGAATTGATTAAATGTATAAAATAGTTACCTAAATGAAGATGTTGTGTTGGTAACTTCTAGGCAGTGCATTTGTTCATGTTTCTTCCTGATTATAAAACTAAGTGCAAAGATAAGGAAATCAAGATAATGCTGAGCTGCCTAGTATAAATGAGTGCTGTGTTTAATGTTATTTCAAGTATGTGTACCGAAATAGATGCCGTTTCCAGAAGTGAGTGCATTTTTTATGTCTGTCCCTTTTATTGCCTTCACTAGCAAGAGGCTTGTTCATGCAATGATAACCCTGAAGTGGAAAATTTAAGAAGCCAATCTTCCATTTCTTAGAAATGTCTCCAGAGAGGATAATGTCAAATACTGGTATAGCCCTCAGTTGTTCCTTGGTAAAGGTTCAGAAGAGTTTCTGTTGGTCAGGTGAAGAGGGTTAAGATAATAAGATTGCAGAATGGGCACTGCTCTATATCATTTCCACAAGTATATGTTTGGGGTTTGTTTTTTGCTCCCAGTCTGTGTTGAAGTTGCTTCTATCAGTGTTCAGAGTTCACATTTAAAATAGGAGATTCTTGATAACTGTGGGGGGGGCTGTGGTTTGTGTGTGTTGTGTTTTATTTTTCTTTGAAGATCTGGGAGGAGGGAAAGATAAATTAGTTGGTTTTTAATTTATTTTTGTGGTTTTGGTTTTTTTTTTAATGACTCCTGAGTCACTGACAGTGTTGCACACGGGAAATTTTAGAGCAAAATGTTAGAGTTGTCATTAGTCTGTGATTCGTACACAGGTAGAAATTTACCAGGTATGTTCTACTGGAGGTGGCTTTTAACTGCTAAATATTGGAAAAGCGTCATTGCTTTATTTTTAGAAATTGGTGGTTTTTTGTTTTCTGTGGGTTGTTTTTTGGGGTTTTGGGTTTTTTAGGTGCAAGCACTGTACTCATAACCCTGTAGTACAGAATTGTTCTAATCTGGAATTGTAAATATTGTCTCTCTCTTTTGTGTAGTATTTATATGGAAGTAATCGAAAAGACAACATATTTATTGATCCAATCTACCAGACGTTTGAACAGGAATTAAATAAAATCCTTAAAAGTTGGCAACCAAGCATACTTCCAGATGGTAATTTTCTTTTTGGTCATGTCTGTTTTAAATCTCTTAATAGTTCTGTATTCTTAAGCGTGTAGGTATATGCAAACACTTTATGCATTGTGATAGTAGTTGATTAAAATCATAAATATATTATCTAAGAGTTCAATTGTTTTGTTCTTATTATTTGCTCTTATTGTTTTGTTTCTTGGTAATTCATGCTGCAAGAGCTGATTTTGCCACTACCTGTTAATTTTAAATTGACTGTCCATTTTTAGGAGGGAAAGGTAGAATAAGCAGCTGCTCTTCAACCTGTACTCTTTACCTGGGCTGAATTTATTTTTTGCCCTATTTTTTTCCTGATGGGAAGCAGGCAGGCAGTGGGCTGTGTGTGGGTAGAGCTAATGAGCTGGGTATTTTAGCCTTTCTTAGCTGGACTGGAAGGACTCTTTGCTGTGGGCCTTCTGCTCAGGAGGATCATCAGTTCATGGAGAAACCAGGGGTTTTCCCCAGGAGATTGATGTTGGTGCTGAACTGCAGAATCCACTGCTCTTCCATCTTTCTCACAATCCTCTCTTGAGTGAGGTCTTATCCTTACCAGCCCCTTTCCTCTCTCTTCTTGATACTGGCTTTTGTCCATATAACTCTGAAGAGCCTCTGTGTAAGGTGCTTGCTTTACCCTGATACAGTCCAGGAGTGCTTTACAAGTGAGATGCCCATTAGTAATAAGAAAGAAGAAGGTACAGCTATTTGGAGGCCTTGCCTGAACAGAATAAAATGAAATCAAAAATACGCTTTTTATGAAGGGATTAAGATTAGACCCTTGAGCATTTGGTTTTGAGTAATAACATCAGGGTGCTGCATGTCAACAGTGCTGTTGTAATCTAACAGAAACGTGTTATGTGTGAAACTGGTATTTCCCACTGTCTCTTCCTGGAATGGTGGGTATCTGTCTTGAAGAGGTTGTTTTGGGGGTGTAGACATGTAATTAAATATGCTTATTAGACTCTTCTATCATGAGCATTTATTAACAGTAAACAAAAACTTGATTCTTTTGCACCTGGACAGTTTATGGGCTGATCCACTGTATTTTCTCTCTTCTTTTTCTGAAGGATCAATATTCTCAAGGGTTGAAGAGGATTACCTTTGGAGGATTAAACAGCTAGGATCGCATTCACCGGTTGCTCTTCTGAATACTCTGTTCTACTTTAACACTAAATACTTTGGCCTGAAAACAGTGGAGCAGCACTTAAGACTTTCTTTTGGCACTGTTTTTAGACAGTGGAAAAAAAATCCTCTAACAAAGGAAAGCAAAGCTTGTCTTCGATATCAAGTGTCTTCCCTGTGCAGAGCTGATACTGAAGGTACTATGGCAGTTCGAAATTAGTATTGCAGCAGCATCCACATTGCACTCCTCTGAGGGACATCTGGGCACCTTGCCAGGAGCCAGAGATCTGCCTTTGCATAAAGTTCAGCAGCTCTCAGCTCCCAGATCTTTAATAAGAGTGTGTGGACCAAGGAGACTACAGGGTCTCTGCATAAAATGACCTCTTTGAGCCCACTGGTCTCCATGCTAAATGCTGTGACTTTGTTCTGGCTATGGGTTGCATTTCCAGTTTGCAGATATGCATAGTTGTGGTGGACAAAATGTGGTACTTGGTGGGCTGCCAACTCTGGGAAGTTTACTGAAAAATGTAAAGTAACTTAAGTTATAGCTTAGATGTTGATTTTCTTCCTAAAGATAAGATTACTACTGGAAAAAGGAAACATGAAGATGATGAACCAGTATTTGAACAAATTGAAAACACATCTGATCCAGCTAGATGCCCTGTGAAAATGTTTGAGTGCTATCTGTCTAAAAGGTAAGTATGATACAGGGTAATACAGAAGTTGTCTAGGGTAGACCAGGTACAAAAGGGAAATGTTTTGGTACAATATGAAATACACTGAAGCAAAGATTGGATGGAGATCTTTTGAAAAAAATATTTAAATGAAAGCATTGATATCTCCTATTCTGTATCTGGACAAGACATGCAGAAAATGCAGGAGCAGTAGAGTTATTTCATGGTTAAATGTCAAGGATTCCATTTGAGAGTGACAGTATGATTCAGTTTTCTGACCTGGAATACCATGTAACTCTGCAGAGAATTACCAGTAAGACATTCAGTAGATTTTGCTGCCGAGGGTTTCATTTGTGAGGTCCCTGTTTCTTCAGTAAGAATTGGATTGAGACAATCTAAAATAAGTTCTTTTGAAATACCTCATTTGAAAGAATGCTTAAAATATTTTGTAGTAGAAGTACTGCTGACAGTAACCCCGCATTTAGAAATAGCTTGTTTCCTTCCAATCCGCACAGAAATTCATACATTAGAAAGAGAGGCTTGGGCAACTCTTAAAAAAATAATTCGTAGCTAAGTTTTAGAGTTTGAAAATAGGGTTTTGTGGGAAATACTTTAATTAAACAGCCATTTGAGCAACTGATTTTAATGTAGGTTTTATGTAACTCTTAAGTGATGCTAAGGCAATGAAATCACAGTGCATATACAACACAGTAAGTCCAAGTTAAGTGTGAGACCAAACATACAAGGAAACGGCATCTTAAAGAGCGAGCTTGGGCACAGTGTAGGCAGACATGCAAGTAGGTGATGTTACAGGGAGAAGTAAATGGTAACTTGTTGTCTATTAATGCAAGCACCTGTTTTCATAAACTCAGTTACTTCTGATTGTTGCAGGGTTTGGGGTTTTTTTGCCTTCATGTTATCTACTGCCACAGTTTGGAGAGGGTATATTGTTAAAAAAGCTGAAGCTGGATTTTTGAATTGAATTACTTGGCTGGTAGGGAGGAGTGAGCAACTAATTTCTTTAGAAACATGTCAGTTTGAGGAAAAAAATGCACTTAAACCCATTTGGAGCATCGTTTATGGTGTGGTTTCAAGTCCTGCTGTCTTACATATGTTAGTCGACATTGAGAACTAGAGCAGCAGACTGCTTCTCCTGGTTCCACTTCTGATAACAAATACCTCACATCTTTGATGAAATAATTTTAATAAAAATTTTACCGCTTTAAAAGCTATTAGAAAATTTAAGGTAATGTTGTAATTCAAGGTAATATCGTAAAACTGTTGTAAAATTTAAGATAATACCAGCTGTTTGAAATAGTACTTGGCAACTAGTGGATGCTCTAGGGACATCGCATTGCCTGGTCTAGGGCCAGACCAGGCATGGCACTTTCTGTGAACAAGAACCATGTTAATCCACATTAATACTTCTTTTTCTTTCTTTTTTTAAACTTGCCTAGACACAGTTAGAGCTTCATTTGTGCAGGATGTTGGAACTGCAAACATGCTTGTTTGTCCTGTGAGGCTTTTTTTCTAACCCCCCGTATTTTCCCCCTTGTAGCCCACAGAATCTGAATCAGAGGACGGACATGTTCTATCTGCAGCCAGAGTGCTCTGTCTCCGCAGAGAGTCCCATCTGGTACACTGCCACTTCACTGGACCGCAACACTTTAGAAAATATGCTCGTACGGGTTCTTTTAGTAAAAGATATTTATGATAAAGACAATTATGAACTGGATGAAGACATAGATTAAAACAAACTTCCAAAAACTGTCAAGAAAGCAAACAGCATTAGATATAGTCATGCTGCTAGACCTTTACTATGGAAAACATTTCAAGTTTACCCTTTGTTTTATGAGTTTTGTAGCAGTGTGTACCCTGACCTGGGTATTACCATGTAAATAATCTGTGAGTGAAAGTTCCCATTATTCTGTGTAGTGGTTTTAGGATACATAACAAACACATTTCAGATTTTTTTTTTTTTTATTATTATTATTTATTTGATTAGGTATGTTTGTAACTTTTTACATTGCAAAATATGAATGAGAATGTGCCATGTGTAATTTTTTTTTTCCCCTTGTAGTAAGAGACATCCATATTGCACAACTCTGCTCTTGGAAGCTCCCTTGAAAGGAGGCTGTTTAAATGGGTTCTTAAACCTGATGGTTGTGTATGGGTAGCACTATTAAAATTTAGAACTTGCTGTGTCTTTCAGAATTTTTAAACGAATTGTAAACTAATAGGTTTTTTACTTTTTAGTTACTGAAGCCTTATAAGGTTATGTAGAGAGATCCCATCTTATGTACCAAAAATAGACAAAAGAGAATGCTGTCAATATTGGTGTACTGTAATGTGAATCTATTCTGGTGAAGACATCTTTTTTTTTTTTGTTGCCCTTATTAAAACCTTAGTGTCCTTTCCTTATCTGTGACTCTCTCTCAATTGCCCCTACAAATAAAAAGTATATATATAAAAACAAATGAATATAAGCTTAAAGCATGTGGTCATCACGACATGTATTTTGTAAAAAAAGAAAACCAAAACAGAAAACCCCTAAAAAAAAAAAAAGAAAAGTAAAGAAAAAGAGAAAAATAGACATGTCTGATGCCAATGCTGTATAATTCTTTTCCATCTCTACTTTTACAACCATAAATGTTGGTACCTCATATTACTGTAAATCTGTCCTTTGTAGCCTTAGAAAAAGGGATTTTATGCTGTATTACATAAAGTAATATGGTATGCTAAATGTTTTACTTCTGTTTGTTGTTGCATTGCTGTATTTAAATACAGTCAGTACGTGACTAAGGGTGGGAAAATTCTTTAACTAATGCCTGCATTCAAAAGCCATATAAGACGTGAAGTTGCAGAAAGTTGAAAGACAGTTTTTTTTAAATCCTTTCATTTGTTCAATATCCTTTCATTGTGCTCACTTTGCATAAGGAGTCTAATTTCCAGATACACATTTAGCTGCTTAAGTTTTGTTACTTGCTCTTGTTTAACTGATGCAAGCAATATGGTGGTTCATGCAATGGTTTTGCTATTGTACTGAAAAAATGTAGTAGAATACTCGACCATGAAGTAATTATAAGTTTGGCTCTCCTAAATGGCATTATGCATCTTTTGAGAGGAATCATCTACTAAAGGGAAAACTTTCTATGTATATGTATTACCACCTGAGGATTTATTTCCTGCAAGGGCTGCATGACATTTTCCTTTTTCTTAGCTTAAAAGAATGCACATAGGGATGCATCTTTCTATATAGAGAAATAAAGCTTCAGTTGCTTTGTTTTGTTACACAAGTTTATTTAAATTTCTGCTATTCTCATGTGTCCATATGTATTAACTTCAGATGTGCCACTGTTGCAAAAGTAGATGTATATCTCCGTGGTTTGGTTTTTTTGTTTGGTTTTTTTTTCTGGTGGGTTTACCCTTCTTGTGGGGAAAAAAACAAATATTATGCAGTGCCAGTGAGTAGATCACTAGCAGCTTCAATGCTCTTTTCCTTTTGTGAATACATAAGAATTTAGTTCACTAATGCTTGTTTTTTCAAGTAACAACCATAGAATGTGCCCATGATATATAAAACTGATGAAATCAGGAATTATAAAACATGGTTTTGTTCTGATTTCTCCAGCTGAAGACCTGACTTTACCTTAAGTTAAATTTTTACATATGGGAATAGTTAATTACTAATTACGTGCCTAAAATGTATCATGTGCTTAACTTGAAATATTTAATTTAAAGTACGTTTAAGTGTTTTGAGAAATAGCAATAAATATCACTTGCGGGCCCTTGTTTGCAGTTCCGACATCAAGAACTTCAGCAGAGGCTTCAGTCACTCCCTGATTAAAGCTGTTTAACCATAAACACTCTTTTTAAAAACTACAAAATTTCAGTGTGAAGCTTAAAAGAACCCTAAATCAGGTCTGAAGTTAAGTGTGTGTGTTGAGTGCTCTGTCTTAAACACTTCTTCTCAAAATCAGATTACAGCTATTTCTTAAATAATAGGGTCAGTTTTAAATATGGCATGTTAACCGATGGACATGCATTTTTCATGTCATTAGAAAATAGTGCTTCCTAAAGTTCATCAGAATACACATTATTATCCTAAATTCCTTCAGTTTCTTACCCAAGGTTCACCTTCCATCAGTAAAAGACTCAAGTTAGGCTTCAAAATAGTAGGTTTTACATACAGATCCATGCTGGAAATAAAGACGGCTGTCAGGAAAATAACTTTTATTCCAGAAGATGGAGCTCTTCCATCATCAGCAGTTCTGTGTTTAGGCAGAACGTTGTAAGCTGCTGATATCGTGCAGCCAAGAATGCATCCTGTTTTAATGTATGCATTTTATTCCTAAATTTGAATGGTGATGCAAAATGCAATAAAAGGCCTTAGTTCTGAGAATATAGACATGCAATTTTATAATAATTTAAGAGGTCTGGGCAAATACATTTTCTTTGTAAGAACTGTCAGCAGCTGGACTAGAATCAGGTTGGTGTCAAGGAGTTACTGCAGGTTGCTGTGCAGGAAAACATACAGTCCCCTGTTCTATACAGAGGTTCCGAGTCAGTGATAAGTATTAGGAATTTGCACTTGCTTTCCGCCTTGAGCGCTGTGAAGTGGTTGTTCTGGCCACCCCTGTGGCTCACCTGAGACCTGCAGCGAGGGGACTGTACTGCTCTGTCCGTCAGAGCCCTGTAGATGGTGCTGGCAGCGCAGACAGTCCAGGAAGGGTTTTCCGAACTTCTCAAATCGTGCTAGCATGTGCTCTGCATTTCCTCAGGCTGATACCTAGTACTGAACAACTCACAGGTGAAGAAGTAGGCTTAAGATACTGAAGAAATCAGATGGCAGAAGTAGGCAAATTACACAAAAAATAAGTTCAGAGTGAGAAATAGTGAAAAAGTCATACAATTTTCAGAAAATAAATTTGGTTTTCTTCTATAAATACTTGTGTGCAGTCATTGAGGAAAATTGAGCTTTTTCTAATTACTGATCTAAGTATAAATTACAACAGTTAATTTTTATGGAGCAAAAGGTTGTGGTTGTGGAGTAATGTAAATGTATACAACAGTAATTCTCTTTTTTCTCAGGTGAGGAATGAATCTTTACTCTTTTTGATTTGAAATGCTGAAGACTGAAAGCCTCAGCACGTGAGCCACGGCATGGGTCCTGGAAACCGGCATGTAATGTGGCACGTGCTTCAAAACTTAGGCTGATGTTAGTGTCTGTAACACTAATAAGCCACCCTTTTGGACACCCACAAGCACAACAGGCATCTCACAGATGCACAAAGATGATGTTAGGATGTGTGCTACTGTGGTTGGAATTGGCAGCCTCTAGCAAGCAGCTCTGCCCTGGCAGGGCCCCAACTCATTGCCAGCACTGGCGGGCAGCATTCCCCCTGTTCTGCATGCGGGATACAGGGGTGTCTCTCATGCTCCTTCTTCTGCTGTCAGGGAGCTCCCAGTCATTGGTGTTGGCCTATGATGGAAAACATGTGACTACAACGTGAGCCAAGTTCATGATTGGGTGCAAAATACATAGGGAAGGAGCTGAAATTATAATTTCACCTTTTCCTTATCCATTAATAAGGCATAATTGCACCTTAACATTACAAAATTCTCCCTTCTCAACAGCCCAGCTCTCCCAGGCAAAATACCAGAAAGGATTTGAGTGAGGCACCACTTGTGATAAAGTGCTTCAGGGAGAGAGAGGTGATGGTGAGCAGACAAGCTGGTAGTGATGGGCAAGGGGAGTAAGCAAATGCACAAGGAGAAAGGACAGAAAAGATTGTTTCCATTTGAACAACTAACAGCAGGTTTAATTCATACTTTGATGATGCCTTCTAAGCTTTTGTCACCTGTTCAACTTCCTGCATAGCCTGGCTCAAAGGACTTCAACCAGGGCCTGCTGTATGCTGTCAGTGGATGTGGAAATTAAGTTACCTATTTAAAAAGGCTTAGTCTGGGTAGTTGTTTTGTCAGGGTATCAGTGTGTTGGTGTTTCCAAGTACAAATACCTGGGAACTAGTTTTATTTCCTCACTCAAGAACTAGTTGGCTTTATGGAGTAAAGACACTGATACAGGAGTCACAGCACATTTGCAAGTGCATAATTTGAGAAGGGAAGGATGCAGTTAAATCTGGTACTGATACCAGCAAGGCATCACACACTTCAACTAATTGCTTAATCAGATGTTTTCTATCTCCAGTGTCTTGTTTTCTTTTTTGTGAAATGAAACAAGAACATGTCCAGAAGATATCAGAGTCCTTGGAAGAAGCCTTCAAGGACATCATTGGTCATTTCTGTCACTGTCAGGATGTGAGAGCTGGCTATGGGCAAGAGGCCTCTTGTTTGTCACAGCTGAGAAAAAGCACCCAGACTCTGTTGCTCCCCTCATGAAGTACGGTTTTACCCAGGCAAACCAGTACTGGTGGCAGTCCTGGAAACACTTCTGAGCATAACAATTTCTGCAGAGGTTCACAAAAAACAAATAAGAGAAAGACAATGAGAAGATTAAGCTCAACTTCGATTTCTTGATCAAGTAATTTTTCATATTCCTAGGATGTGAGTATGAATGGGACTTGGATCATGATCTCAGTTTTGCTTTCTCTGTAATGATGTGTTTCTTGGACAAGTGGCACTTCGTGAGGGCCACTTCTGGCTGCCACCCTGCCTTGGGGCAGGTGACAATGTCAAAGCAGCAGCAAAGCTACTATCTTCCTTCCTGACCTGACTGTTGAAAGCTTCCCAGAATTGTTCCACAAGTTTAAATCTTTATTGTACTGATTTTACCTGGCTTGACCCAAAATGGTGAGAGTTTGAAAAATGCGTGTTCCTCGGTGGCTGATGCTTACAGCTGTGCAGGAGGTGAGAGCTTTGGAAAGCAAGGCCTGCTGGTGCCAAGCAGGGGAGGCAGCGGTTTGGGCTTCAGATGTCTAGAAAAAACAAAATCCAGCATTAAGCCACCTACTTCTTAGAGCTGTGGCTGTTTCCTGAGGGAGAGTTCTTACACTTTAACATAAATACTTTGATGGCTGGTTCTTCCAAACACAACCAGGCTGTTGGTTTCTCTTAGAACTCAAGGATGAGTGTCCTCCCCAGTACAAGGGGAGTTGGGTTTAGTAGCATCTGCTTCCTTTATCTATTGATTTATTTACTTAAATAATTGTTCCTAGTTCACAGTCATGGTGTAGGGAAGTGTTCAAAGCATTAGTGGGTTGTATCATGCACAATGTGCTTACATACTTTTAAGTCTTCTATTTTTTCACTAAAATTCTGGTTCATAAAACACGAAACCTCTGTGTCCTTTCTGGGAAATGAGCAGGAACATCCTTGTCATTGTGTAAATTAAACTGCTGACATTTCATTTGTGTCAAACCACTAAAAGTGCTTTACTGGTTTAAAATATGAAATATTATTTCCTAGTATGTTTGCTGAATATGCAGTATGCTTTCTCCGGTCATGAAGATGATGTTTGCTTTCATGCATTATGCAAGGCAATGTAAGTCTAGTATTTGCACTTCTAGCCTTTAATATTTTTTTTTTTAGATTCCCTACTTGAAAGTGAAAAGGAAGTGTTCCAGCTCAGGAAAAAGCTGTGCCGCTAAGGCAAAGGAAGGAGCCCACCCCCAAAATCATCAGCTCAGTACCTCTGGGAAAATAAAATAATCCCAGAAGTCTCCCCCTTTATTACATAAAAAAAAAAAAAACTTTTTTTTTTTTTTCCCTCTAGCCCCAGGTATGGCATCCACACTGGTACGCAACGACCCTGTGGTGGTAATCAAATAAGTAGATAGCAAAATACTTAAAAGTCTGATTTCCATTAACTTAAGAAATAAAACTTTATTTCAGTTTTTCTCTGCTGGGTTCTGGCTGTATCAGTGACCTTATCAGGATTACAGGTGAAAGTTTAAAAAAAATGATTAAAAAAGGCAAGTTTTGAAACAGAACAGGAAGAAGAACAGCCCCTTCAGATGGGCTTAATGTCAGCTGAGGGAACTGGGAAGAAGTAATTTAGATTCTCTACCAGTGTGTCCGTTCAGTTCAGGCTGGTTGGAGAACAGCAGCCCAGGTGTCTTCAGTGAACAGGTTTGTTCGTGTTCTTGTATTTTGGACAGCTCCTGCAGCCAGCATACTAGAAGTCATATACTTCAAGGAATTACCTGTAGATTGCACCATATGTTTATATATGTAATGCTGTTCATCCAGAGATTTGACCACATGACTGAAGCAGTTATCGCTGCTGTATTCTTACAATAAAATCCCACCTCAACCCCAGAGGCGATGTCCAGCGTGTATTTTTACGTTTTAAAAGTGTGCTCACCGTTGAGGAAGGACATTTTTGTCTGCAGTGTTGGTGTCTTAACATGAAATCATGTGATTTCTCCTCCATCTTCAACCGGAGAATCCCACAAAGGAGGAGAGGAGATTCAGAGCAGCAAGTAACTCCTCACAACAACTGAATCCCCAGAACCACAGGCAATAGCTTACGTGTGTTAAGTTTCAGTATGTTGCCAGAATAAGAGAGAATCCCATAGAATTCCTTGGTAGCTCTGCAGTCAGTTTAACAAGGGATCAGCTTTTCTGCTGCAATTACTGAACTTCCTAGGGATCAGAGCCTAGCAAAGATGTGAAAAGGAGTTTCTGGAAGAAGGACTGAATGATTCGGGCTGTTAAAGCTCAGTAGGGAGGAAGTGAATAACAAGGGATGTTACTACAAACTGTCAAGTGAAGGAATTCAAAATTAACAAGAAAAGAGCAATGGTCCCTTCCTCACTGTGTGTTGTGCTCTGCAGAAAACCTGCATACTTCTAAATATCCCAGGCCCTCCTACTCCTCCAGCAGCATCCTGGGACGGAGTCCTGCAGTGTGGGGAGAAACAGGTGAGCAAAAGGGCCTCAGAGAAAGTCGTTCTGTGCTCTGCCTTCCCAGTGCACAGCCATTCCAGGCGCAGCAAAGGAGGTTCCTGAGTCAACGGGGGAGCTGTCTTATGCTGCTGTCTTCTGAGACGAGGGTTACCAGGAGGAAAAAGATGTCTTCACGCCATTGGCACCCTCACTGCCCCCGGGGCCTAGAGGTGCACCCAGTGGGGCTGCATTTAGTCTCGGGGGGGGGCTGAGGCACTGTGCTGCTGGCAGTGTTGGAGGTGCCTGGCCTGGGCCATGCCTCTCCTGCCCGGTCCTGTGTTTGGCTGCTCCTGTCCACTAGTGGCTTCTCACTGAGTAATTCCCATGTCCTACCGGAAAAGGTTCCTGCTTGCAAGGAATGAAGCAGTGGCAGCTACACCCTGGTGCTGCAGGGTGACCACTGTATCCTCCCTGCAGCATTCCTGTGGTGGAAGCAGTCACCAGGAGACCCACCTCATCACAGGTCGCGCAGGGCTTGTGCTGGGATCACATGAGCCTGCAGGGCTGGAATGGTGAATGGTGCGAGACCTTCCAAAATCCCACTGGACTGTCAGTAGTCCAGATTCATGTCAAGGTGCCCCAGATGTTAATGGGATCACTCAGGTTGGGAGCTGAAGACAGCGAGCTATAGCATTGCTCTCCCGTATGTACTGCGGCAGAAGGTGATGTGCCTTAACTTTGCAGTGCTGGGACATGCTGGCCCTGGCAGACAGTTTATGACCTCATTTTGCCGAGGTGAGCAGCTCCAGAGGGGACGCCTTCAACACCGGAGCGAGGGGAAACGCCGCGTCCTGCAGCCCCAGATCTCAGGGCGGGAGTCACCGGGAGTGCCCGAAGCCCTCGCAAGGCCCTGCCCAGGAGCCGGCAGCTCCGCTGGGGCGCGCAGGGACCCGCAGGGGGCGGAGCCAGGAGGGGCGGCCCCGCCCTGGGCGGGGAAAAATCCGCCCCAGGGAGCGCGAGGGACCGGGATCGCGGCGAACAGGGCGGGCAGTGGGGGCGTGGCGGGGCAGTTGGCGCCGGCAGCGCGAGCGAGGCGGTGAGCGCTCGCCTCATGGGCAGGGCCCGCTCTGGGAGCTCTGCGCTGGCTGCCCCGGCGGTGGCAGCGTCGGCACCAGGCAGAGCCGATGAGAGGGGAGGCTGCAGCGCGGAGCTCGGGGGCAGAGAGTGCCTGCGCTGGGCTCGTGAGGGGAGGGTGCGCAACGGGCAGGGCTGCGCCCGGTGCTCCCTGGTGGAGGCCCTCCTGCAGCAGGGGCTGAGCTGCGGGACGCTGTCAATGGGCTGCAAGGAGTCAGGGAAGCGGAGAGGAAGCAGCGCTGCCTGCTCCAGGCCCGAACTGTGCAGGGGCCTCAAGCGTCCATCGTAGCTCATGCAGGAAAGCGGGGCATTAACACAGGAAGCTGGGAGCTAGTAACAGAAAAAAAAAGTTACGGTTGCAAAGGACCTTAAGATCATCTGCCATGGGCAGGGACACCTCACACTAAACCATGTCACCCAAGGCTCTGTCCAACCTGGCCTCGAACACCACCAGCGATGGAGAATTCACAACTTCCTTGGGCAACCCATTCCAGTGCCTCACCACCCTCACAGTAAAGAACTTCTTCCTTATATCCAATCTAAACTTCCCCTGTTTAAGTTTTAACCCGTTACCCCTTGTCCTGTCACTACAGTCCCTGACAAAGAGTCCCTCCCCAGCATCCCTATAGGCCCCCTTCAGATACTGGAAGGCTGCTATGAGGTCTCCATGCAGCCTTCTCTTCTCCAGGCTGAACAGCCCCAACTTCCTCAGCCTGTCTTCATACGGGAGGTGCTCCAGTCCCCTGATCATCCTCGTGGCCCTCCTCTGGACTTGTTCCAGCAGTTCCGTGTCCTTTTTATGTTGAGGACACCAGAACTGCACACAATACTCCAGGTGAGGTCTCACAAGAGCAGAGTAGAGGGGCAGGATCACCTCCTTCGACCTGCTGATCACGCTCCTTTTGATGCAGCCCAGGATACGGTTGGCTTTCTGGGCTGCGAGCGCACACTGAAGCCGGCTCATGTTCACTTTCTCATCGACCAACACCCCCAAGTCCTTCTCCACAGGGCTGCTCTGAATCTCTTCTCTGCCCAACCTGTAGCTGTGCCTGGGATTGTTCTGACCCAGGTGTAGGACCTTGCACTTGTCATGGTTGAACTTCATAAGGTTGGCATCAGCCCACCTTACAAGCGTGTCAAGGTCCCTCTGGATGGCATCCCTTCCCTCCAGCGTATCAACCGGACCACACAGCTTGGTGTCATCGGCAAACTTGCTGAGGGCGCACTCAATCCCACTGTCCATGTCACTGACAAAGATGTTGAACAAGACCGGTCCCAACACCGATCCCTGAGGGACACCACTCGTTACTGGTGTCCAGCTGGACATTGAGCCATTGACCGCAAATCTTTGTGTGTGGCCATCCAGCCAGTTCTTTATCCACTGAGTGGGCCATCCCTCTAAGGCTATATCCCATGGAACCTTACTAAGCAGGTTCCTGAAGAGGCCAAAGTCTGCTCTCTTGAAGTCCAGGGCAGGGGGGCCCAAGGCTGTTGGTTGATATTCAAGGATCACCTGCTACAAGCTCAGGAGTGTTGCATCCTGACTAGAAGGAAGGGCAGCAGGAGGGCCAGGAAACCTCTATGGATGGATAAGGAGCTGCTGAGGGAAAAAGAGGCTTATAAAAGGTGGAAGCAAGGACAGGCGGCCTGCGAAAAGTACAGAGATATTGTCTGGGAAGCTAGGGACCAGGTCAATAAAGATAAGGCCCAGTTAGAATTAAACATGGCTAGGGATGTGAAAGATAATAGGAAGGGATTCTATGGTTAAGTTGTGAATAAAAGACAGACTAGGGGCAACGTGGGCCCTTTCCAGAAGCTCTCAGGAGAACTGGCTACCCTGGACTTGGAGAAGGCTGAGGTTCTCAATGACTTCTTTGCCTCAGTCTTCACTGGCAAATGCTCTGACCACATCACCCAAGTCTTGGAAGGCAGATGCAGGACTGTGAGAATGAAGACCTTGGGCCCACTGTAGGAGAGGATTTGGTTCGAGACCATCTTAAGAACCTGAATGTACACAAGTCCGTGGGACCCTATGAAATCCATCTGCAGGTCCCGAAGGAGCTGGCGAATGAAGTTGCTAAGCCACTGGCCATCATATTTGAAAAATCATGGCAACCAGTTGAAGTTCCCGACGACTGGGAAAAGGGAAATATAACCCCCATTTTCAAGAAGGGGAAAATGGAAGACCCAGGGAACTACAGACCAGGCAGTCTCACCTCTGTGCCTGGCAAAATCTTGGAGCAGATTCTCCTGGAAGGCATGCTAAGGCACATGGAAAACAATGAAGCGGCTGGTGACAGCCAACATGGCTTCACTAAGGGGAAATCCTGCCTGACCAATTTGGTGGCCTTCTATGATGGGGCTGCGGAAATGATGGACAGGGGTAGAACAGTTGATGTCATCTACCTGGACTTGTGCAAAGTGTTTGACACTGTCCCACATGACATCCTTGTCTCTAAATTGAAGAGACATCAATTTGAGGGATGGACCACTCGGTGGATAAAGAACTGGCTGGATGGCTGCATGCAAAGAGTTGCGGTCAATGGCTCAATGTCCAGCTGGATGGCAGTAACAAGTGGTGTCCCTCAGGGATTGGTGTTGGGACCGGTCTTGTTCAACATCTTTGTTGGTGACATGGACAGTGGGATTGAGTGCGCCCTCAGCAAGTTTGCTGATGACACCAAGCTGTGTGGTTTGATTGATACGCTGGAGGGAAGGGATGCCATCCAGAGGGACCTTGACACGCTTGTGAGGTGGGCTGATGCCAGCCTCATGAAGTTCAGCCAAGCCAAGTGCAAGGTCCTACATCTTGGTCAGGGCAATCCCAGGCACTGCTACAGGTGGGGCAGAGAAGAGATTCAGAGCAGCCCTGCAAAGAAGGACTTTGGGGTGCCTGTTGATGAGAAAGTGAACATGAGCCGGCTTCAGTGTGCGCTCGCAGCCCAGAAAGCCAACCGTATCCTGGGCTGCATCAAAAGGAGCATGACCAGCAGGTCGAAGGGGGCGATCCTGCTTCTACTCTGCTCTTGTGAGACCTCACCTGGAGTATTGTGTGCAGTTCTGGTGTCCTCAACATAAAAAGGACATGGAACTGTTGGAACTTGGAATTGTTGGAACAAGTCCAGAGGAGGGCCATCAGGGCGCTGGAGCTCTTCCTGTCTGAAACCAGGCTAAGAAAGTTCGGGCTGTTCAGCCTGGGGAAGAGGAGCCTTCCTGGAGACCTCATAGCAAACTTTCAGTTTCTGTGGGGTGCCTACAAGGATGCTAGGGAGGGATTCTTCACTGGGGGCTACTGTTAGGACTAGTGATAGGACAAGGGGTAATGGGTTAAAACTTAAACAGGGGAAGTTTGGTTAAATATAGGAAGAAGTTCTTTACTGTGAGGGTGGTGAGGCACTGGAATGGGTTGCCCAAGGAAGTTGTGAATGCTCCATCCCTGGCAGTGTTCGAGGCCAGGTTGGACAGAATCTTGGGTGACCTGGTTTAGTGTGAGGTGTCCCTGCCCATGGCAGGGGGCTGGAACTAGATGATCTTAAGGTCCTTTCCAACCATAACTGTTCTATGTTTCTGTGATTCTATAAAATCAGTTCCTTAAGTAATACCTGATGCTGTTGGCACCAAAATACTGTATTAATTGCATTAAAAGGCATATGATTCATCAGAGCTACCTACTAAAATAGATGCTCTTGCAACATAAGACAATTGTTTGAAATCTTTTTTGTTCTTTTTTCAACAAATTTGGTGTTGCTGACGAGAGCCTTTTTATGCCATTGTGTGAGGTGTCTGAGATGGTCACGTGGACGCACATGCAGCCAGTGCCTAACAAAGCCCACAGCGCACAACTTGCACCACATACAATGGAAGCTTGATGTAGCCACATTTTTGCTAACTCTGTGAAAACTCAGGAACACAAACAATGCAAATCTCGGAGAGTTTCATCTTAAAGAGAAATGAGATACATGCATTACGTAGTACTGCCAAAAAGCAAGGGGTTTTAAAAATAATAAATTTTGTTTAAGAATGAAGGGGAAGCAGTAATCTAATTTCCACTCCCTTCTTTTCCTGGACTTCTCTTTCAGTGCCGCTAATTTCCTGACAGTGTTACAATAAAGGAAGACAAGACAGAGCCAATGTTAGCCAGGCAAAGTCAAAGTTACATGATTTTTACGTGAATTTTGCACTACACATTTTTCTTTCCTATTTGACAGAACAGAGAGAAGTGAAGCGAGGCAGCACAGTACTGCAGGAGACCTGCAGCCACCCCTAGCCGTGGGGTGATGATTTGGCATCTGACTCCCTCAGCGTGGAAGGAAAGGTGTTGGGATATAACACCGAGTCCTGGTGGCCTGGGGGTGGCGGCTGGGTCTGACACAGGAAAGGTTGTGACCTAACAGTAGTGCTTTGCCACCTCATGTGAAAGTTACTGCAAACTTTAAGACTGGTTAGGAGTTAAATGAGTAATGATGAATAATGATAACTCAGTGTAAGTAATAGAGAAATGCCCAGGGTAAACCTCAGGCTGGGCTCTTTTTTGAGCCTGGGCTTCCTCACTGCATTTCCACCTGGAAGCTGTTCCGGCAAAACACAAAACATACTGTGGCACAAGCATGTGGATTGCTGGAGCCCTGTGGGCTGGAGGCGAAGCCCTCCTTCCCTTGCCCACAGCAGGGCTGTCAGCTCTCCTCCCGTCCCACAAAATCCCAACACCAGCAGCAGCATCCATGTCCCTCCACTGGCTTAAGAGTCCGTGGCACAGTCCTGCAAGTGGTTCAGCTCTAGCAAAACTTGTTTCACTCAGCTTCAGACAGCACCTCACTACCTTTTGTTTTCACATTGTTTGATACACAGATCTGTTAAAAGAAAGAGAGGAAAAAAGAAAGAACTAAACCAAGAAAGATCTGGTTTGTTGTTTGTGTTACTCAATAGAGACATGAAAACTGTTTTAGTGATTTTATCGGGATACTGTTTGTAACAAAGTTGAAACTTGGAGGTGAGCTTTTGCTTTATTATAGCTTCATTTCTTTCCTAATCAATATGTCAGTGCTGCATTACCTGTTACAAGCCTACACAGAAAGATCTGATCAGTAGCCTTCAACCTTTTGACATTTATCCTCATCATATATTACCAGAAAGGAAAAGGAAATTACAAGAAAGAAATCATATATTACAAGAAAGGAAAATAAATGCCACTGAACAGTGATAGTGCCTGAAGTACGAAGCTGATACTCTATTAAATCAGGTTGTCTTGAGTGGTGTCCTGTGTTTCTGTGAAAGAAGATACTTGCTCACTGGTTTAGTTGTTCAGTTTGTTTTAAACACATCAGGACATTTTTGTTGGAAGATGGAGATTTCTATGGAGTGGTGTTGGCCAGACTCCAGATTTCTTCTATTCATCTAGAGCTGTAACGGTACTAAACACATAGCTGTGAGTGTGAAAGCAATGGTCACCCCTGCATTTTTGCTTCTGTTCAGTCCTCTTGTCCTTTTAGACAGCATAATAGAAGTGCTGCCGTAAGCAGGGTCAAGTAGGATATGCCAGTGAGAAATGAGACTATAGGCTGCGATTATGGGCTCTAATGTGCGATTAATCCTTTTTAATCACATGCTATGAACTAATGTCACCATTTATTATAAAACAACAAAGTGTTCAGCTACAGGAGGAATAGAATGGATGACAACTGCATTTTTAAATGTTTAAGCAAGTACTGTGTGATCTCTTAGGTAACTAGGAAAAACTGAAGTTAAAATAAGTGCAAGTATTTCCAGCTGGTTTTGATTAGAACAAGTGTCTTTTCAGGGCATGAGGATGCATCAGTCAGTATCCACCTCCATGTCTAAGTTCAAGAGAAAATTAAACCTGGTTATTATGCTAAAAAAATTGCAGCATTTTAAACAGTGAATTCACAATGTATTATTAAAAATGTAAATATATAAAGTTCATCTCCAGTTCTGCTCTAAAATTATTCCCAGTGGTCATTTAGTTATAATTTTCTTAAGTTATAGACTTTGTTTTATGCCCAAATATAGAAGGAAAAGTCTGAAAATACTACTCTCAATTTTGACACATCTTCAACTCTCTGTCCAATCTTCTAGTTACATATATCACAAAATTCTTCTAGTGTTCAAGAAAGCCAAAAAGTATTGTACCTGAAGGGAAGGCATGCGGTGAGACATTCCAGTGCCTTATCATTCAGAAGTCTTGGTTAGAACACTGTCACCATTCTGAGGCCAGTCTGCCTACCATTTGTTTTCCAGTTCCTTTAGCTGACCTATTGAGTATATTCTGCCTTACATGACTAATTTAGTTCATTTCTTATCTAGTTTAATTCACGGAACTAGGAAAGGGCCGTAACTTCTGGCAGGGGGAAATCAGAATATCAGTGTGGAGCACTCACTTAACTCAAATTGCCAGCAGACAGGTAAACTTGTTCAATGATAAAACTGTGGACACAGTCTCTCTGGGTGGCCTGCCATGTCTGGGTGATACTAGCCAACCTGTCAAGACAAAACAGGACAAAAAGCTTTAATTCTACGTGTTTCCAAACAACAAGCAATGAAAGAGAGCAAATGACTCAGACCAGATCAGACAGGAATTCTGCAGCAAAGCTGGAGCCTAAACCTGTGTCTTAGTCTTACTCTAGTTCTTCAACCATATAATCATTCTTGCACTCTTTATTTATGGAAAATCTCCCCAAAGTTCTTGATGCAGGGTATCTATCTCCTATGCTGACTACAATCAAATTCTTTTAAGTAAATATTTACAAAGTTTGCATCTCATTAACATTCACATGCATGCCAAAATTCATAGAGGAAATCATCACACTGAGTTAGCATATGAAGTCTCTGAAGTCCAAGGCACTGTCTTCTCTGTAGACAGGGAAATGCTGATATCCGTGGTGAAACAGGAGTTACTGGAGAAGATGGACACAGACCTGACTACACAGCAGAAAATCATTTTCTGTAGTCCTGACAGCCAGGCAACTGCAGCCAGGAAATATGATTCACATGTCAGCTATGTATCACTTGGCTTTTTTATACAGGCTTTTTCTTGATGTGAACCCCTTTCTACCATTATTTCAGTCTCTGAATAGCTGGCAAGAGCATGACACAATGTTCAAATTCAAATGGAGGAACAAGACTGCAGAATGTAGGTGAAATGAAGAATGCAGCTCCTGGTTGCTGTGCCCACAATACTTTCTCTGCTTGATCGATTTTTGTCTCCCTTATAGTGACGGCAGCAACAGGAGTTCAAAATGTGTCCTTTGGATCAGAAACATCTTCACACAGCTTTACTAAAAGGAAAGGGAAATTAAGGTCAACAAAAGAGGAATACTACTGTGTGTTACCAGAAACCATGTCCATGGTTTCTGATATCTTGGAGCTGCATGATTTACTGCTGAACTAAAGACAGTACTGCAAGGACATTGCAATACAGTATCCCATCCAAATTATCAACACGGAAATCTATTATGTTTAAAAGGATGAAGTTGAAAAGGACTAAAGAAACTAAAGGGAAGATCAGTGAAAGAAAAGCATGCTGGAAAGACTGAGACTGCAGCACAGTATTAGAAGGACCAATCATCAGCAACAGAAAAAAATTCCCAAGCAACTCACATTCATTCAGAGTACAACAACAGTTTGTTCTTCATTGGGCAATTAGCATATGACAGCATCTTCCTTCAAAACTCCCAGGAGAATTACTGTTCAAGGCAAGGTGTTGCCCTTGAAGCTGGAGGAAGAGAAATGTCAGAGGACACCTGGTTATTTAGCCTTGTTACCTCTGCAAGAGCAAGAATTATGTTTTTCATGGGAGTAGAAGTTTATGAACCCAGATACTCCCTAGGAAACCAGAAAGGCCTTGTTCATTCAGCATTGGAATCTTCTTTGAATCAGCCGTCTTCTCAGAGAAAAACCTCTCATTGCTCTGTAGGTAACTTCACAAGTATGTCTATACAGCATTCATGGCCTCCCCATCCAGCTGGTCTGCCCTTGGCAGCTCTACTCAGCTGATGCTGGGTGTGGACAATATGTGATATCAGTGTCTTTTCAACCTCTGACCTTCATGAAATGGCACTTAACAAAAGCCGTATGAACAGCTTAAATGGCAGGAAGTATGCCTGTGAAGCTGCATCTAAAGCAAAGCACTAGAACTGTGGTCATTGTATGACAATAAGCAAACAAGTACATCAGAAAAGTGAATTATTTGTTATATAAATATACCCTTAGGAAAGGACTGCTCAGAAAAGTGTTTTATTGCTCCTAATGGATACTGAGGTCCCATTCCTTTGTGTGGGAGCGGGATGGGTTTCCTGCCCATGGCTCACCAGTCCTGACACCTTGGCCCTGGGTTAGGAAAGCACTTGGCAGAGGAAACTTGGGAGAAATGGTTTGTCATGCACTGGGAAATCAGAGGACTGAGGAGTAAAATGGCTGCCTGGAAATACCACTGTCCCCCATTGCCTGCTGGATGACCCTGCTTGAATGGGATGGACCAGCTGAGCAGCACTTGGGCAACCAGTGCTAGATGAGATGTGTTCTGCCCTTCACATGGGAAAATGGGGGGTGGGAGCAAGAAATGTGACATGAGGACTAAACTTTCATATGTTTTTGCTCTAAGATAGGTTGTCTATCTGTAGCTAAGCCTTTAGAATGCTAATTGCCATTCCACCATCCAGGCATCCTCTGCTTGATGAACTGCTCTGGGCTTTACCATCAACTGCCCTTGTGCTTCTGAGTGAGCCTTTTAAAAGTAATAGCAAAGATTATCAGCTCTGTAGGGAGGGAGGAGTAGAGCACAGAGAACTTCCAGGAAAAGGGCTGTTGTTCTTCCTTGTTCTTCCTTTTTCCGAGAAAAGTAGGAGCCTTGGTAGCCTATATTTCTGAGGTGTGAAAAGATGAACACAGACTTCTGCTTTGTGCACATGGAAAATCCAGGTAGAATCAAAACTAGACAGAATTAACTCTCCCAGCAGAAGAAACCTTGTTCAGGTCTCCAGCAGGTATGGCCCTTTTGAAATTCAGAATCATTCTTTATTTTACTGGCAATATGAATAAATGTAAAAAGCATCAGAAAAGATATAATGGAAGTAGAAATCAGAGTGTGGAAAATGCATCTTTTGACTGTACTTTAAAAGCAGTTTAATTCTTTTGGATACAAGTTTTCAGTTTGTTTCCAGGGGCTCAGAAATGTAGAAACATGAGGAAGCCTTCAAGTCTTCTGGATCAAACCCATATACTAGAAAGTTATTTTCCATCTTAAAGATAATTCACCAATGGCTGCCAACCCAGCTGTTCAACATGCACTACTGGGACAGTGTTCACCACATATTCCTTCCTCATGGTTATATCCCATTTCGAAACTTCCTATAAGGGAGCATCCTATGTGGGGGTACCATCTTAGCAAGACCACGCAGACACCTGGATTTTCAAACACATGGTTCTTACTCAGACAATCTATGAAAGGAGAAGCAGGAGCAGGAACTTTGCATCACACCAATTTTTGCAATGTTGAATCATTTCACACTGAATGAATGCTTCCTGAAGTTACCTGGCCCTGTTGGTTCTGTAAAATATTGACAGATTTATGCAAATTAAAAATCTAACAAATTTAATACAAGCCCAAATACTAGCAAATGATTTTTTTCTCTAGTTTTTCTATTCCTGGCAAAGCAGATCAGTGGTAGCAGCAGTATAATCTCTTTTAGGATTGATCAGTAAGATTGCAAAATCTACAGAGATGATTAAATTGAAAAAAGCTAGCAATAACTTGTTCCATCTTAGAGTATGTTCCTGGAAGCAAGTATCTTGTGTAAGGTCTTTGGACAAAAAAAAGATAGTGGTGTTGATATTTAAGTAAATCAGTTTAAAGTGCCCGGGCAGCCTGAGCTCATTGCCCTGATGACGTTGTCTGCTTTGCCTCTACCATATTTAGACATTTATTTTACGGCCCACATGAGGCTAATGCCAGTAAACACAGTAATGCTAAATGAGATTCAGTCATGTAAATTATAAAATGCTACAACATCATACTTTTTATGTCACTCAATTTTTCACTTTCTCTCAAAACAGAGCTGAAACCAACAGGTTTTTTTCTGGACAGTAGCCACAAAATAATCTCCAGATCTCATGTGCTGGCATCCAACTTGTCATTGGTTCTGTCTTTACATCTCACATCACTGCATCTCTCAGTATCTTTGTATCTCTCAGTCTTTGCATCATTCAGCCTTGCACCCCTCAGCACCTCCTGGTACTCTAGTATCTTATCTTTAACACTGGGCTCTATCTGCAGTACACCAATGTCATATCTGTGCAGCATCTACTGCTAGTTTATTCTAGAAGAAACAATCTCTGATCCTCTCTGTGTGGCACAACATCAAAGGAAATATGATATTTTACCAATGCCAAATTAATTTCCTAAAAAGATGCTAAAAGCATTTAATCTCTCTGTTTGTGTTAACCATTTTCCCTCAAGTTTTCTGTTCAAAGCTGAAAGTTACTGTCTATGGGAAACAGCAATTTGATGATGCTGAAGTCCTCTTCAACAGATCAGATGAAGCACCTTCTTTCCATTCACACTAGTGCAGAATACTCCCAGCTGGAATCTCAAGTGCTGTCATAACAGAAGAGTAAGAGCGAAGAACTGGGTGAGTGTTGGAGCACTTTCAGTGCTTGACCTCATTTCTATCACTGTCAGCAAGTTGTCTCCTGTGACAGTTGCTTTCAGTGTGCCAACGTCTGCATGGGAGCAGGGAGACAAACAGCTAGGCACCATTCCTGTTGCTGCAGGCTGGATGGAGTCACATTCACTGCTGAATCTCCTCCCAGTCCCAGTGAAGGTCTGGTTCATGTTCAAGCCTACTCTAAAGCATTTTGTCTCCACTTCCTGAGATCCTCCAAAGAACAAACTGCCATCTATAATTGCTAATTGCCTTCTGAAACTAACCATAGGTAATTATTTTCCATTGAAAGGTTCTGGGGCAGAGTTAGTAGGATGTAAGTGACAACCCAGGAATGCGGTGGCTGAAAGTATCTCTGTACAACACAAGGCTTCTCATCTGGAGATGTGAAAGCACTTCTTAAAGCAGATGAAAAGTCATGGCCACCTTTTGCAAATGGGGAAAAGAAGGCATTGAGCAGTGGCAGGACTTTCTCAAGGTTAATGCAAAGGCATTGCTAACAGAAGTGAGATTTAATAGCTGTGGGATTAACACTGACCATAAAGAGAATGTACTAAAATCCTGGGGGATCATTTTGGAGAAGAGTCAGTATTAAGGTAAGCTACTACATTTAGTTCATAAGAAGGGCAGTGAGTGCCAAAGGTTACCCACGGTGTCAATCCAGTCTTGTCAGGCAGTCATTTTTAGAAAAAGATATTCCAGCCAGCTAGACCTCCTCAGAAATGCCAGGCTGACATACGCAGTTTCAATCCCTCCCCTTTCTGACATGAACTCAAAGACACTGAAAAATATTCAGTTAAGTCAACAGGTCAGTTGGATTTTTGACACTCAGAATGTGTTTTTCTGGCTTGGTGTCCAGTACTTTGCAGTTACTCTTCTAAACAGACCAGCTGAGCTTGCAGGACTAAAGCATATGAAGCTGATTATGCTTCCCAGGCCCACTTCACTGTGTCATTCACGCCTATCTCTGCACAGCCTTGTATACAGAAGGGAAAATACTTGCTTGGTGACTACTCTACATTTTAGATTTAACCCTTTAGCTCTGTTCCTCAGGGTTATCCATGTTCGGTGCATATGTAAGGACAACAAATTGTGGCTTTGAGACTGATTGATAGACAGAATTTTATCTTAGTTTCTTACATGTGAAAATTAGGCATCATAGACTGAAAAACAGGGTTTGAAAAATTCAATTGACCACTGCTTGCCAAAAGACCAGCCAGCTAACCAAGTGCTGATGATGATGCACAACAAAGGGCTCTGTCTGCAACACAGAGGAACACTGCACATGAGGACTCTGGCTGGGACTTCTTTCAGACAGAAGTATTGGCCAGTAGCTGGAAACGGTTAAACACAAGCAGGTTCCCTTTGCATATCACAGATATTCATTTGTTATTTATCTAGTACAAAATGTTTATAATTCAAGCGTGGATGTATTCTGTGAGCATGTCCTTTCTGGTTCAGGGAGGCAGTGAGATACCCACTCACCTGCTCCACAGTCAGCTGCTCTGGGGGAAAATGCAGAAAGACCCATCATACATTTAGCAGAAAATCTGGCCAGAGAAACTGCTGCACAGGGTCTCAGTGTGACTGGGCTCATGCCAAAGGCAGATAAACATCCTGAAGTGAGCAGATTCCAGTGTGTGGGGCTGTGTCAACATTATCACTGCAGCAGAGTGCAGAGATGCCTGACAGCATGAAATGAAATAATTTGGTGACCGGTGCCAGAGCAAGAGTCAAATCAAGGACTCAGTGCTGGATGAAACATTTAATTCAAGGAAAAAAATATTCCTGAGCCATGAAGGAGGCAAAGCATACTTTCAGCCTGCCATGTCCATGTCTGGCGACACTGGCCACCCTATCAAAAAATAATTTTTACAGGCAGAGATCTCTGTTCTTAGAAGCTGTCCCAGAACCAAGCAGGTTTCTATGTCTGGATCTCTTTATGATGTGTGCTTATCTGTATATGTATATGTACATGTGTATGTATACAAATGTATATGTATACATATACATGTATATGTATATAAATATGTATTGGACTGCTTCATTTTTCATGACTGACTTTAGAGTGTAACCTGAGCACTTTTCAAGTTTGCATCTTTTAAGACTATTATCTTTTAGGCTATGTTTTAAGTTTGTCTCAAGAAATCACCTATGAAATTCTGCTTAAAATTAGTCTAAAGGAATGTTCACAGCAGAGTTAAGCTAAAACAATTTATAGGCATATTTACATGAGGGTTAGGTTTAGAAAAAAGATAAGTAGCACTAAGTGAAACTGAACTCTCAATTTTGCATGTAACTCATATTTAGGTGTTGATGAGCAGATTTAAAAACAGGGATTTTGAGAAGCTGGAGATGATTTGGAAGTAGCTACAATGAATGTGGTTCTTTTGGAGATCATTGTGTGCTCACACTCCACCAGAGGAACACCTGGGCTGCGTGTTTTAGGCAACCACCGTCTGTCAGAGTTGCATAAATGCCTTTTGCTTCTTCGTGGTTTTGTGTAATGAGAGGAGATAAAACATACCATGGAGTCAGAGAAATTCTGGTTGAAGGGGACCTCTGGAGATCTCTAATTCAGCCTCCCACTTAAAGTGGGACCATCCCAAACACTAGATCTAGACTAGATCAGCCAAGTTTCTGTCTAGCCAAGTCTTCAATAGTTCCAAGGATTCCAAGAGCACTATCCCATCCCACCCACTATCTGAATGTCCATTCTGAATGTCCCAAGCCAAGCCTCTGGCTGTTGCTTTTTCTTACACTATCATCTGCCATGACAAAGAAGAGTTTGTTTTTATTGTGTTTGTAACTCCCTCGTAAGTAGTTTTAGACTCCTGTTACATCCTCCCTTAGCCTTCACTACACCTGACTAAGCCCATCTCCTACAACCTCTTTTTGGGGCTTCAGTCCCCTGACCATCTTGACTGACCATTGCTGGGCCCTAACTCCTGTCTAAACTCCAGGCTGTCACAGCAGCCATAAAGGAGAAAGTCTGCTAAGCCGCAGCCATGGCAGAAGCTGGCTGCAGGTCAGTTCAAATGTGTCAGTTCAGTAAGGCCATTAACCTTACTGCAGGCATGGTTAAAAATTGCCAAGACAATATTGCCTGACATTGCAAAGAGGAGATTAGGCAAGATTGTCTTGGGGGGGGTTAAAAGGACCTGAAAGTTAATTGTATTTAAAAAAAAAGGGGTGTGAGCAAGTTGCCCAGGCAGCTCTGCTGAGCCACAGACACTGGCTGGAGCTCTAATCAAAGGAAAAGCATCACAAGCATCAGCTTTTTAAACTCTGAGAAAGGTTAGACTTCCTTTTTCTCTGCTATTAAAAGCTGCCCCAAGATCCCTACTTATTTGCAAACCATGTTGCTGTAGGAAACCCTATAAATATTCAAAGTGATAAGTGTGACCTTACTTTTCATAGAGTGGCCAACTAAGAAAAATGGAAATTGCCCTTGGCCTGCTGAAACCTCTTCAGTTACCTCCTCTGTCCCCACCCCATCAAGCCAAAAGCAGAATTGCCAGATCTGGACTTCACCTTACATCATTATAGCCAGTTTTTCAGACTGACTTGAATCTCTGTGTTTGATGAGGTGACAACACACACAGTCAATAAACCCAAGCAGAAGACGAAAGGCATTTGCTAGACAATGCAGGAAAATAGACAATGCACAACACAGAAGATTATATTCTTCTTAGTGCAAGGATTCTTACTAGGAACAGCCCTAACATGTTTAAATCTGGCTTAATTTTACTCAGCATCAGTGAGGCCACACCTGGAGTACCATGTCTAGTTTCAAGGCCCTCAGTTCAAGAGGGATGTGAAGAAACTGGAGAGGATCCAGCAATGGTCAGTCAAGATGGTCAGGGAACTGAAGCCCCAAAGAATTCCGGGTGTTCCTCTGGTGGAGTCTGAACAGACATTCATCTCCAGAAGAACCACATTCGCTGTAGGCTGAGGGGCTCAACGGGTGTAGCAATGGCTGGTGTCACTTGTAACATTTATAACTGAAAACTGTACAGAAATCAAGCCTGAAAACAGAGAAAAACTAATGTTACATTAACTTATCTAAAGCTGAGTTAATTCTTTCTGGGTCAGATTTGATTTAATCTTCACACCCTTGGACTCCTGTTACTCACGGGGTTTCCTCTGTAAGAGCATTTCAATCCCTTTTTAATTAAAGGGGTAACTCAAAGAGTTAAGCTCAAATATTTCAGAATTGGTGAAACAAACCTGTGAAACTATTTCTCTCTATTTGGTTATCATTTTCTTTCCAACTACACAAGAGTTAAGGCATACACATCCTAGAATAAAAATCCTGTCTGGCAGCTACAAAATCACTTTGTAGCTAAAGAGAACATTTCTGCTGTCACTAAAATACCGCGGATGTAGCCAATTGAACAAAAATGGTACTGTCTAAACAAACTCGGCACACAATGGCTAGTTCCTAGCTTCAGAGGTTCAGCGGACCAACTGTGCTGCAGACAATGCTGAGTTTGTTTAAAGCGTAATACATTTAGTTGTGCATGCTTATATATGAGTTATTTTAAAGTTGCTTCAGGCTAAATTCATTCCTGTTGCAACACCACTGAAATGAGTGTATAGTGGAGATTAATTTGGCTTATTATGTACTGAACTTGCAGATCTTTCTTGAAAAAAGAACTGTTCGTAATTGATCTTGTTCACTGCAGTCATTTAAACACAAAGAAAGTCTTATCTGTGTTACACCAGTGTGGTGGAGTTATACTGGATTTACATTGTTGCAACTGAGAGAATTCTTTCAGCTGAAAATAAAAGACCACTGCCCACATTACATGCAGATCACTGCACTTCTCCTATACACCAAAAAACTTGTAGTGCACATTTCAATGTCATGCATGACTTGATATAGCAACTGTAGGGAAAAGGAATTCAGAGTGATACACAAAACTGTTAGAAAGTTAGGTCATGGCTTTAGCTGTAACAGATTTCAACATCTAAGCAAATACATTTAAGCTTTTCCATTATGCATGGAAAGCAGTCCATGCTCTCCTCAGCTTACAAGTCAGCAATAGGATTATTTTCATATTTGAATTATCAAAGAGGTGGCATTTCAGCATTCCAGGTATGAAAGCTTTCAACCCAAGGATGAAGGAATAAGATTCAAATTAACAACTAGGTGTCTAAAACAACTATACATACAATTTAGGTGCCTAAAAGGAAGAGCTCAGAAATCACCTCATCATCACCATCTCCACTTTGTTTGGCTTGGTGCCTCATGAGGTGCAGCTGCCCCATGCACATCATTTATATTATTTTTAAATAACATAAAGTAGAAAAAGAACTGAATTCCAGAATTACACATTGCTTCCAAAATTTTCTTGAAGTTTTTCTAATACAAAATGTTTGAGAGAAAATTTCTCAGGCTTGGTTTCATGAAGAATCCGTGAATGTATATTGCATTCTGATTTGAAATCTCAGGATCCCTTGGGAAATGGAAATTCTGAATGTCAGCTGAACTATCATTTTGTGGTGATGAGCTCTTATTTCACAGACCAGGCCAACAGGAGCAGGGACAATCCTCTTCCTGAAAGCATTTTTCTAGGGCCTATGATCTTTCCGTAAGAGAAAGAAACTTTTAAAAAGTAATGGGTGGCAGAACAAAGCCAGGTGATGGAAACTGGTCATTAGCAAGGAGGCTACAGGTTCCTCACTAACAGTTCACTCCCTGTGGAGGATAGTGGTGAAAATTCAATGATTAGTGATCTTTTTACATCCAAGATTTTTATTCTAAAGGCAAAAAAAAAAGAAGAACATAAAAAATAGCCATTTACTGTGTTCATCTCTAGTTCTGTAGCCCTAGTTTGCACACTGCACACAACTCCATGAGTTCTCTTTCATCTGGGGATGAAGGTTCTGGATTAAGTGAAAGGAGGCAAGCTCATGACAAAACTGGTTGCAAGAAGGCAGCTGGAGTCAAAGGCTCTTCCAGGTTCAAAATGCAGTTGTCCAAGCAAACTATTTCTACAGGAATTGACATATTGGTACATAATTTTTTACAGGCTTGGAAAGATTTGCTTGCTATTTCAGTTTTTCTATAAACACATGAATGGGGATATGAAAGCCGCCTCTGTTTTAGAGACCTGTTACAGTTCTGTATTAAACATTTGTTTCCAGTTCTCATTGGAACTGAAAAGGAATGTAACTACTCTTAACTCGATGTCTCTGCCTTTTCTCATCTTCCACTGCTCGTAACGAAGATACTTTCCCCTCAGAGTATCCATAATCCAAACATGAATTAGTTGGCTTAAGCAAACCATCTTCAGCTGCTTACTTCTGCATTTTGTGCAGAATTTACATAGCAAACCCCACTACATGAGCCAGCAAAGCAAACATTAGGTTCCTCTGTGTGGCTGGATAGTTTAACCATGATTATCCCTTAGTCTCTGCTCAGAAGACCACAACATTCCTTAAAGCCAAAATCTTTAGAAAGTTTAATCTTCTCCAACTGGGCAGTGAGACATATGATAGCTGATAACTTTGTGCCCTTTCGGTTCAGTTTTCATTTAATCGAGAGGTATAGAAATACAAGCTCACATGGAAAGTAAGGTTTTATTTCACTTTAGTCCATCTGTTGACTGACTTTGGTGAATCTGGTGCGAACACAGGAAAAATGTATTCCACAGAAAAGTGTATTCTCCTTTTGAGAGTTTGAACTTCTTAAGCCCTTGATATTTCCAAACATATACTCTAGGTAGCACAGGCACTCTTTAAAAAGCCATGTCTCACACTACTTAGAAACTGAAAGACTTAGACATTTTAATACATTTTATCATACTTTCATGGGACAAATAAATAATGAGGATGAAGAACTGCAGGTATTCATTTGATTGTTTTTTTTTCTCCAGAGACAATCTCAAAAATTACAGAGATCTGGCTGAGAAAAGGCACCCACCACACACAGGTTAGAGTTGGCTATGTCAGTGATGCAGACAAACTTAGTAAGTCCACACTGATCTCTGTGACCTTGGTGTTAGCCTGCTTACTCCTGCTTGCAATGGCACCTGGCGCTTTAGCCACATCTGTAGCCACTGTCACAAGTGCAGAGGGTCACCCTTAAAAACAAGGTACAGTGAAAGCCCACATATTGAAGATTCTCCTCTAGATACTAAAAATAGTTCTGATAGACCCTGTACTACTGCTAGTGACACAAAAATACACAGATCACCTATCACAAGAAAAAGAAAAGGAGGTAACTACCCATGAAGGACAACATTTTGTTGCTATATGCCACTAATTTATTTCTAAAAATTAAAAAACCCAAACAATTTACACAATGAAGAACAGCTGGTGCAATCCAACTGTTCTACTAATGCAGTAACAGTACTTAAAGTTACCTGTAATCTGGCATAATATCTAATGTCACATACCTGTAAGTGCTAAAATGTGTATTTCCTCAAACACCCTGTTTTCTTGGACTATGACACTCCAGGAATAACACATTCTTCCTAGGCCGTCTTTATGGGAAGACTCTCTCTTCAATTTTATGATATTGGATAAGCATCTGTTTACTCTATTGTCAGCTGAAAATAGACACAAAGATGGTTAGACCTGATGCACATCCAGTTGCCAAAAATGATGAAAATGTCATCCCTACTAAGACCTGACTATCTGACATCTGTTTCCTTGGGAGACAATATATATTCCTATTCCTGCTGGGATAAGGAGTGGGAAAGCACTGATGAGCTTAGTTAAATCCCATTCTTAGCGCAGTCACAGTGAAAATGCTTGCTAAAGCCCAGCTGATTGTTCATGTGCCAGTGCCCTGGGGACAATAGCAGCAGTACAAGGGTGTGGGGGATGCTCTCATTTGGCTATCAGCACAACTGTCCTGACATTTACTGGAGGAGGTTAGAGAGCTCCCCCAGTACACCTCTTCTCACTACCATTAGGCTCTGTGCTGTACCCTGACACAGCTGTGGATGACACCTGAAAGGGGCACACCTTTTACCTCTCCTCCATCAAGCTGCTTTGCTCAATGTGGCAGCAAAGTACCCACACCACCACAAAAACCTGCAGAGATAAAGAGTAGAACATCCATATTTCATACTCCAGTCAGAAATTGTTTAGGAGACAGTGGCTGTGAGGTGATGACGGTGTGGCTGTGTCCCGAGGGAGGGAGAGCCCAGCGCACAGCTGCATCTGCACCAGCTGATGCTGTCAGCTGTCTTTGGAGTACTTTGGCTGTTCAGGTGACAAAACTGTGGCACTTTGCAATAAATCTTTCATCAAAACAGAAAATATGCAACATATTCTGGCCACACACATTGTAGTAAAAACTGCTCTTGGTCAGAAGCAAGTGAGTTCTCTTTAGCAATACAGCTGCACTACTTAAAAAAGCCCAGTGACAGAAATGCATTACCATTTTAAAAAACCATCTATACAACCATGAAAATTTAATCTAAAAGAGACAATGCCATGGTACAAAAAGTTTATTTAGTCACAATTTTGTAAACATATGAGGTAAATTAACATTTACATCAACTTGTTTCTTACAGAATTTAATACACACGGCACTTCTTTGAAGACAGTACTTCTGTTTGCTGTTGCTTTTGTTACAAGTTCCTGACAGCCCAGAAAACTTGTGTTTGTTCTCAGATTCTGTCATGTAAAAGACAAACACCTGATAAGCACAAGAAAGCTCTCAGTAAGCTTTCTTATGCTTTACAACCCTTTAACTGTGAGAAACGGTGTCAATGGGAATTAGGAATATATTCTCCATGTTAAAATATGTTCACATATCTTGCATAACTCTTCAAGGACTGAAACTTCTAGAATTTGATCAGCATCTTACAACAAACTTAAAATGCAAATCTACAATTTCTTTTTCCCATCAGTGTGTTTTTTGCTTATGCAAATAGTCCCATTACCTTTCGTGGTCTTATTTGCAAAAGAAAAATTAACTTGCATAAAATTGTATTTGCAGGCTCAGAACCATGGTTTTGGCTAGAAAGCAAAACACTGGTCTTTTGAAAAGTCTTCTACAGTGTAACAGTGCAATGTTTCTCCACAACTTATTTTGTTTGGAATTTTAAACCAGGCTGTAAATTTAGCGCTCGAAGGATATATGTCACAGCTACTCTTTGTCGTTGAACCTCTAAACACACAAGAAAGCACGTCAATAATAATGAACCTTAGTTTATTTGGTGATAATTGAGTTCATGATGAAAAGTTATCTTTTTCTATCATGTGCTCCCTATATATCCTGCTCCCATATTTTAAATACACAGAGAAAACTGATCAATGATCAGGTTAAACCATCTTTAATGGGACTGCCTTATGTCTGAAGAGTTCCTGTGTTACAGTAAGACAAGTCTCTCTTAGGTTTAATATATTGGCAGAGTCATTCTTTCACTTCTTATACAACTGTAAGCTTAGAAAAATGTTTATTTTATCCAAATGTGCAATCTGAAATCAAAAACTGAATGTAAACTTCAGAAAATCAAAATTACAAGAGCACACATTTCACAAGTAAAACATTTGGAATAAAATAATAATAAAAAACCCCAGCCTGTTCAAAACCATGGTGTTAGTGTCTGTATTAAACAAAAAGACCTGGGGGCTCAACGCTCTGCTGCAGACTGTTGACACCCACGTGAGCTCAGTGGAGCACAACAGTTTGTAGCAGCTGAGGAGATGGTCCCATGACTATCCAAAACAGGGCCTAAGTACTGATGTGATTTTTAAAGCTTGCCTTATTTTACTGATCCTATACTTACATATTCACACCAGAAAATAATCTCGAGAGCTGCAAAATGTCAGACATTTAATTCGCTCTAAGTGCCTTGATAGACAAATATACTCAGGAAAAGCATTCCCTGGTACCACTTTGCACACAACTTACACCAGAAAAATGCACAGTCCACCATCTTTTTCAGTGCACACTACCTATTTTCAAGAAGTTATGATTTTTCAATGCCAGCATGGACCAACAAATTCAAGGAGCACTTTTTTATCTATGAAAACCCAAGAAATTGATTTTCATGTTCCACTTTAGTAAAGGGAAGGTTCTAGCAGGCTGTCTTCATTTAATCAAAATACAAAGGGAATAAATGTTGGGGTTTAAACTGTTAAACTGTTTTCTTTTGTGTTATCTGACAGCTGCACTAATTAATAAAGCCCAGTGACAGAAAACTAGATCAACTACATCCATGGCCAAGAACTTCTGTATTTGTGTATTTTTTTACTGTAATCTTGTAGCTTTGTAAATTTACTGTATCTTTGTGAAACTATAATGAAAAATGTACTAATGAAATCAGTGATTTGGAAAATATGTTTCATATAATCATGGTGGTTGGAAGGGACCTCTGGAAGTCATGTAGTCCAACTCCCCATGCTCCAACCAGGGTCAACTAGTGCCAGTAAGCTGACTTACTCCCAAAGGAGTAGCACATCATATGCATGGTAACTTGTTCAAAGAGTATCTTTTTTCAGTTTTCTCCTTTTCTTTTCCACAGCTTACCTTAGCCTTTTTTTTTTAACTTCCAGTAAGAGGAGAGTAAAATATGAGTATTTGGGGTTTTTTTCATTTTGCTTAATACCTGGAATAATTCTGTTCTCACTTCCACTTTTGCAGTAACTTACCTATTGGTCTCATGTACATGTATAGGATCTTTCAGGATTGTGGCTTGAACAGCCATATGCCTAGGCTAAATCACATATAATTTCCCTCTTTGGAATTAATTCATGCGAAAGAGTAAACAGCTTGGAAATTAGCAGATTATATTTGCCAATAGATTCTGTTCAGCAAGTTATTTGGTGTTTGTAGGTATTTTCTAGAACTATGGAAGTCTTCATAGTTATGGTTTACTCATAGCATGTAGAATTCAGTAATGATTCATATATAAAGTACTCAAAATCAGCCACACCAATAGGATTTTTTTTCCCATCAAACCTGATTCCAGATGTGATGCAGCAGCTAAAAGTGATAAGTAAGCACTAGGGGTCAGTTCTGCCAAGAGTTACCTGGGCTTAAGTGAAAAAACAATTATTGGACTCCAAATGAAATTGTAGGTAATGAAAAGGCTTGACACTGTATAGTTACATGATGGAACTTAAGCTGATTTAAAAAGCACAACCTGTGAGTTGTAGCTTTGCTTTTTTAGACCAGTACTGCTTGGATGCAGAGGCTGCTCTGTCAGATCTCTCTTAGGGGTTTTAAGTAGAGTTACATTTCTCCCCCCAAGCTGCACCTAACAGGAAAAATTAACAGCTTTCCAGTAGTTACTCTGCCTGAAAATACCATATATACCACAAAAGCACCTGAACTTGCTGCAGGTCTAACCACACATAAATTTGAAAAGGGTAGACTAGGTATCAGTTGATCCTAAGTTAAACCTATCTTTGTTATTATTTTATATATATCATACAGATGCAATCCTACAGGAGACACTCTGCAAGGACTGTTCTAAAGTTAAGGACTGCAATATTCAGAGCTCCATCAAACAAGAAGTCAGTTTTGCTCTCAGGCGTTGATACAAAAAACCCACATATTCCAGGTGGTCTGGTTTCTATAAATACACTCCGGAGAGACTTTGACTTTATTCTTTAGAAGCATAAAAGAAAGGAAAATATAGCCCATGAATTTTGATATACTAAAATACAGAGATGCATACTGCCTTATCTCAGCAATACTAAGTTCTTGGCATTTAGCAAAACTTACACAACTGCTAGCATAGATGCTAGTAAATTTTTGAGTGTTAAAATGCCTTTGTTTACATCTAAGCAATTTTATCAACTTTAGTCTAAGTTCAGCATAGTTGCATGGATACAATATAAAGTAGAATTTAGCTTGTATCTTTCTTGCAGAAAGGGTTTTTATGGCTTATAACATAGAAAATTCATGAGAGCATGCCTGAAGCTGAACACCTAATAGAAAATACCTTTATTGTACTACTGTACATTGATTTTTAATGCAGTGTCTGCCCCCAAGGTCAGTGGCAGCAGAAAGACTTCTCCTCACCTGGTTCATCACAGGCAAGTCAAGGAAGTAATGAGACATCATGGCCAAGAGTTGCAGAACAGTGCTTCTGATCATGAGAAACTACACAGTGTTTACTTGTGTCTACTCAGAAAGCAGTAAAAATACAGGTTTAATCTTGAGTGCTGGGAATATATTTTAACACTTGAATAAATTGAACACATTCAGGAAAACATTTAACAGCAGAGGTAACTGGCAATTGTAACTACTTGCCAGAGGGTGACCATGACTTGCTTGAGTAAGGACTCCTCTGCCAGGCCAAACACTTTGAAGATGCAAAGGGTTAGCCCAGTGTGTTTCACTGCGCTTCTCCAATTACAGTACTTTTGATTTACAGCAGCAATAGGACTGACTCCGAGCTTCAGTTCTTTTGGATTTTAATTAGAACGGAAGTTGGGCCTAATCCTGCATTCCTTTTGTACGCAAACTCTCCTGAGCCAGGCATTCAAAATTCTGACTAATGTCTGTGAGAGTACTTGTTACAAAGGAATACAGAACAGAGCCAGCTGTAAGGAAAGCTGCACTTTAGAAAAAAATACCAGCAGTTTCCTCCACCCATTTTTCAAGGGAAACATAATTTTCAAAAGCAGGATTTTAATGTCTTTATCTAAGGCCCCAAATCTACATTCTTTCTGGCTCCCAAGACTCCATGTGAATGTTAGTTTTGCTTGAAAAAGGCCTGCAAGATCCATCCCCAAATCTTGCTCCTTGTTAAATTGAATGGAAATTCTGCAAGTGACTTCAGTTTGATCAGAACAGACCCATCAGCCACTAGCATGTGGTACAGATATTTTAGCCACCTTTTCTGCAATACAGTATTGTCTAAATCTTTTTTCACTGACCTGTAAGACACAACAGATTGTAGTTAAAGGAAAGGGTAGAACACAACAGGAAATAACGTTGCTTTGGGAATTTTGCCATTAATAAGTGTCTTTCCCCTTACATTTTCTTGTGAGATCAAACTAAAATGATTAATTACACAGTCTAGTAATTTTAAACCTACAGATCAAAATTAATTCTCAAAATATTCAAATACTTAAAAATATGCACTCAAGTTTACTTCTAAAAAGCATTTTCCCAACAAACTTAAGCCAATACCTAATACTCTAAAATGCAGAGCTGTACTTTATCTTATTGTCTGTCCATGGGCAATGTGTAGGGCCACAACGTATTGAAATCATAATCCTTGCTTTCTGAAGAGAAATTGTTCTGTGTAATAATTTCTGAGGCGTGGTTTAAATTCCTGTCCTCCTCTAAGCAATTTCAGAAGTCATCTAAAATTATAATCAAACATGCTCAAACATATTTGTAGGCTTAAAAACATGGCGTGATCATGGTCGGCAAACACTGACTAGAAGGTCAAACTGAACACTTCCTAACAGGTCAAGAGTAAAAAAAAATATAGAAAGATGAACCTCAAAAATCTATTACAGGGGTTACCTAAACTCTGCCTGGCCAAGGACCACACTGGCGATTTGCCATGAGCACAAAGGCTTCGTTAAGTCATGTTATATGGGAGAGACTGAGTCACCTTTAATATGGCAAGTTGGTCCTTTAAGGTGACAGGTGCCAATAGGCAATATGCCACCCTGATGTTTGCCACAGGGCTATGCAAGATTTAAGGGGAAGAAAGTAAGTCATTGCATCTGCTCGTGTAGAGCTTACCTGAAGAAGGGTGGAAATGAAGTCAAGGGCAAGAGGGAGATGACAGGCAGCCACGTGGGCACTGGGGATATTAACATTTTTCTCAGATGAAATTCAGCCTCTGGACACATGACCAGCAACCATCACCAGCTCTTATCTGCGCAGGCCTCCCCTGCAGTTGCCTTTGGGAGATCTGCCATCGACATGTGAAGGGAAGCGGGATCGGTCCCTGGCCCATGGGGCTGTGCTTCGGTCACCCCTGACCTATTAGAAAATGTTGATATTTTTTCCCACTACAACTCACAGAGTGCAAAAACAGCAAGCATCAAAATTTGAAGCCCAGGCCATCCCACCACGCGAGGCCTGGCTGCCCCAAGCAGCTCCCCTGCCCTCTCTGCCTTCCACCACCCGCTCCTCGGAGCAGAGGCGACCACACTACACGGCCAGGTCGTCTGACCTGGCTCTGCAGCTGCTCGACTTACTGGCCCTGCTCAAGCGCCGCGTGTCTACGAGCAGCGGTGGCTCATGCATCTCCACAGTGGTGCAGGCAGGCGAGACAGGCTGTTCTTCTGACAGCTCCTCCTCACCTTCCACATCCCACTTGCTGCCACTTGCCCCGCTCAGGCTGGTGCTGCTGCCACTGTTGGCTGCAGCAATGGGCGGCCCCATTGGGGGTGGGAGTAGCTGCTCCAGTGGCTCCTCCTGCTCGGGAAGAGGATGCCGGACACTGCTGGGGGTAGAGGATCCTGCAGAGCTGGAGGGTGCCTTCCCCTGCTGCTCAGCTGCCATGTTGATCCAATTCTGCTCAGCCACCAGGGCATGGCTGTTGCTGTTGAAGTAGTTGATGACGGCTGGTGTCGGTGTGGGGATGGGAGTCGGGATGGTGACGGGAGTGGAGATGGGTGTGGGGGTCACAGCACGGTGCCTCTCCTCAGGAACTGGTGGAGCAACAGGGTAGCTGGCCACAGAGGCCATATTGGAAGGGGGCCGTGGTCTTGGAGCAGCTGCAGCGTAGTATGGTGCCATGGTCACTGGGGCCAGCAACGGTGTAACAGCGCGGGTGTCAGGCAGAACAGGCGTGGGCACGACAGTCGTTACCACCACTGGTGGTGCTGGGGGTGGCAGGGCAACAGGTTTGGACTCCCCTGTTACCATGACTGGTGTCATTGTTGCAACAGGCATCTCAAGGCTGTACCGGCTTGTCATGCCCTGCTTAAGCTTCTTCCACCCCAAGTGATATATCTCAAGCATGTTCAGCAGCAGGGAGACAGAGGCCACCACTAACATGAAGATGATGAAGATGGTCTTCTCAGTGGGTCTTGAGATGAAGCAGTCCACAGTGTGTGGGCAAGGTGAGCGGCTGCACTGATAAACTGGCTTTAGCTCAAAGCCATATAGGAAGTACTGACCCACAATGAATCCCACCTCAAACAGTGTCTTGAAAACAATGTTGAAGACATAGGTACGGAGCAGGGCGCCCCCCATACGGATTCTACCACGTTCATCACGGATCGGGAGCTTCTCTTTTCCCCGTTTACCAAGAGGATCCTTGAAGCTATTGCTGCCTCCTCCACCACCACTGCCAGACACTGCTGCTCCTGGGTAGCTGCTGTCTTTGACGCTTCCCTTCTTTTTCAGCTCTTCTTTCTCTTTCCTCTTCTCCTCCATTCGTACAATGTGCAGCACATGGCCCAGGTAGATGAGGGTTGGAGTGGACACAAAAATGATCTGCAGCACCCAGAAGCGGATGTGAGAAATGGGGAAGGCTTTGTCATAGCAAACGTTTTCACAACCAGGTTGCTGAGTGTTGCATGTAAAGTCCGACTGCTCGTCTCCCCAGACCTCCTCAGCAGCAGCCCCCAGCACCAGTATCCTGAAGATAAACAGTACCGTCAGCCAAACCTTGCCAATAACTGTGGAGTGCTCCTGGGCATTCTCTAACAGCCTCCCCAGAAAGCTCCAGTCACCCATTGTTTCAGATTTATAACCTACAATAAGAACATTAGAGCAATTAGAGCAATGTTCAAAAAAATCTTACAATTGCACAATGCTGGGGCACATCAGATTGATTCTTGACAAATGACAATTCTTAAGCGCACTTCCTTGTAGACTATGGCACACTTATGGTAAGAACAACAAAGCCCTGTGACCATGCAGCCATGGGTTTTGGTGAGCACAGAAGTGGGATGTTTAGTGCTTACACCTGGCTCATACATGTGGTATATATACATACATACATATATATATATAAAAAAATAATATACACCAAGCAAGAAAGATGTGTAACTAAAATTTCTACAAGATTTAAATATTTTTAAACATTGTTTCTGTTTTCTTCACCTGACATGCCTTTAATTTGCCTGTTTTTAGAATAGAACAGGTGGAAATCAATTCACTTTAACTGAATATTCCAATCATTAATCTTCAATTAGTATAACTGCACTTGTGTCAGAGTGTGATACAAAGTTTGCCTAACTCTAAACATGCCATTGTTATCAGGACTTACTTACTCCAGCATTCAGGAAGTTAGTAATGTCCAAGTCTCTGCTATTTTCACACTGTACAAACACAGAAAAATAATTACTCAAAGCCTATGGAATTTACAGTTTAATTCTGAAATGTGTACACCATCACCAAGCATATTCTCAAAGCCTAGTCAAGTTTGAGTTTGTTGATTTCTAAAAAGAATGAATTATTTGAGTAACCTGAAGTATTGGGAAGAATCAGAACTTCTGAGAGGAATGGTGGGAAGGTTTCTATGGCATTTTTCTTACTGTCCTGCCAGCTGGTGTTACTGAACCACCTGTATTGCAACATTATTTAAAAAATAAAAAAAAAAAAAAAAAAAGACACTTTACAAAGTGTGCACAGAGATTTTCTTAGAAATACAAAATTACACCCTATAGCCTTCATTCTGTGGCAAACAATTGGTGTATAGCTTCTCAGTAGTTTCCTACAATTCATGTGTGATGGGCTTCCTATGTCCAGTTCTAGGCAGTGACAGAACTTCTGATTTGGAAAGTCTTAAAGTACAAGATCAGATTTCTCAGAAGTTGTCTTCAATTGAGAAACAAGCTGTTACCTGCTGGTGTCACTTCTGTTATCCTTGGCCTGTTCCTAATTGGAATGCATGTAAGAATATTGGAATATATGTAAGAAGTACATTTTGTTCTTCTAATGAACACACCTATATTTTATATGTCAACCTTCAACTGAAAACAAAATGCAAAACTTTCAGCTAATTTCAATACCTTCAGAAATACTTACATAATAATTATCATTCAAATATAACAATTTGCATGGAGGAAAAAAAAAAATCAAACACCACTACTGGAAAAGTCTAATTATCTTCTTGTTTAAAAATCTCCAAATATTTCATAACTATAACTGAATTACACTTTAATCTTTTTATTTTTATACTTATACTCTTGTCAAAATACCCCATGCCTCTTACAATTCCCAAGAAGAAAAGACATTCATCATTACAGGTAGGATATTACCACTGAGAAAAAGTACTATTCTTGGTGTTACATTTACTGTGATTTCCAGCAATGATGTCACTGGTTTTCCAGATGAAGCATTTCCAAAGTCTGTACTGAACTTCTGTCAGTCTTTTAGTTGAGGTTATTCAAGTTACCTTTTTAATAATTTGATTTTGAAATAATGAAATATGAAATACCAAGAACTGCAGAATAGCATACTGTCACACAAAAGGACGCAACACACCCATTCGTATTTTGTGGTTTTGTAAATCCTGGAATACTAATTCACTTTTTATCCCCACAAAGTTGATTCAACAAAAACTACCCCTAAAAAATAGATATTTTATATTCTACAAAACCACATTTCCTTTAATATAACTAAATTCCTTTTCCAGCAGAGCACAATAAACTGTAGATGATAACAATGAAAATGTCAATTTTGTGTAATAGTGTCTCAGGTCCTAAAATGATTTTAAATCTTTCTTCTTTTTTTTAAATCTCAAAATAGTAGCCCAAAACTGAATAAATTGTTAAAATACTTTATTTTTATAATCCTAATTTAATATATTTATATTAGTTTAAAATTTAATCCTCAATCCTAATTTTATGAAGTTTACAATATTTTGGAAGGTGAAGTAATTTTAGTCTTGAGCAGTATTAACTTTTAATGGAATAATTAATTAATTTTGTATCTTTTTTACTATATCATTTAAAGATACACTCGATTTAGTTTCATCTTCGGTCAGAACTAATCTGCCATTTGGGAATGTTCTCATTTTGAGTAGGAAAATGTAGGAACAGTGAAATGAATAATCTTACATTTGATGGATTCAAGTAGTTTAGCATAACCCTAAGTTCAGTATTTCATTTCTCTTCTGTCCTTTGCATTATTCTGTGCCTCCGTTCTGTTCCCTCTGCCTCGCTTTTTGTTTTCTATCCAGACCAAGCAGAATAGGCAGCTCAGATAATGAGTAGTCAAAGTTGTGGCTTGTTCTTTTGTTACTAATACTTGTAATAAAAAGTTTATTAATCAGCAAAAGTTAGCACATTAAATCTTCTTTAATTCATAAATTATGGTCCATTTTCAGAATGGTTGCCATTACCTTTGCATCCAATGGCACAGAGGCGGCACACTGTTCTTTATAAAGACAGATGGTACCTTCTATTGTTCAAAAAAATTAAGTTAATCTGTGCTCATGAAAAATGATAAACCCTGCACTGTAAGGTGAACAAAGGTAGCAATCTTTTTTTTTTCTAGAGGTACACTTTAGTGTATCTCTTACTAAGATCACAAAGTGATGACTACAACAAAAGCAGGGTTTTTTTGTTCTTTTCTGAAGAATTATCTAGTGATCAGTGAAAGAAAAATAACTCATAAAAAGTAAAGATGACAAATAATACCATCTAACTTATTCTCAATCATCCTTCATTCATTAATACTACTTAAGATTTTTTTTTCTCTTTTTACTACAGGTCAATATTGCCCAGGCTTGAGATTATTCAGGACGCTAAAAATGTGACACAATGCATTTCTTAAAGTATGCACTTATAAAAAGCTATTCTAATACTTAAATGAATTCAAAAATTTATTTCTGTAGATCAGAGTGTGCAAATTGACCCTGTACACAAAGAGAAGTGCTTAAACAGTGAGCAGATACTTCACAGCATCTTAACAACACAGAGGTGAACTGCAGCAATCATTGCCTTCACTACCAATGTGTATTATCCGTGGTACACAAATACAGGAAGGACATAATTACCAAGGGCAATGCAAAGATACGTATCTCCACGGGCTGGAGGGTTCTAAGAAATCCAGGTCCTGTATTTTTCTTCAGTGACAGTAAGTTTTCCAAGCAAATGTTCTTTAAGCCAACGTAACTCAGCCAAAAATCACATCAAGAATTTTAAAGGGTTGCCTTGATACAAATAATGATTAAATGACATAAAACAAAACCAGGGAGCTTACAGAGCTCACAGAATATTTGAGTTGTCACCAGTAAGTTCAACAATAAAATACCCAATCTAAGTTTAAACAACTACAACTCAGTATTTTAGCTGAGAACAACTTCAGGCTTTTGTAGTATGACATAAACTTCAATTGTACAGTATTACTCTCAGTGCTGCTGAAATACAGAGCAAGGCAACTGTTAAATTGCAAGCTTACATAAGGATTGTGAAGGGAAAGATTTTCTTCTGCTGTGCTTGGAAAAAATGCAGGTAAGAATTGAAACACCTTTATCTGTATTTCATGACATTCATGAAAAAATATCCATTAGGTAAGACAAAGAATCTGTCTCAGAAAGCAATATAACTCACTGGTATAAAAAGCAAGGATTTCACGAGCCCTCAGATCATTTAATAAGAACTGGGAGTCATACCGTGTTTGTGTCACTTAGAAAACCATTCCTCTCAGACAAATGTTGAAAAATGGGCAGTTCATAAAAACTGGAATGGCTTTCTGTTTAAGAATCAATGCTGTGCTATTAATCACTAAGTTTAGCACATGCAAAATACACTTTCTGGATGGTGTGTTTATGTGTGATGCCATATATATCCCTCTACAGGAGAGAAATAATTATCATGTGGCATCTATGAACTTGCCAGTTATTATTTCTATTTCTCATTACATCACTAAAGAGGTTCATCATGATGTACCAAGTATGTGAAATATGATATTTTAAGTATTTATAATTTTACTTGTACGTGTACATGTTTATGTATTTATAGACACATATGTACACACATAAATAACTATACTAGTACAGCTAAAAAATATCCCTTAGCAATTACCAAGAAATGTAATAGATGTCCTTATCTAAATAAGATTTCTTAAATTCAGTCCACATTTTCTTTCGTTTGTTGTAACAGTCTAAAATACTGGGATTGAAGTTTTTATCTTCAAAATTAGCTAGATTTTATAAACCAGTATGAGAAAAAAATGCTGTTAAAAGAGAAACCAAGTTGCCATATTTCCTTTGCTTTTACACTGAACAATCAGGAGTCTCTATTACTACCATGTTTTTAACCGCTAACTTAAATCTGATAAAAGCAGTCACCCTGCACAGTCTGTAGCACGACCGTGTCATTCCAGACAAACTGGCAGATATGCAGGGACAGAATAAACTACTATAATTTCCAGCGGAAGCTAATGGTGTTTGGTCATGTACATATATATGAAACACAATGGTGGGTGTTCTATAAGGCACAAATGAGCTTTCATAATAAGCTTTATAAACTGTTTAAATAAGGACTTGAAAAACACCCTTCCTCTTGCTTATAGTGTCATACTTTCCAACACATCTATTATCACTTTCATTGTATTTTAAACATTTGTTAAAAATTAATTCCTCAGCTGACCTTGTTATTACCTTAACCTTACTTTACTGCTGTGGATCCTCCTCCTTAAACCCCAGACGAAACTTCACTTCTTCTTGGCTTCACTTACCTCTGAGTGAAAGTTTGGCCTGAGTAAATGAAAAGTGCAAGGAGTGCAGGGCTGAGCCCAGGAGAGCTACACCCCACCTGTAATCTCCTCTGTTCCCTGGCATAACAAAGCCTTGCTCTGATTCACAACTCGAAGGAGAAAAATAGGCACAAAAAGTAACCCCTCTTCTCCCCCAGAATACTCAAATGCCATCTTAGAGCTCTACATTGGAATCAAAAGACAGTAACTTACCAATAAAACTCTGAAAGGTGTGAAGGGTGTGGAACTACCAGGGGACTATGGAATAGCCATCAAACATGAGGGAACAGTCCCTACATCCCGAGTGAGTGAAGCATGAATGAGATAGATCTGTCAGGTGCCCACATACGATGAGCCACACGGATCTAAAAACTGCACAGTTCGGACTGTCCCGCCCCCTGCCCCTGATATACAAAGGAGAGAAGAGACTTTCTGCCATTCAAAGACACAAGACCCCTTTTCACTGCAGAGAAGCAGGTACCCAAACAGACAAGTATCAGTCTTGAGGGGGTCTTCAGGCAAGTTACAGTAACTGCAAGGGACACAGTGCTATATACACTGTTCAAACTTCTTGAAGAACATTTTTGTCTTATAGAAACCATTTGAATTTTAGAGTTTAATTCTAACATATTCCAGTAGGATTTTCCCTTTTAATTTCCCTTAAAGGGAAACTCAAGTAGTTCTGGCTACTCAGTTCAATTCCTTCTGCATTATCTATGCCAGTGTCTTAAAGACACGTAAATAAAACCCCAACCCCCCCCCCAAAAAAAAAAAACCACCCTAAACCATGAACAAAACAACTTTTCTTGGTTATAACATTGGCAAACTTTCACTTAAACAAGCTGCAAGTATCTTCCAAAGAATACTTACTAATCTCAAATTCTTTGCAACCCTTGTGAGTCCTAAGTGAACAAGTGTGTGACTGGCAGTTTGGTAACTCTCAGACCACAATGTGACTGGAAAGGTAAAAGCCTGGTCAGTGCAGGGAGGCCACCCCACTATCAGGAGAAAGTGTAAGGGCCAGGTAACTCAGCACTCACCCTAAGAAACCCCAGAGCCATTTCGGGTTACACTCCGGAACTCCATCGTTCTCTGTGAATGATGGCCCACGTACAGGGCAGACAGCAATTCTGGCTCTGCTTCTTATTTAGGATTTAACTTTACCCTGAGTGTAAAACTGTCTTGAAGTGCACATCCGTGTTCGAATGCTAGTGGAAACCCTTAAGGAAGAAGTTAACATGCCCCTACACATGCACACTTCTGTGGGCCATGCCCACAGCAATCACAGACACAAATGGTATCTGATGCTCCTCCCTCCGCTGCATTTTCTGTGAGGTTTGGACACTTTTCGCTGCCACACCAGGCCGTTATCAGTCCCCTCTGCGAGCACCGCTGCCTGCATACGGTTCCCTCGGTGGGGCAGGAACAGAGAACACTTACAGCAGGAGATATTTAAAGCAGTAGGGCCCTTTCCACTACTCCTCCTCAGCACAGTCCGCAGAGCTCGGGCTCGCCCTGCCCTCCTGCAGCCCAGCTCAGGGTCGGGGGGCACGGTAAGCGGCCACAGGCCCCAGGCCGGCTCCCGCCGCCCGTCCCCAGCGCAGGCTGCAGGTCTGCCCGCGGCCACGTCCCCTCCAGCAGAGTCTCCGGGGCTGCTGGCCCGCCAGCCGAGCGGCACAGCCCAGGCTTGCTCTACTTACGCTTTGCGGGAGCAAGGCTATTTTAAGTAGCAAAACATTAACTCGTTCAGAAGAGTCCGGACAGTGTTGGCTCACAACTCGTTTAATTAGGAGGGGAAAAAAGCCCCAGAGTTCCCTCGGGCTTCGGCAACTACCGGCGGCGGCGGTGCAGGGGCGGGACGCGCCGGGAGCCCAGCGCCCGGCTCCCTACCTGCTGCCTCCGCTGGCGACGCGCCCTGGGCAGGGCGGGCAGCTGCCCACAGCCCGCCTGCGGCAGTGGACCTCTGACGGCCCCGGCAGGCTCCCGACACTCGTCCTCCGTCCCTCCCTCTCTCCCCTCCCCTTGCCCGCCTCCCACAGCTGGCGGAGCTGCGGGCATCACACTCAGCCCCTTTCCAGAGGCCGGGACGTTTGCCGGTCTCTCACGGGCTTTTAAAAGGTGCTGATAATCCGTCCTCCTTCGCGGGCCAGGGTGGGATTTCCTGAGACATAAACAGGCTCTTCCTCCGAGAGGACAAAAGCGTAAGAGCCCCCTCCCCGACAGGGCCCGCCCCACTGGGCTGCGCTCGAAGGCGGCGCGGCGGCAGCCGCTCGCTACCTGCGCGCCCAGCGCCGCCCGCCGTCCCGCCAGGGCCCCTGAGGCAGCCGCCAGCACCGGGTCACGGCCCGCCCGTGCGCTCCGTCACAGCGCCGCCCACCGGCGGGCTCCTGTGCGGTGGGCGCCAGTCCGGACGGAGACCGTGCGGCTTGCCCCCGCGCGGCGTTAGGTGTCTGTTAACGCGCGTCTACAAACCCCCAGACTGGAGGAAGCTCGTCACAGGAAGGTTTTAACTTTGCTGCCGCTGCTGCTCGTCCTGCAGGAAGGACCCCACGGGGCCTTCACCCCCAGGGTGCTTCAGGGCAGTGGCTACTGTCCTTCGACTTGCTGACTAAAGGCAGCATTGCATCAAGTCCTTGAAGCATTCTAAGAAAAAACTTGACAAGTTTTATACATGTAAAGCCTGAGACTTCAAAGTTTGAGAGCCTATACCTGGGACTGAGCACTACAGTGAGTTAGGCACTACAGATAAGTCTTTTAAAAGTTTATTTTCCTCAGACTCTCCTCAGTCAAGATTAGCTGTCAAGCTGTTGTGCACAGGCCCTTCGAAAAGAAGAACAGATTGGTTGCAACTGTTTTCAAAATGGTGATTTAAAGGTGGGTCTTGATATTTCCAGCATCGGTACTCAAAAATATTACTGCCACCTGTAGTTTGTTTAGGCTTTTGTGTGTTCTTTACTGTTGTCCCGAGAAAGGAAAACATTAGACAGAATGACTTGAGCTAGCATGGCAACTCAACAGTTCTCCAGCGATAACATGATTTTCTGTTGATAGCTACCCTACAGAGCTAAAAACTTAACCAAACCGGGTCATTCCCAAGCTCTCTGTTGCTCTATTTTATAGTAAAAAGCTTTTAGTAATGGTAGTATAGTAAATAGTTTTTAATAGTTTAGTAGTACAGTAAATAGTTTTTAGTTAAAAAACTATCCAAGAAAAATTTTGAAATGCTTTGAGGAGCTGTGTGCAGCAGATGACTGGTGACAAAACTGAAACAGACTATCTGCATGTTCTTGAATCCTTGCAATGCTTGTTTGCTCCCTACAAATCTTTCAGCTGAAAATATGATGGAGGAAGATCTCTGTTAATCTAGGCACTACTGGTGGCACAAGGACAAATTGCTTTGGTCAGAGACGAGTGGTTTATCTGGAACACAGTGCTGCCATGATTCTAAGTGTAGTAGTATCGTGGTGTGGATCCTGAAACAGTGAGGCATGAGATGCCGTGTTAGGGTACAGGAGATAATCCCAGCAGCCCCAGTAGCTCCTGCCTTATAACTTTCTTCATGCAGTGAAGTACCTTGGCTCATCAGATCAGCTGAAGCACAGGAAGTTTGATTTAGGGAGTGGTAGAGAGAGCTTTCTCATCAGTCTGTCCAAAAGGTTTAATAGCATGAAGCATTGGGTGTTTCCACAATGGCTTTTTCATTCTCTGGAAGGTTTTTAAGTCCTATTTCTCACCACCTGTACAAACCAGCCTTGACAGCTTTTTGTAACAAAAATATTCTTGCTCAGGACAGCAGTGAGGTTCTAGAGCAGCCTTTCAGTCCTGCCACAGAAGGTTGCCAAGACAGAATTCAGTACATTTAAAACAGGGATAATCTGATACAGTGCTTGCCTACCATTGGACTACACCCATCAGCTAACAATTGCCTTTCCAATAATTCCCTTATGGGTTCTTACAAGAAGAGGTTTGGGCTGTTGCCAAAACCCTCGAGACAGGCAAGGATTCAAAATCCCTGGGGGAAGCTTGGAGGCAGCAGCTTTAAAAATAAAGATCCAATTATGTACTGGTGAAAGCCCAAACATGAAAGCATATTAAGGAGGTATGGAGGGCTGTTAGTCACATACTAGAATGTGAGGATCTGAACCCATATTAAGGGGGAAATAGGAAAAGTAGGACTTGTCTCCCTGAGGAATTTATTCAGAAGGAAAATATCCTGAGATTTAAACAATGATGCTAAAAAGTGTCTCTTTATGTGGACATTCTGACAGAGGGGTTCCCATAAAAGAGCCATCCTGCTAGCTTCCTCATTGCCACTTATCTTTAAAGGTGCACAGCACTGCCAGTGGCCAGATGCCCCTTCAATGTGCTCCAAATTCCTAGGTCCTTGTTGTGTTTAAAGGGTTCCCTCCATTGTCATTAATGCTAGATAACAAAATAAAACTGAATGTGTCATTTATTTTTCTTACATTAAAATGCACATTTAAATAATTTTCAAACTTCCTTTAATTACCTTGTTTAGTACCACTTTTCATTTTCCATGCAAGCCTCCACACCGGTGACAACCCCTGTTCCACACGCGGACAGGCCTTTAGCAATGTATGATTTGGCTGTGACAGAAACAAAGTTGAATTCAAGATATGTGGAAACAGAACAGTAAGGCAGGTACTTTTAAGACCAGAAGAACCAGGTTTGCATGAAAAGGTACAAAGAAGATCAAAAATAGATACCAAGCTTTATGAAATGCTAAAAGATCTAATAAGGAGATATATCTTGATCTTAGTCTGAACCTGAGTCACTCCTACAGTATTGATCCAAATCAGTGTTTTACCACACGCTATTTCTGATTTAAGCATCTATTTTGAAGTACAGAAGAGGATTATTCTGACCATAGCTGTTCATCCAAACACAACGTAGTGGAAAGACCCCTAAACCGCTGTTATGTGTTAGTTGTAAACAGGCCACGCCGGTGATGAATGGCTCAGCAGTGCTGACAATAGTTCTGTTTACGCAGTCAGCCTAAAAACGGGCTACAAATGCCTTCACTTCAGCATATTGCCGCACCGCTTCGGATGTCAATTAAAGAAATCGCACTTGACATACCGATACGCTACAGAAGATGGCACTAAAGATATTTAACTGCTGAGAAAGGGCACTGGGACCTCAGGAGGCCCAGCTTGAAGCAAGGAGGATTAAAATCTTCTCTAGCTGTTCTCTACATGGGTGAATAGAAAGACTTTAGAACTAATTAACTAATAATAAAAATACTGAAGTAGTAGTTTCATCTCATATAGGAATTATTATTATTGTACCTATTAGTGATTAGTGTTTTGTTAGACACTACTGACAAGCACATCAGCTAACATGGCATATTAACAAATAGGACTGGTGACAGGAATAATTATTCTTATTTCTATTTTGTAGGAAGAGTTATTGTGATTTGTAGTTTGTAGGAATGGAGGCACAGGAAGATTTACTGACTCATCCTAGGTTACACAAGAATGGCACTGAGACCCTAGGCTGGCGTTTTACCCACCATAACAGGCTTTCTCTCAAAAGTCCATTTGAAACTGTGGGAAGATTCCTGGAGCAGAAAAAAAGAAATAGGACCGTTCTGGGATATGTTTTCAGTGAGATGCCTTCAGATCATCTTCATGGAAGCAAAATCTCCATGTAAGATATAGCAGAGGAAGAACTGTAACTCTGCAAGCCAGGCATCTGTTAGGAGGAAGAATCAAAACAGAGAGACACAGAACATGCAGCATCTGAAGAAGCATGACACCTTTTATAATTCCGTCATTGTGTGATGCTTTTTATCCACACTACTGCCAGAAATACAAAGAAATAAATATACTGATACTTGAAATATATTCATTCCTGCCACAAGCCTGGCAGAAAGCTAACCAAGCTGAAAACAAATCAAAATGCAGAGTTCAAATAGTTTTCTGCAGAGTTAGTGACTTAAATCAGCTCACGCAAAAGTTGAGAGGAGATTGTGGCAGAACAAGGGAGAAGATGGTCAGTAAGTGAGAAGCAGGGCCAGTAGAGAGGAAAGCAGGGAAGGGTATAGGAGCAAAAAAGGGAAAAGACAGTAAGACTTTTGCCTCTCTAGTATCAATCACTTATGAAAATACAGCCAGAGGTGGTGGTTTGAATTTCCAGTGTGTGTAGCTGCAAATAAACTTGATGCCATTCCCTCTGCCCCTTCCACTCACTGCCTGCACCTCCTCTTACCCAACACCATGGTCTACAGCGCCACAGCCATGTCAGCATAGAAGTTCATGTGGCCTCCCTGTAAACCAGATCAAGGAGCTGATCCAGGTAAAAAACAATCCAGCAAAGCTAAAACAGTCACCCGATCCAGTCTTGAGCACAGCTGTGCAAACAAATGTGCTGGCATAGTAAAAGGTTCTGGAGAGGAGGCACTCTGTTGAATGGGGTGGGAGAGACACAGACAGGTTAAGAATGAGCAGGAAGGGATGACATCACTGTTAATGCTCTAAACTAATACTACCAATGAACAATTCACAGTGCCAAACCACAACCAAAGCTCCTAAACAAGGATATTCTTCATTGTATTCCGGTTTAGAGCAAATATGGTATGTTTTACCAGGAATTTACTTTGCTGACATGCACAATGAATTTCTAAAGACCTCAAATACTGGCTACCTTCAACAGAAAGGAGCAGCAATAGATATCTTGCTTTGAAATAGAGAAACAAGCTCATGTAGAGGAAGTTTTCTCTACAAAATTCAAACTGCAGCACAATGTGATGGTCTGCCTTTGAAATGAAGAAAACCATGAACATAGAACGGCATGCTATTGCTGTGAAACTTTTCCTGGACACAGATCAGGCTTCAGTGGCTTCCATTAATGTCTGCATGTGAAAGTCAACTGGGCAGCAAAACTGAAAAGTGATCTGGGTTTTGATCTTGCTGTTAGAAACAATGCCTCTTTTGTGAGACACAAAACTGAAGCAGAAGGAGGCTTTGACCCACTGTGCTGAGGAGCGGAAAAACCCTCATTCCATCACCAACAAAATTTATGTGAATTACCATTTTGTTTACTCACAATGCCACCTCACATGCTTCGTCTGGTGGGATTTGTTATAGCACAGGAAGGTATTACAATGGCTAAGAGCACAGAGGAACCACGACAAAGGTCATGCTGGATGGACCTTGCACTGACAAGGACACTTGAATTTATATGAAATGACTTTTATTCAGAAAAAGGAACCTGTACAATTGACTCCTCACAGATTTTAGAAGTTTCTTCTGCCCTAGATCAGATTCCTATACCTAGACCATCCACCACAGATGTTGGACTGAGTTGCCATTTAACAGTCTTCAGTAATGGAAAGTCTGTCATCCAACTCAATGCTTAGCCCTCTTCACAGAAAGGTTTTGCAATGACTAGCCTACATCTCATTCCAACGTAAGCCTATTATTTCTTGTCCTGTTGCCAGTGGATGTAAACAACAACAGCTTCATCTTCTTTGCCACAGTCTTTTACATATTTGAAGAGTGCTCCTAGGTCTTCCCTTAGACTTTCCCAGGCCAACTCATTTCTTTCAGGTTTCCTCACAGTTCCTGTGTTTTAGCTATTTGGTTGTATATTATTCCCAACTCCTTGGATTTTTCAGCTGATAAATTGGCTTTTTGGGGGGTAGATGGTTACCAAAAATATGATCTAGATAAGGACTTTTATGTGGAAACATCCTATTTGTGACAAATCTTCAATACATACCACTATGATACTTTTCTAAGTCAACAATATTATTGACTTGAATGATCTACTACAAACTATCTATTATTCTACTGACGATCTATTAAAATTTCCTGCTTTTCTCTACAAAACTGTTCTTTGCTTCAGAACAGGTCTCCATCGTACAATTCTGCAAGTACTTAGTGTTACACAACACTAGCACTTAGTCCTTCCTAACTTCACAATCTGCTTTTGTTAAGCCATTTCTCCTGGTGATAAAGATCCTATTGAATTCTAAGCCTATCTTCCCGTGTACCTGCAACCCCTCCCAGCTGCACACAGTTTATCGCATTTGGTGGATCCTTACATTTTGACAATGAGTCATTAATAATTATTTTACTGCTATACACAAAAGCTTTTATCATGACATAGGCAGAAATTATTCCTGACAAATCCATGTTGCAATCTCTCAGTCTTCCATCAGATAGCACTAAGAGAATGATTTACTCAGTTTGTGCCTGTGTTTGTGTGCACGTGTGTGCATAAGTGTATACACTAGTTTTATTTATGTGTGCTGGAGATTCTGTTTAAACTGTGTATTGAACACTCAGTCCTTGGAAAAGATGCAACACCTAAGGCAGGAACATAACTAACTGTAAGCAGACATTACATTAGTGATGCAACATGCAATAGGTTTGAAATCTTTATCACAAGATTACAACAATATTTTTTTCCTGGCACCTGTTGCAATGATCTTAGCAAACAACACTTGATTAAACTGTTCTGCTTCCTTTGAACGTGACACAGTTGTCACCTTTAACTTTCAGTTGCAGAAACTTGGAAACAATGAGACTCAGAGTTGACTCTGTGTACCAGGACTGCTATAATACTTTTAAATCAAGTGAAAGAAGTCTTGTGACAAAAGAAATATTATATAGTTACATGTAATAGATACCAAAAAGATAGCAAGTTTTCCAGTCACTCTGTTAAAAGAAAGAGCAGCATTCCTGCTAATGTGTGGAACACACAGAGGTATGGAAGGGGTTTCTATGTGTTCTCTTAAAGAGGGAACCTCAGTAAAAAATTATCTGCAAAACACTGTTAAACTAAATTTCAAGATTCCAACTTAAGAGTTGAAGACTGCTATTGTCTTTCCCAGCTGATAAGCCTATATTACCATAATTGCTTAGACAACAGAAAAGACACAGCTTGCCTAAGCCTGCCTAGCACAAATTGTCCACCAAAAAATGCCCCCTGCTTTAGACCAGTATGACTGCATTCACACACTACAGTATTTATTGTGCTGGGTACTGTGCCTGTCTGTGAGTGAGATTTTGGTTCTTAGCAGCATACAGAATATACACTACTGTTCAAAATATTCGTCTACAAACTGCAGTGATCCATAGATCAACTGTGAAAGTTCTCTATCAGTTCACTCAAAACATACTTCACTAAACTTTATGTCCTATTGATACCATATCACTCCTTTACCAGAAAGGATTATGCAAGCATCTGGCTATCTGGTGGTATTCTTGGAGACGATTCTTTTTAGTAGATGGCTTAATCAAATACAATGTATTGAGCATAGAGCTGGCAGATGTAAAATAACCATGATCATGATACAGAAGATGAGTTAGTGGCAGTGATTTCAGGTGCAGAAAAAGAGAGAAGGTATGTGCAATTCTGATCCTAAAATCTATGGTAGTACTGGGGGACCAACCATAGCAGGGGCAAGCTATGTTCTCAAATGTGGAAACTCAGAGATGTGTCTTGTTTCCTCAGTTGGCCCTGCCAATTGAAGCTTAATACATTTCCAAACCTAGGTTATAAAGACTTTTTCTTTGGAGGCTAGGACAGCTTATAGGGAAATCACACAGGTCAGAGATGGGCCAGCTTTACAGAAGAGGTATATATTGTGTAAAAGAAAATGACAATGACAACCTGGGTTGGTCAGATGAGAAAAAAGTATCTATATCTCCTGAACTATCTTGAAGATCATTACCATTCTTAGCTCATTAAGCCTCATGTAGTTACCATTACTCTTGCCACTGTCTACAAACAAGTTCAAATGACTGTATAGATAAGACAGAAAATCCAAAGAAACCTGTAATTAACACCCAAGGTAGTGGCTGTCCTGTCAGAACAGATGACCACAAAATACAGTGCAATGCTTTGAGTGTGATTTTGCCTGTAAAACACATTAGCCTAAGTTGCAGACGAGGGAAGTGTGATTAGGAAAAAAAAGAGATATTAATTTTCCAGTTTGTAGTAAAGTGCTCTTAGCTGTTGATTATTTGCTTCTGTACACTTTTTACAAAATAAAGCAACTTTTAAATGTTGCTACTTCAAATTGAACCTCCATGGTACAGGAACATTCTTCTTTGCATGGACAATATAATTTGTCATTTAAATTCTTGCTGATAGGAAATTACAAAATACATTGGCTCATGATAACTGCAAAACATCTGAAGGATTTTATTTTTTAATTTTGTCTAAAAAACCCACTTCTAATAAAGGTACTTCTATATCCAGAAGTCATAAATACAGATTTATACTTCTGATTTCCTTTTAAATCAGTCTTTCTTCCATGGGAGTTATTTTTTTTTCTCTAGTTGGGTCTATGAGTTGAAAGTGAAGTTTGCTTTCCCACCCTCTGCCCCCCTTTCTAACAAATATGTTTGTAGTTACCATTTCAAGGTTTTGGGTAAAATTCTAGCTTGACAAAGTCAGTGATGATTTCTGCTGGTGAATCAAGGTATTGTTTAGCCAGTCCCCCTCCTACACTCCCCAGTTGTGATACCACATTATTTGACACTTTATGTCCTGGCTACACTGGACAGTAAGGAATCAGCCTCTTTTACAGACATGACTTCAGATTTTCTGCTCCAGTTTTCAACACTCTTGCAATGTTCATTCTGAGAAGAGCCTAGGAACCAAGTGCCAAAACCATAAAAACATAGACACTTCTGGTGCATTTCAGGAAAGAACACACACAATTCCATATAGCATTGTATTTTAATCTGTATAAAAGCCATTTTTAGGAGGTCAACCATGCAATGTAGTACATGTAGAAAAAGGTGCAATTCCTATCTTCCTATGAAATATCTGAAGTACTTTCCCCTACACAGCAGTAATTTAGTCAAATTAAATATACACAGAAAATAAATCTGAGAGACAGTAAATATGTTCTGGTAGAGCTATTACTGCCCAGTGTTGCAGTTCTGGATCAAAGTTCTCTTGGCTGCTTTCAGACACTTTCCCTGTTTCTTTTTTACCCTGTGTGATAATCTGGTTGACAAACTTTTAGTTGAAGACAATCTTGGTGTAACTGTTAGCAGTTTTGGTGTGTCTCATTCAAAGTCCCAGTTAAACTCCAAAACAGGCTGCGAAAACAAACGCTTGTCACCTAAGAAGCTGGTTAAATTATTCATCACCAGCCCTTTCTAGTTGCAGTTCCGCTAGTACAAGGCTGACTTAGCACATCTGACTTCTAGTAGGGGGTCACATATGTGACTCTCCACCAGCTCATAAACTCTGCAGGATAACAGGCAATGTAACCAAATGTAAACAACCTGCAGCAGAAGGCTAAAATCCTTAGAATACCCCTTGGATATTAAATGTAGTATTGGTGCCTATATTTTCCATTATGGTGAACAAGATTTTCATTAGACGTTAGGTAATGCACGGCACATACAAGTAATACAGAAAACAGACACTGCAAGAGTGCTTTAATTATAATTTCAGGGGGGAAAACATCCTCTTGTTACAAAAGAAATGTAATGCTAGAGTACTGGGAGTATAGATAGTTCTTTTCATGCTTGTATGTGAAACAATGTAGGAGCTTTACCAAGCACAAACCTGGTGTGCCAAGCTCTGTTCTTTAGAGTTGAATTGAGGATGTTTTCACAGTCCATATTTCCAGTTCAGCTCATTATTAATGGCTTTCCATCTTTTTGTTTGTGTTTCTGAGACTGGTGTTTTTATGGTTTTCTTGCTCCTGTTTGAGATGACAGATTTCCATCTGCAGTCAAGCTGTAACACTGGATGTAGCCCTCAAGCAGTAAAAGCCTGCTTATGCTCACTTTCAATGCACAGCGAGGGGTCACAGGTCTTAACTCATGCAGCTTGGTTTAATCCAACAGTGATAAACTTAAGTGTACAATAAGAGATGGATGCAAACAGAGAAGCTGAAATAGCATGCATTCATTCTAGGGACAAGCCAGTTATTAAAGCCAAAGAGGAGAAATACCCAGCTTTCTAGAAGTGGGTTCAATGGGCAGGCACTTGGGAGATAAAACTGCTGCTGTATCTGCTGGTGTAGCTGCCTATAACAGTGACAGATAAAACCTGTCTTTGAGACTACTTTGAAGAGAGAAGACCAGACTCACATAGCCCTTCAAGTTGGTAATGTACAATTCACATCTCAGCAATGTGAACTTCAAGAAAAATACCAAGTCCCTCCTTATTTCTGATTGGGTCCCTTTGCTTTTTTAGCTCTGCAAGCAGTCTGTAATTCCCATTAGACCTAATGTAAGAAAAGGAAGGGAGATTCAGTATCACAATGTGAAATGTCAGAGAGATTGAAAGTGGTTTGATGCACTCACTTGAAACAGAGAGAAGGTAGGGAGAAAAATTTATGAAGAAAAGCTGTGCAGGTTTTATAGGAAAAAGGGACTGATGGAAGGAGCACTGGTAGGTGCGATCTACTGTGTCTCATGCTGCAAGTTGAAGCACTTGTTTTGGGTAACAGAATGAAATGATATGATTTTTCTTAGCTTTTACTGAAAAAAAAAAGTAACAGCTGAGGGGGCACAATCAGGTGGTAAGATGTTTCTTCACTGAATAAAATCTACTGTACTGAGATTCTTCGCAATGTGTTGAGGGGGACCAAAATGAGGAAGACAGTTATACTGCCCCCACCTGCTGCTCAAAAGTGACAACCCTTTTTTGCAGGAGAGTGAAAGAACAAACTTCATTCCTCCCACTGCTGCAGCCCCTGCAACTGGAGGGAGGCAGCAATGGCTTAAATGACATTCAGAAGTAGTTGAGACTGGCCACCCCCAACTCCTTAGGAGATGCTACTCAGTGTAGGTAAGGAGATAAAAACTAAAAAAACCCCATCACAGATGCTCAGCAGAGCTGGTAGCACATATTGCCATAGAGTACCTGTGTTCCTAAGCCCTTCCCTTGCCCTCCAGAGAGGACAGGACGTGCTATAAACACAGTCACTTCCCTGTCTTCTTCCTTTTCACAAGCTGTAGATTACCCCTTCCCCCACCCCCAAATCCTTCACCCCACTTTTGACCAAAACCCTTTGTTATTAGCTTGCCTCTGAAGTTGACACTGTGTTTGTGATTCCTGGCTCTCTCTTTGGGCACTAAAGCCCTCTTTTTGAAAAGTGACTCTGTCCCAACAACAGGATCCCAGCAGCAGGCATGCTTGGAAGAGCTGCTGCCAGAAGGCTGCTCTAATTTGTGGATGCAGGAATACTGAATGATCTTTAAAACTTTCCTCAGTGGCAGCTTCCCAGGGAGACTATTTTTAAAACATGAATTATTGTTTATTTTTGTCTTTTTCCTTGAGTGTAAAAACATTGCTTATTGCTTTCTGACACCTAAGAATGTTTGAGGGAAATGGGGAGCTAGGAAATCCTGAAACTGTGGAATTATTTTAAAACTGATGTTTTCCTGGGTTCTTTCATGCAGATTTTTATCACTAGGTAACACAACTCAGCCAGATTCAACATCATGCAGATCCCAGACACAGCAAGCATGAAAATGGTAAATGTGGTTTTCTCAGTGGGCCGAGAAACAAAACAATCCACTGTGTTGGGGCAGGGCCAGGCATTGCACTTCACTAGGCGAGGCATCTGGTACCCATCATACATGTAATAGAACACATACATGAAGACTGCTTCAAAGACGATCCTGAAGAAGATGCTGCTGGTGTATGTCCACCACAGGGGCCCCCGAATGTGAATCTTTTCATTTTTGAGCTCTTCAATATCTATTTTCTCACCATTCCTGAATCGTCTTTTCTTCTCATGTCTCGTGTAAGCTACATGCATGGCCACCAGCAGTGCAGGTGTGGAAACAAAGATCAGCTGCAGGGCCCAGAGTCTGATGTGAGAGATGGGGAAAAAGTGATCATAGCAAACATTTCTGCACCCAGGCTGAAGTGTGTTGCAGACAAAATCTTGTTGTTCATCTCCCCAGACTCTCTCTGCAGCCACAACCAGGATCATGATACGGAAGATGAACAGGACTGTGAGCCAGATCTTCCCAATGCTGGTGGAGTGTTTATTTACACCTCCTAAAATGGCCTGCAGAGTTCCCCAGTCCATCTTCTCTTCTGTGTCCTTTTACCTGCAGGACGACATAATACACCAAATGATCACTTATCAAAGGGTGCAAAAATCAGCTCTAGACTTCCTATGAACGAGAGGACTTCCTAACACTCACTCAGGAGTCATATGCAAATGCAGGTTATTTTCATTAATGTCATCCATAAGTTTATGGATTTAAACAGCTTATTAAACCCTCTCCTTTCATGTATTTACAACAGAACAAGCATACCTTGATATATTTCTCAAGAAGGCTTAAACAGGAAATAAGTTACATTTTCAAATGCATTTCCTCCATACATCCTCTATGCTCTCCTTACCTTTAAGATATTTCCCTTTCTGTGGTTTACTTTCATCAGGGTTTTGCCTCTATTTCCCAAAGCAATCGATATCACCATCATGGCATGAGTTAAGGCCTATCTAGACAAAGTAGAGACTTCGACTAGTTTCCACAGGATTTCTTTGCCAACACCACAGCCCTAGGAAGGCCAGGCTGGTGCTTTTCTTGCTTCTGAGGAAAGTACTATTTGGCCTTCTTAAGCAGAAGCCACACAGACACCTCCAGCAGGTCTTCAAGGCTTTCTGCTGCAGCTCAGACATGGACCTTCGTCTCATAAGTAAAGCATGTGATTTTGTTAACACTGTTGAGAAGCCGCAAGCCAGCTCTGTCAAGTCTGCACGCATATATAGCACAAACCAACAGGCAAAGGAGGAAGATACTGCAGAGCCTGCCCTTCCACATTCATTGCTATCTCATCCAAAAGGGAGACAAGCAGAGCCATAGAGTTGAGAGAAAAAAATCCCTCAGCAAAAGAGTTTATGTTGATTTTCTAGATACTATCACACCTCAGCAGAATAAACAGGAGGTCAAGCTTTCAACTCCCCTCCTTCTCTTGAGAAGGAAAATCCACATTCTCTGCCTTTTGAAAGTTAAATGTAAGCTTTGCTGAAGTCAGAATTCAGTCTCAGGGCTCAGCTTTCACTGATTGCAGCCATTGGAAACGACCACTGAATTGGACAAAACACTTTGAAATCAGAGCTGGGAACTTGCATAGCTGGTCCGTCATCTTTCAAGGATAGGGCTCAATTTTGCTGTGTGGGGGAAGCTACACTGGCCATGGATAAAAGCTTTGTGTCCTCTTACTGCAGGCTGTGTGCTGCAGGCAGAGCATGGTACCTTGCACCACCACATTGGGCCAAGTTGTCAAAATCTCTCATTCTCACATAAGTGAAGAAAAAAAAAAAAACCCCACAAAAAAAAAAAAACCAACCAAAAAACTTTTCTGAAACCCTGGTGTAGTTACAACACAAGCAAAGGGGTAGCCTGCCCCAACACACCCTTGGTACAAGGGCCTAGCTTGTCTGTACAAGCCCTGAGGCAGAAGGGAGAGGTCAGATTTACTGTGATGAGGAAAGATAAAATTGGGTAAGACAAAAAAAAAAAAACCAACATATTTTGAGAAAGTGGCTGGAATTCCTTGGACTTCTCATACTTTGCTGAAACTGGCAGCGTTTTATGCAGCTTTTTACATTGACCCAAACTCCAGGCCATGATCAGATACCCGCATCTTTTCCTTAAAACCTTCCTCATTGTCTAGTGCATGGACATTTTAAAGTCAATGAAACTTTCACAAGGGGCTACCCAGGACTGAATGAAAGCATTTGATGTGTGTATCCCAGTGGGATGAGCAAGTACAGTCTCACACTGTAGTTCTGAACCAGTGTTGCAGTTTATGCTGAAAAAACAACATTTCTCCCTGCTCCTTTACCGCTGCAGAAACGCTGAAGCTGGCTGTGGGCACTGAGTGAAGCCCCCGGGGTACGTACCCTGCCAACGAAGACAACACCGGTCGGACAGCGCTCGAAATCCCCACTTGGTGGTTCCCGCCTGGACGCCCCGCGGCGGCCCCCAGCCGGTGCCCCCCCTCCGCTCCCGCTGGGTGCCGAGCGCCGGGGCGGACAGTGAGCGCCCAGCGAGCCTTTGTCGACAGGAACGCCACTGCCGACGGCACTCGGCTCGAGCCACCACACGCCAGTTTCCAAACCGTCCCGGGCCGCAACCCCAGCCCAGCCGCACAGCGCTGCCTGAAGCCTCCCCGGTCCCGGAGCACTTCATAGGTCCCGGTCCGCTCCGGGACCGCACAGTCTAATCCCCATACCCCACCGCAGCACACAAGAGCTGCTCCAAACCCTCACCTGCTCGGCTCAGAGCACCCGAAACGCGAGCGGCGCCCTGCGCTGCGCTGCTCTGCTCCGCTCCCGGGTCCGTCAGTGCCAGAGGAGCGGCCGGTCCCAGCCTCGCCGCCCCTGAGCTTTAAGGTCCCTCCCCGTTCACCTGCCTCCTCTTTTAAACAGCCCGTCCCCCTTCCCCCACCTCTCCACCGCGTCCGGCTCCTCCGGCCGCCCGTGGAGGCGGCGGGGATGCGAGCCTGGGGCGGGACGGGGCTGGGTGTGAGGCGTCCAGCACTGCCCATCACCGCCCATCACCGCCCATCACCGCCCAGCCATGCTCAGGGGCAGGACCGAGGGGTCGAGCCGCAGCCGCCGGCATCGGGCTGTGCCGCGCCCGCGGGGCGGGAGCTGCTGGGAGCGGAGCGGGGCTGCCGCTGCTACAGCGGCTCCCGGACGCCTGCGGGGAGCGCGCTAGGGTCCTCGCAGGACGTCCTTGCCCAGAGCCCCGCTAAGGGGTGAACGTCGGGTAGAGCGCGCTCGGTACCTTGCGAGTGCGGGATCGATTCCCGAGTGTTAGCAGAAAACGCGTTCTATCGGAAAATCAAGTCTCGTGGGACTCTCCGACACTGCCCAAGTGCCGTGGCAGCCCGAGGAAATCGCCACTGTGGGCTAGCTCCAAAAGCACTCAGATACAATGAATTTCCCAGCAGCTTTCTGTAGGGTTAGGGAGGGCTGGAGAAAGAAACCTCAGAGACCTTCTTAGACGGCTTGAGTTGGGAAGATGAGGAACATTAACTAATTAGCTAATTTTACACTAATAAGTGGAATGATCTTGATAGCCAAATGTAGGGGTAACAAGGGCTGCAGGCATATAAGGGCAGGATAGAAAACTTAAGGTTGCTTTTCCTTTGAAATCCTGTGGGCTTTTGTATAGCTGTAAGAAATCTTGCTGGTATCCTCCTCACTAGTGTGCACAACCTTGGTTTCACTGCTAGTGTGCAAAGGTGGGGGGGAGTTGTTTTTGTGATAGGATCTAGCAGAAAGTATAAGAAATGAATTAAAAGTTACTTACCATGTGAAAAGTCACTTATTTTTCTGGAAGGGGCATTTGACAAGGGTATGTAGGGAAAGGACAAGAGAGAATGGATTTAAACTGAAAGAGGGAAGATTTAGACTAGGTATTGGGACAAAACCCTTCACAAAACCCTGAGGGTGCTGAGACTGTGGAACAGGTTGCACAGAGAAGTTGTGGCTGCACCATCCCTGGCAGTGTTCAGGGCCAGGCTGGATGCGGCTTTGAGCGATCTGGTCTAATGGAAGGTGTGCCTGCCAATGGCAGGGGATTGAAACTGCATGATCTTTAAGGTCCCTTCCAACCCAAACCATTCTGTTTCTATTAAAAGAATAATAAAGGCCTCTTCTAGTTACAGTATACATTAAGATCCATATTTAAGGAAAGGTGCTGAGGATGGAGGACATGGCCAGCCAGACATCATGAATTAGATCAGCTCTGCAGCCCAAACCTCAGGCTTTGATTGTGAAATATACCCAATACTACTGCCAGGCACAGGTCCATCTCACACTGTGCTTCACCCAAAGCATCCAACCAAGAATGACTTCTACTAAATGACGCTTGATTACGACACAGTAGAGCCTTTACTTTTCAAAACACTGTGATCAAAAATCCTACCAGAAAAGAATGCTGTGCTAAAGAGGATTTGCAGCTAGAACGTGGTGAAATGCTATGTGTATGACTCCTGAAATAATAAGAACTTGTCTAAGTATGTAAAGTACTGCTGAAAATGATGTGTTTCTTTCTGTATATTGAAGTAAACTTCTGTCCTGTAAATTACCCTTAGTACCAAGCTTGGTTTTATAAGGCGTGTCTGGAAGTAGAAACGCTTTCATCAGCAGAGATTTGAATAAAATGCAAGCTTGATCTAGTAATTCATATAGATAACAGCTACAAGAAACTAGAACTTGTTTGTATCTGCAAAATGGCAAAGTGAATTTGGTTTTGCTCTCAGAGGTTTTGAAAATGAAGTCAGATATATAAGATCTTTAAATAAGAAGAAATGTCTGGAAGAATCAACTATGTTTTATAAAGTAATACCCAAATTTGATAGTTGCAAATATATATGCTTGAATGAAACCCACAACTCATGTTGCTCAGTATGGTCACAGTGATTTTCATTTACAACCAACCAAAATCTACAGTAAAGCTGAGAGTTATCTTTACTTTCTTGCATTATTGTTTGTTTGCTTGTATGTGTAAGGAAGTATGTAATGCTTTATTTGAGAGGGAGAGGGGAGTCCTGGCAAGGAATTCCGACAGAGTACAAACCTAGACGTGCAGGCTTTTTGCCCTCACTTTGCTTAACACCTGGCTAGTTGGCAGGAGGTGTGAGAGCCAAGTAGTACCAGCTCTAGCATCTGTAAATGTTCAGCTGTAAAGAAGCAGAAGAATTCTGCATAAGAATTCTGGCAGCATTGAACACGATAAATGTTACAAAGTGTGTGCGCATACTTACAAAACATTGATTCTTGTGGATTGCAAAGTAATATGAAAACGAAAGCTTCATAAAAATAAGAAAATAAATACTGTTGTAACTTTATTAGCACAGAAACAGGTTTTAGTTTATTTCAAAAAAGCAGAAATCTCGGCATCATCTTCCAGTAATCTCTTACAGCTTTCCAAAGGCTCTGTCTGCATTAGTTCATTCAACAGCCCTCAGGCACCTCCAGATGCTCTGTCTGGATCTATATTTTTAATAGCCCTTGCTTCATTCTCTGCTTTGCCTAACCATGCTTTGATGTCAATTGTATCAGGATTATATACGTATTAATAATTATCCACCTATATATATCAAAATCTGTAAGATCCTACAATAATTAATTTAATAGCTTAATTATTTGTGGTGAAAAAAAATAATTTACTGAAAATCTGCTCTTACATAATTTCATGGGACATTCCTGAGTCCTCACTATTAGGTGTAATAGCTAATTGCCTTTCCCTGTTCATCTCCTCCACAGTTGCATAAACTTTGGACATACCGTCTCTCCATCCTTTTTATTCTGTGCTGAAAGGCCTAATTTGTCAAACCTCTGGCATGCAGGAGCTCTTACATATCTTTATTATCATCATCACAACTTTTTGTGCCTCTTTTACAAGAGCAGACAATGTACCTGCACAGAGCAATACTTTCTGTTGCATTCTCCATTGTTTTCCAGTAATTTCTGTGTACTTGTTTTCATTTTCCAGACAACTCAAAGAAATGAGTTGACTTTTGGATATTCATTCCAAGATTCTTTTGTAAGTGTTTCTAGAAACTGGAACAGTACCTCCTGGGGTCAATATATGCTGATATACTCAAAGAGGTGTACTTTGGGCTAATTTCTCACAATATATTAGTTCAGACACTGAACAGACACTGAAGTTCATTTGCCATTCTGTTATCCAGTTACACTGGGTAAGTTCTTCTGCTATTCCTCATGGTCAGGTTTAGTTTTGACTATCATGAAGCATCACTTTTATATTGTGTTTCGCAAGCATTTTGATTTTTGCTAATTCATATGTGTAGCAACTTCCTTATTCATAATTTCTGCTTAAAATGAAGCTCTTTCAACACCTAGCAGTTTACTTGCTACTTGTCATGCACAATTGTTGTTAATCAACTGAAAATACATCTATAGACTAAGATCACACTTCGAAAATAGTTTTAATTTCTTTGAGGCGGAGTTAAACATGTGTTACACCTGACATTTTTGCACTAGCATCAGCAATAAAAACACCTTCCCAGTTCAACTCAGCACATGTAACCAGTTTGTCTCTGCATTTACTTTCCAAACTGTGGTTTTAGTCATACTGAGACCAAATATACCATACTTGCTTAGCCTTTGAGCAAACAATTTTGTTTCCTTTGATATCTTTACATGCATATTAGTGTCTGAAATACGTATCCAGCCATTATTTTCATGAACAGCTGTTTGATGATGAGCCATAGGGCCAGGCACCAACAAACAGAGGAGAAATCATGCTCTTTTATAAAGGAGCATGATTTTATTTGCTTCTGGGAAGGTGTTTTGCACTGTTCCTCAGAAATATTCTCCCCCCAGAGGAGAGTACCCTTGTAGTTTTGACTAATTCACACCCTTTGTCATGCAAATTATATGTCTGTAAATGCACTGTTAGAGTTCAGGCAAAGTTTTCTCACGTTTTCCAAGAACACTTTAATCTTTGATGCTTATCTGAGGAGGTTTTGTTCTTCTGTATCTCTCGGAGCACACAAGGCTTAGAAGAAACCCACACCAGTTTACTTACTCACAGATAAGAATGGGAAGAAGCTAATGAGATAAATCTGTGGCAAATGCTGGAGACTGGGGAGGGAAATTGCTAAAGGCAGTATTGATAGAGCAGCCATAAGGGCTGCAAAGTACAAAGGGTAGCGCCAGTGAAGCTTGAGGAGAGGTTAGATGCCAACTGGGGGAAGGTCTGATCCTGTACACCCCATAGAGAGAAGGGGAAGACATGGGAGGGGAGCGTTGGAATTAAAACTTCTGCTGTGAGGCATTGAACTCAGTGACAGGAGCTCAAGGGGAATGGAGAGGAGAGCAGGCAGCAACAGAGAATGATGTACGATTCCTCCATGGAAAGTAGGCTGGATTCACACGCTTTGCATTGGTTTAATACAACCCAAACAAAATACATTTTCCTGTTCCTTTTGTCAACTTTCAAATTGCTGACTGTATGACTTATCCAGCAGTTTGCTGAGGTCTCAAGTGCAAGTCCTGAATCAGATTAAAAACAAGAATAGGATGATTCAGTAATGACCTGGTTGCACCTAGGTAGGCATCATATTAAGTCATTTCTTGAATGCAAATACATGATGGGAAACATTTCCTCTTGCTAAGGTAGTCAGAGACAAGGGAGTTGAACTGGGTTTGGTAAGAAAGAGTCATGAGGAACTAAGTTAAAATCTCATGCTGTTAAAAAAAAGTTAAAAAAAAAAAAAAAAGGAAAATAAGTGGCTGTTACAGAGAGCTTTCCAGGCAGAAAAGAGGCTGTTACAGAGGCTTTACAGTCAAGCCCACCCCAACATGTTCCACCAGCAGATCTGTACCAGATCACAGCTGTGACCTGGAGATCTTGTGTCTGTGTGGCGCTCTCGGCTGCAATCCCAGGGCCCTTTGGGTGGCATGCCCATGTCCAGTGACACTTCCTGGAGCAATGCACCTGGAAACATGCTTGTGAAGCTGTATGGGATGCATCCAGGTAGTGTCCCAGAAAATAAGGACAAGTCAAGTCCTCAAATGAGCACTGTGTTTTTCATTCCCTAATTTTTCTGCATTCCCCATTTTTAGGCTTTTTCCCCTGGTAATTCAACTACTTGTCAAACAGCACCTATCACTCATCCCATCAGATGGCTCCTTTCACATGTCAAAGCCAAATGGTTCTTTCTTTAGTTATGGGCATTCAACAAAAAGGGCTCTGTCACCACTAAGGCGTGAAGATAATGTAGCACTCTGCAAGGGGGTTATACACATACTTTGGAGAATGCTCAAAATCTGCTGACTTCTGGCAGCCATCTACTGAGTGGAGCAGAAAAAAAAGAGCATAGCGTGACAGAATAAGATACTGATGCTGATTGGGGAAAATCTACCGCGTCAGGCGCTGAAGCACACAAAGCTACGTGCAAAGCTGGCACTAGTGCCCCTGTGCAGAAACAACATGAGGAGAGTTCCTGTCATGACAGAAAACCAAGAGGGCAGCTGCATGCTCCAGCTTGACTGCTGTTAGTCAGTGGGCAACAATTTGGAGCTGGGAAGTCAACAGAAATTATGCAAGACTGTGAGGCTCTGCATTGTACATGAAATAATAAAAGAAGCTGAAGGAGGCTTTAGGAAGACCTATTTGGTGAAGGGCTACTGGGGGTATAATGAGAAAGGGCATATGCCCAGGTTATGCATGTACTGGGACGGTCAATGGAAGCCTGCACATAAAGTGACAGGGATTGCACTGGGAAAATACAAGCTACATGCACTACAAAGAACACAAACTAGGTGAGGTAGTAGTATCTACCCAGAAGATCCACTCCTCCTCTTTATGAGTAGCGCTTTTTGAGCTATGATTCGTCAGTGTCTATGCTAAACACCAAACAGGATTAAGGAAGGATTCAGATACTGTCTACCCATTGATGTTCCACAAACTTGAAAAGATACCAGTGATGATCTATTCACTACCTGATACCTAGGAGGGAAATGCTAACAGCAGAGTGGGGAGTGAAGTCAGCTTGCTGGAATGATTTTGCTGACCTGAAACAAGCAGACACAAAACCAAATAGCAAAGTACACAAAAATGCTATTGAGCTGAGGGCAGCTTCCTTTGTCAAAGGAAGGCAGATCCTGCTTCACTGGTGTTAGATGGAGCTGAACCATAGCACAATATTACTGCTTGGAAGGACTCTTCTGAGTCCTGTGGCACATGCAAACCCCAGGCTAGCAGCACAAGTCCCAGACAGTGATGTATACATAAGCACATGAGTAAATAAACACATGAGTAAAACCAGGGGAAATATTAGATACTATGCTAACATATGTAAAACAAACCCAAAACATCTTTTTTACTAAAATAATTTTTCTGCAGTTGAGTAAAAGGTTTATAAGCCAGTAAGTGTGACTCTTCTCATGCCCAAATTTTTCTGGTTTTGCTATATTCCTTTGCTGCATTTCTACAGGTGATAAAGGTTCAATATAAATGGATGAATTTCTAATACTTAAGGTCTAAATAATGATCAATACTTAGGATTTATGACCCTCACTGATAAATTTGGTCTGCAATTGAAGATAACAGCTAGGGACTGAACTGTGAAAAGGGTCACTAATTTATGACTCTAAATATCAACAGCCACAGGAAGGATGAAGCAGTTGTTTTGTATTCATTAAAGTTTCATAGCCCTTGTCTGTAACAGGTTGGAAAGGGATAAGGATGTTGGCTCTTCCTGGCTTTGTGCAATAAAAGGTGGAGAACACTTTGAACATGGAAGTAACCTTGGGGTACAAAGGCTGCTCATGAAGAAATCACTGGAACTCTTCCCACAGTAGTCTGAATTGTCTGTCTGCTATTTTAGGCTCTCCCTGGCATCTTTACGAGCTTTACATCTGTGTTTCCCAGTCCTGACTTTCCTACTGTCCTCTTATCCTTGCCTGAGAGTCAGTGTCTTTTCAGCCCTGTCACTCTCCCCAGTCTCTGACAGGCTAGAAAAACTGGTAACCTGCCTCACTCCCTCATTTCTCTTTTTTTTGAGGACCAAGAAGTCCCTGATGTCAGAATACTCCCAGAGAGAAGAAAGGCTTTTTCCTGGGCCCTGACGCAGACAGTGGAAGGTAACTTCCAACCTTTTTGGGGAGGCAGCTGTATTGTCTGATTAGAAAGGAAAAGCTAAGCTGCAAACCACCAGGGTGTTCCTTGACAGATCTCCCCAGGATTTCTGTGTAGCTCCAGATGTGTATGAGCTGCGCAAAACTAGGGGAAGGAACTCAAGAGGTTATCAAGTCTACACTTAGACTGAATCAGCTAGACGTGATTTCTGGTTCCAAAGTGTGTTTGAGCACCAGGGACAGTAATGTTCAAAGTACCAATGTCTCTCCACTTTGCTTGTCATCATGCTGCTAATTACAGAAGTCCCAGCAGAGCCCATGCAAAGATCTGTGGGAAAGGATCTTGTAAACATGGAAGAAACAGAGCCATCATGCCAAGAAATGACAAAGAACCACACCATGTCTCCTCAGAAACGCCACTGAGATTGTTCCTTAGCAATGTATGCATTCAGGATTACAAAACCTTCAGGCAGAGGCAAGAAATATCCCTTTCAACCAGCACCCCAAGAGAAGATACAGTGAACCTTCTTAAGTCTGCAATATTTCTGCTTCTGATCTCTGCTTTATTCAAGCACAGCACAAAGGGATTTACTTCAGACAGGGAAAGGTGGACATCCAAGAAAACCACTGTCTTTTGCAATGTTTGCATTACCTGTGTACTGTCAATACCTACAGCCAAAAGTGAATTGCTCCAGCTAAACAAGTACTTGGTGACTTGCTGGTGTATTTTAATGGGTCAATAGATCATTTCTTAAGAAATAAATTTCTGACGGTTGCTAATCTCTCTTGTTCGAGCTTCTTTCTCACCACTAAATTGTGCCTGCAGCTAAGTGGCTGCTGTCTGAACTGACTTTTTAATGAGTAAATGGTGGGTGGCAGAATATGGGAAAAAAATATCTAGTCTTTTGTTATCCGACCATGTAAAAGGGTAACATTTTGAAAGAGAGGTTGGAGGGATCTGAGGCACCCTCAAGGGGAAATGTGTGTAGATGTGGTTGGTGCTTAGGGGCATAGTTTAGTGATGAACTTGGCAGTGCTGGGTTAATGTTGGACTTGATGGTCTTAAAGGTCTTTTCCATCCTAAACGGCTCTATGATTCTATGATTGAGTGCATGCAGTCTTGTGTCAGCTAGGACTTCCTTCCCAGACCCCACAGCCACACCTGCCCGAAGCTCTGTCCTGCACCCTCCTGTGTCCCTGCTCTCCAGTATGGTCACATACACTGGTGTGTCACACAGACTGTCCACAGCTGCCAACAGAGGCAGGTCATGGCTGTGCAGGATGCCCTCCAGGAGATAGCCAGAGTAACTTCCAGCATTTTGGCAGACTTAGTCCTGTCCCATGCTGCTCTGACTGATCCCAGTGGCAGCCATTGGCTCACAGTCCCTTTGCCGCACACACCTCAGTTTCTCTCTTCTCCACACCTGTGTGTGCAGCCCCTTCCCAGTATGGCACCACGAAGAACTGGGATGACTTTCCTGGTCAAGGCATGACAAGAGAACTGGGTGTTGGGCTGTCTTGGCACATAGCTGTGCCTGCTCTTCTGCAAAAGTAAAAAGCGTGAAAAGGCCATTCCCCGAATATCCTGGGCTTTCAGAGAAAATGGAGAGGAGGCAAAGAGAGGCAAATTTCAGGTCATGGTGACCCACAGGCTGCGGAGTTCAAAATCAAAATGAGACCAGGCACTGCCAGGAGGCGTTCACAGTGGAACTCACCTCTTAGGACTGGCAATGGAGTACACAGTGGCCCTGCGGCATTTGCTCCACACAGGGTGGCTGATGGACAGTTTTACATGGAGTGTTGTTTGGACAAGAAAAGAACGGGGTTAAAACAACCTAACAGCAACTCTGTACTTGTCTAGCTTGTGGAAAAAATGTAAAATAAGTCAGGCATAAACCACGCAAGATGTTTTACTGCTAGAAGTTTTGTTGTTGGAGTAGAGTGTCAGGCAAGGGTGCTCATAAACCAGTTGCAGTAGTTTCTATTATTTCAAAACAGATAGAATCTACTGGAAATTATTCTGATCAACAGCATTTATGTGAAGCTACAAGGATATTCCAGGCAAGATCAGAATGTGCAGAGTTTCCAGTTCCCATCAGGGATTGCAAATGTTCTCAAAACACCTTATTTCAAAACTTCAACCCACAATCTCAGGTGAGGTCATTCTTCCTTGTGCCAAGACATGTTGCGTTGTCATGTAGCCTATTGTACATCCTGGGAACAGGTATTTTGCTTGTAAATCAGCAAAATACACATGAATGTCTATAACTTCAGAGACAAGAAATGTTGGCATAAACCCCAAGATTGTTCATGCCCTTTTAGCTATTCACAGCTTCAGTTGGCGTGCTTAACTGGATTTGCATCTCTCTTTTCTGTGGCACTCAGTACACTCCCAGCACTACCCACTAGTGTAATGGTGCTGCCCGCTGATGTGAAAATCACAGCAAAATCACTAAAACTAGCTAAATCAATTTTTCTTTTTCTGTTTGCCCATTTGATATATGCTATGACAGTTGTGGCCACAGTCTGGCTTCAGTAATAAAACAACTTGCACTCCCTTTTTTTCACCAGGGAGTGAAGGAAGATATGGGGAAAGTTGCCTACTTTCCAATACGCCCTAGAAGCTATTGACTAAATTCGTGAAATCCATCACTTATGGTAAGCATTACATTTCTATACCATGCCCCAGGACAACCAGTGAGGGCTTGTGAGCTGTGCCTATGGGGGTGGTGGCGTTAGTGTGTTTACTCTCACCTCTCTCTCCTGACGTTAGACCATCCCTTTGGATGTGGAGCCCAGAAGCCGCTCCTTTGGCATGGAAGACATTCCTACACCTTTTCCTACCAAAACCTGGTCAGCTTCCTTTCTTCTAAGAGCAGCTGTGGGTATTAATTGTTTAATGTAAAATGCAGAATTTCACATCAAGGATCCTCTCTTTTTTCTCACCTGCTTCGCAGAATAACTTTTGGCCATGCTTACAGTGTACTACATTATAGTACATTACACTGTATGACAGCACACAACATTGCAATCTGACATTTACATAGGTTATGGCTGTGGCAGCCCAGCAAGAGCAATCTGTAGAAACAGACAGTGCTGAGGATCCAGTGGTCACACCACATACATGTCTAGAGGGTTTTCTTCAGGCCAGTGGACCCCATGGACCAACTGCCAGGGAACACACGGTCTGTGCTCAAGAAGAGTGTTTTCCAGTTTTGCTCAAGCCAAGAGACCCAGGCTGATTCCTTGGTGTAAACTAAAACACCAGAGTGGAGGTAATCAGGGAATTCACTTCAGGAACATCTTCCTGTCTCCAATTAAAATGGTAATGTAGAAACATCCTAAGGTATCCCAGACTCACCCAAGGTTTGGACATTTTTGCTTTGCTTGACCTGAGAGGACTCAAACCTCTATCTCATACTCCCCACACAATGCCATAACCACCAGGCTGTAGCTTAGCCAGGCTGATGGTGGTCTCTACATCTTCTGCTGGGCAGAGGGTAACAAAAGTCAGCAGGACAAAAGGACATGCGGAGGGAATGAGATAATTTGTGGGAGAATTTTCCCTAAGGACTAGAGGACTCAGCTGGGAATGGGGAGGAGGTTCTGGAGTCTCTTCTTCCAGGACTGTTTATGCATTTTACATTAAACACTGAATAAAAGGCTGCAAATATGACTCAGAAGTAGTGTGTGTCATGCTTCCCCAGCTACCAATCTTAACCAGATGAGGCAGAACCTGTCTTGCATGCTCTCTGTCCTTCTGTGCAGTGTCCCACAGGAGTAGAGGTGTCCCTTCTTCCTTCCCTGCCTCCACACCTGGCTACCAGACTTGGGAAGGACTGTGTGGATTGACGAAGATGTGGGACTGAACCCTGCAGTCTAAAGGAAATGCAGGTCTGGGTCGCATCCTTATTGGGAAATAGATGTACCCAGAGGGATACACAACTACCCAGCCAGCTCCATAAGGAAATCAGGCATTTTGTGCCCAAGCACACACAGACTTGTCTGCAGTATGTTGACAAAATCCTTCAGGGGCATCAGTGGCTCCTTCTCCATGACTGGGTTTGTGGTGCAGGAAGGAGGAAACCTCTCAGAGATGCTTTACCGAAGTGTGTCCCAAGAAACCATGTTCCATGTGTCCACACAAGTGGAAAAGTGACCTCCTGAGCATGGTTTGTTTACAGGAGTTCAGAATTCAAGAATTCCCCCCCAAAAGTTACAGGTAATCCCCAAAATAACACATATTCATGCTTTTGCTGAGTGTTGCTGCACTTGGCTAGTGCTGAGAGTTTATCCAATGTTCAAATTGGTTTAGCAGCCCTCATGGCTTACCAAATACAGCTAAAACAATGTAGACAAGCTTTAGACTAATTACAGCATACCTACCACAGGTATTTTCCAAGAACTTAATAAATACAGAATTAATGTAGTTAATCAAATCAGCCTTTCTGCTATAGAAAAGGCCCAAGAAAAACCAGATAGCCCTGGCATCTTTTGCCATGTCAGACAAATACACCTCAGGTATGACCCAGGTTAATTTTATTTTGCTTCAGATTTGCAGCTTGGGCTGTGTGACCTTTCCTATCAAATATTTACTTTTTTTTTTTTCTTTGCTTGATTTGTGTGTGTGTGTGTGTGTGTGTGTTCAAAAAAGTAACATTTCTTCCTAACAGCTCCACCAGGATAAAATGCATTTGCTGCTGGTTTTGAATCATGTTTAATAGGTGGTTATTCTTCAGTGATTATTTTTGCAGTGGTCAATTGTATAACACCTCACAGCTCTTTGGTGAAGGGGACTGTATAATACCAGAACTGTTAAAAAACAAGAGTGAGCATTAGCTTGCTGAGCAGTAAATTGAGCTTGTGAATCATGTGTGAAAAAGGTGATGTTACAAGACCATTAGGGCAGGGGATGTGCAGCTGTATTGTCCTTTGGGTCGTTCTCCAGGGGTATGTCTGAAGAGCTCCCCCGGGTTCCTGAGTAGCTGGTGTGATCTCTTTGGCTGCCAAAACCTTTGATTGCCAATCAAGGGTTTCCCAAACAGTGATAAAGGGGTTAGATAGATTTTGGGATGAGTTCCAAGAGACTATTTAGGTACTTGGTAGGATTTAAATGCATGTCAGACACCTACGTTCAGAACTGCAATAAGGAAAACCCCCACCCAGCGCCACCCAGCCCTCCAGGCACTTAAATTCACAGGGTGCCTTCCAGTAGGACCTGCAAGTTCACCCACAGCTCCTCTTTTTGGTGTCGCTGGAGGGGCCATGGGTGGAGAAGGGGCCTCCTCCCACATCAACACCACCTTTGTGTGGGGAAGAAATGGGGAAATGCTGGAGGGAGGAAGCGTGGTGGCAGTTGGGCAGGTCTGGCTCTCCCTCTGGAGGAAGCTCCAGCATGACTTCATGTTTTGCAACAAGCAGTGGACAAACAAAAATAATCTGGAGGAGGGAAACCCGAGTTATTCAGTATTCCCCACTCATCCGTGATTCCTGTAAAATACCACAGTCAGCACAGTTCCACTTTGTTTTATATGTCTGTGACAAGTGGAAAAGTTACTCTTATCAATGTCCCTTTTTTCCTTAGTGACCAAGAGTCGGGAAGGTGCCTGCCCATTACCCCTCACCTCTGCTGGGTGTGGGGACACCTTCCAGCTTCCTGCCAGAAGGCTTGCATGTCTTCAAGAGCAAACCCCTTGTGCTCTGACCCTTTGTGCATAGCTGAACCTGGCTCCCACCTGCCAGCACAACTGGGTGACATAATTATCAATCTCGTTACTAATTTCATTCTTTATACATCTAAATAATTTGGAGGTTTTTTCCTCCATCAGAAAAACTGAAGAGCTCAGGCCCTTGGGAACCAGGGAGTTAGATGAGGAGCTCAGATTTTTCCTTGAAGTGCATTTTATTTTCCACCTACCACAGTGTGACTGCTAAAATTATCTTTTCCCAAAGCGCCTTAATTTCTTTCTGATCCCAACTAATTCTCTCTCATCATCTGATGATTTTGTCTTCTATTAGCCTTTTCTGGTGAAAACATCCCTTTAAACATAAGTAATTATCAGGGATACCAAAATAAAATTGAATTTTTAACCCAGATTTTAAGGCCTTTGCTGGGAATTCTAATTATTGCTGCATTTCTTCCATGTTAATACAAATCTATTATTATTATTATTATTATTATTATTTTATTATTATTATTATTATTCCTCCCTTTGGCCAAAGAACCACGGAGTCGGAGCCAGGTTCAGCACAATCTGGGTGGCTGAGATGTGCAAGAGGTCCTGCTCGCTGCTCAAGCCTCATCTGCGCTGGGAAACTTTGCAGGGACTGGTAAATTGGTTAAATTTTAACCAGATAAATAACCAGAAACTGGGTAACTGTGAGGGTGCATTTTTTTTCAGACAGCCTATTAAAGCCCTGTTGGATGCTTTTAAACTGGTTTTTGTTATCCCCAACTGAACACACACTTTGTGTCTATCTGGGAGATGTTCTGATTAAACCCAAACCATCAGCCCTAATAACAGGATTCAGTTCTACCTCTTATGTCACTCAGGTCCTGCTAAAAGCTGCATCTGTGCTTCACTGTTGTGAACTTCAGCCCCAGGGACGTTCAGGAAATTTTACCTGGGCCACAGTAATCACCACTTGCTTTTCTTTCCAGCTTTTTGATATATCCTAAGTGGCATCAAAGAACACAGTCCAATTCTTTTGAGGTCATCGTCAAGCTCTATACCACATTGTCATCATTGTTGTCCTTTCTATTTAAGAATTGCCTAAATTTCCTGGATGTCTCCAAGACATCACTGAGGCATGCCCCTGGCCTGAGAAGTGTATCATGTGAAAAAAAAGCCAGGAGGTGGTAGCTAAGATATCAGGAGAAATTACATTAGCCAGGATTCCACTATGGCTTTGATAATACAGAAGGGCTGTACCAGGCCATTCTGGAGGGCTAAGAGCATAACCAGCTCTGCCCATGGGTCTGAAGGAAGTAAAATAATTCCCATGGATTGGGAGTCCTGGTGGGTTGGGAGCCAGCAGGGTGTAAAACCTTCCTGCCCTACTGATCTTGTCAGCCCAAGCTCCGATTCATGGGCTTGTACACAAGTAAACAGCTACCCTGCATTCAAACCAGCACAGAATAAAGGCCCTCACATTAGTTAACAATAGAATCATAGAATGGTTTGGGTTGGGAGAGACCAATCTTTAGATCAACCAGTTCCAACCTCCCTGCCATGGGCAGGGGCACCTTCCACTAGACCAGCTTGCTCCAAGCCCCGTCCAACCTGGCCTTGAAGACTGCCAAGGATGGGGTAGCCACAGCTTCTCTGGGAAACCTGTGCCAGTGCCTCAGCACGCTCATAGGGAAGAACTTTTTCCTAATATCTAATTTAAATCTACCCTCTTTCAGTTTAAAGCCATTCCTCCTTGTCCTGCCCTTGTATAAAGTCCCTCTCCAGATTTCTTGTAGATTTCTTGTACCCCTTTAGGTACTGAAGGCTGTTCTAAGATCTCTCTGGATCAACAGAAAGATCTCCAGACTCAAAAAGAACCAACACATTTTAGGGAGCTCTCCCCTTCCTTCTCCAAGTAATGAACTCTTTTCTGCAGTCACCAGCAAGTCACTAGAAACAGCTGAAATGGTTGTGAGAGCGTGACCTCGTGTCAGCATGGGTGCTTTGGTCCACATGGCACTGGAGCTGCACTGCTGCCTGCATGACCCAAATGGGCAATTACTTACTTGGATGTGCTGCAAGGAGGTAATAGCTGCTGTGTGAAATGGGACCTGATGTTGCAAAAGGGCTGTGTAGAAAGTGGCTGAGTAGCGTTGCAGTGGTTTTTAAGGAGTTACACCCTTACCTGGCCCCAGCCTGCTGGAATCATCGGGGATTTGCTGAGTGACAATGAGGAGCATTGGATCTGGCCCTGAAACATCTGGAAGCTTGCCAACGTGATTCTCACAGCCCGGATAGGTGAGGGGAGGCTGCAGTAGAAGCTGTGGCATAGACGGATGACGCAGTGGCACAGGCAGGAAGTAGCCGGGTGGTGGCAAGGTGCAGGGAGAGGCACTCCTGTCCGTATGCCTCTTGGCAGGGATGTAGTGGGGTGCTGACACGGCCCTTGCTAGGACTTGATGGTTGAGTCAGGGCTCTGCAAGAACCTCTCCCTGTCTCCTCCTCCCATGGACCTACCTGCCCATTGCTCTGTGCGTCAGGTGAAGCATCGGGTGCTTCTGTGCAGAGAAACCCATGGAGCCACCCAGCTGTGTGTGCACGCTGAAGAAGCAGTCATGCTCCCCCACTAGCATCAAGGATATAGGTGGGAAATTGCAGAAGTGTTATTTGCATCCCACCCCCATCTTTATTTGGTAAAGACAAATAATCTTTGGCTTCTGTGAAAGACGAAAAGGAGACTGTTCACCTTTACATGCCTAACCTGAGAAATACAAGCCTGACAATACAGGGCTGTGCAGGGAGATGGGTACACACTGCCTGTGGCAAGGGAAAGGCTGCTACGAGGGTAGTGCTCTTGCCGCAGTCAGTGTTGTGAAGTCCCTACAAAGAAGTTTGCTGAGGTGATGGTGCCTGCCCCTGGGCACTTGGAGGGGCAGCAGTGGCCAGTATGGTGTAGGACTTCAGATCCAACAGTCCCTCTGGCTTCAGAGGCCATGCTCTCTGAGAGCCCGGCACAAATCTGTCCATGATAATCATACACCAACAACTAAAAGTGTTCATGGAGAACTCTTAAATGCCTGCCCCTCTGCCTTCCCATCACAAGCTGCTCAGTGAGCATTAGCTGATAAAGACAAGAAGCAGCATGATGGCTTTTAACACAGATCTCCAGCTACTCCATTTGCTGCAAATCAATAAACACATTCTATGAGCTAGATGATGACCTGTGAGTAATCATTACTCAGATACACACAACAGGGACCTTGCTCAACTCCCCATCCCTGGAAGTGTTCAAGGCCAAGCTGGGCAGGGCTTTGAGCAACCTGGTGTAGTAGAACCCCCATGGCAGGGTGTTGGAAATAGATGGTCTTTAAGGTCCCTTCCAATCCAAACCATTCTATGATTCTATAATTCTCCCAGGCTGGCTGCTGGGCACCTCCTTACCTTGCCATTGCTCAGTCACTGCAGCAGCAGTGGGAAGCACAGCAAGGCAGCCTGTGCCACTTTATGAAGAACACAAATCATACCATTTCTAAAAAGGGTAGAAAAGAGGACCCTGGGAGCTACCAGCCTGTCAGCTTCACCTCTGTGCCTGGCAAGATCATGGAACAGGTCCTCCTAAAAGCTCTGCTAAGGCACATGGAGGACAGGGAAGTAATTCAAGATAGCTAGCCTAGCTTCAAAAAGGGCAAGTCCTGCCTGACCAGCCTAGTAGCCTACAATGGAGTGACTACATTGGTGGGCAAGGGAAGAGCTATGGATGCTGTCTGTCTGGACTTCTATAAGGTCTTTGACATGGTTCCCCACAACATCCTTCTCTCTGAATTGGAGAGATATTAATTTGATGGATGGACTGTTTGGTAGATGAGGTATTGGTCGAATCATAAAATCATCACAGAATCTTAGAATAGTTTGGTTTGGAAGGTGCCTTAAAGATCATCTAGTTCCAACCCCCTGCCATGGGCAGGGACATCTTCCACTAGACCAGGTTGCTCTGGGTGGTTGCATCCATAGGGTACTGGTCAGAGGCTAAATGTCTAGATGGAGACTGGTGACAAGTGGTGCTCCTCAGGGGTCCCTACTGAGATGGGAACTGTCTAATGTTTTAATTAACAACATCGTGGGATTGCATGCACCGCCAGCAAGTTTGCAAAAGACACCAAGCTGAGTGGTGTGGCCGACACACCTGAAGGACAGGATGCCATCCAGAGGACATGGGCAAGCTCCAGAAGTGGGCCCACGTGAACTCATGAGGTTCAACAAGGCCAAGTACAAGGTTCTGCACCTAGGCTGGGGCAACCCCTGGTATTAATACAGGGTGGGGGATGAAGGGATTGAGAGCAGCCCTGAAGAGAAGGAATTGGGCTTATCAGCGATGAAAAGCTGGACATGAGCTGGCAGTGTGTCCTCACAGCCCTGAAACCAACTGTATCCTGGGCTGATCTAAAGGAATATGGCTTCAGACCGCACCTGGAGTACTGTGTCCTGCTCTGAAGTCCTCAGTACAGGAAAGACATGGATCTGCTGGAACGGGCCCATAGGAAGGAAGCAAAAAATTATCAGAGACGGAATACGCCTCTTAACAGGATAGGCTGAGAGAGTTGGGGTTGTTCAGCATGGAGAAGAGAAGGTTCCAATAAGATCTTATTGCAGACTGTCCGTACTTACAGGCGGCTTATGAGGAAGATGGGTACAGACTGTTTAGCAGGGCATGTTGTGATAAGACAAGGAGTAATGATTTAAACTAAAACACAGTAGATTTAGGCTAGATATAAGGAAGAAGTTCTTTATGATGAGGGTGGTGAAACACTGGAACAGGTTGCCCAGAGAGGTGGTAGATGCCCCATACCTGAAACATTGAAGGTCCAGTTGAATGGGCTTTGAGCAACCTGATTTCGTTGCAGATATCCCTGCTCATTGCAGGAGGGTTGGACTAGATGACCTTTAAACCTAAACTGTTCTATGATTCTACAAAATAGATTTATTTCAGGAGCATTGTAATAAAAGCCTTGGTTCAGTAAAGGAAATAGAGGTACCAGTGCTAATAAAAAAACATACCAAGAAACTGGGAGCTGAGGCAGTGCTTTCCAGTACGCCATTGTGAAGCAAGGATGGGTGAGGCACTGGGCCAGCACAGCATGCAGAGTCTTCTGGGGAGTCAAATTCACTCCAACCTGGCAGCAAAGAGCTCGCGGCTGCAGTACGTGAGGTAGGGTAGGCAGCTTAACTATGTAAAAAGAGGAGAGTGGGTTCGGACCCTTCCACAACTGATCTCATTTGCCTTTAGCACTTTGGTATGTAGGGTTGCTAGAAAGGGCTTAGGTCAATGGAAGAACAACTCCAAGGCTGCAGGGGAACCGAGTGAGAAGACAGGGAAAGGGATGGAGGAAGGCGTGCGGCAAGGCTGGAGTCAAGGGCTGGTGTGTGTATTAGGGGCAGAGTCTGGCAGATGCTGCTGCCTGCACCTGCATGTGGTCAGGGTTCCTGCCTGTTTGATAGGAGAGCAGGACAGGAAGGTGGAAGGGGGTGGTGGGAACTTGCAAGAGAGCTTTTCCAGAGGCTCTGATTAATCATTTGGTACCACAGCCAATTTAAGCAATCTCTGCCCTAGGCATAACAAAGGGGAAATCACAGGGTGGGGAGGCAAAGTAGGGATGGGCAGGGACAATTAAGCCAGCAGCCAGCAGAGAAACTGGCTGAACTATCACAGCTGATGGCAGTGCCAGTATAGCACAAAATGTCAGTCACCAAGGATTTGGAGGGAATATCCTCCTCCCAGGGGACAACTATTGGGCAGGAGCAAGTGCAGGCACAGAGATGGGCTGGGAGCTGGTGTGCTCTGCAGTTCAGAGCAGCCCCAGCTAGCTTGTGAAGATGCAGGAGGAGGCCCCTGCAGAGTTTAACTACCACCCCTCCAAATACATTGGTCTTCCTGCTCAGGCCACAGGATAAAGGATGTGGCAGTGGGCAGGTGACTTGGAGAAACCAGACCCTGGAATCACTTCCTCATGATACCATCTACTTCAGCCTAACCCAACAGGAGATGATGAATTAATTTAAAGAGTACACTGAAACCATCAGGAACATTTCTTGGCAGTAACAAAAGTCAGGGGATATTTCAGGTAAAGGTGAGTGTCCACAATCAGGGCTGCACATAGTGTGAGGAGAAACATCCCATTCACAATTGGTCTTCTCTGTGAAGTCAATGACTTAGCACTAGTGAAGCCTTGGATAAGCCCCGGCTCTTTGATTTATAACCAGCCTCGGCATAGGTTGGACAAGGACCAGCACATTTGTTTCCTGACCTGTCTGGCTGCCAGGATACCCCAGCACCAGGGCAGTATTCCTTGACTGCATGTTACCAGGTCCTGCTACCACACAGGAAATGCCCAAGCAACCCAAACCCATTTGCAGCACAGCCACACACACAACTGTGCTGGCGCACAAAGGACCACATGTGCCCAATTTCTTCATTTAAGCTTTGCCCACTTATCCAGGCTTAAAATAGTAACTGCCACAGAACTGATGTAGAAAAATCCAACTGCTTTCAAATCTACTGTTTGAAAACTTGTAAGCAGGAAATGAGAATACCACATAAAGAGCTATTGTCAAATCCCCATGTGGGGCTTAGTAGGCCTATGCTTTTACCATAGACCAATGAAAGCCACCTTCTTCTATTTGAGGAAAACCTATCTGCCTTAGGGTGGTTTCCAAGTCTAACATTCAGCATAAGGCTACTTCAATTTGATCACTAATAGTGGTGAGGCATGATCAGACAATCATTAACTGATCTCTATTCATATTCCCTATACAGTACATGATTTGCAGTATGTCCTGGATGAAAGTACATAGCTCAACCTGCTCCATGAAGCACAGTTCTGGAAAACAGCCATAGCTGTGTCTCCATACCCCAAGACCAGCACGAGGCCTCAGCCCTCACTGGCTGCCTGTGGGGGGTGATCCAATGAGGTACAGCCTGAGCACCAGCTGCCTTTCTGACCCTAAGGGAGCAGCTCCATTACATACAGGTTTAAACCATCGCCATAGCAGGACATGGAGCCTGGAAAGGAAGCCATCATGAGGCCACCAGGATCAATACCTACAAAGGCAAATTTGTAGCACTTCTCCTTGTGTTTTCAGGCTACAGAGAGAACAAAAGCACACTAATATAGTTCTATGTATTTTTTTTTCCTCCTGCTTGCTGGTAGACACATTCAGAAGATCAGCAGCAATTTCTTTTCACAACAGCAATTCAAAATGTGCTGCGAAGGCAGGAAAGATCAGGAGCTTGCCAGCAGAAGAGAACAGTAAAAAATGGCACAGCTGAGCTCAAGCAGGGGCAGGACCGATTCTAGGCATTTTCTCTCACCTGCTGCTTGTGCACCCTGCAATCTGCCAACCAACTCAAACATACTTACAGCACACACACAAAGCTGTGCTGGCTCCCGTAGGATGAAATGCAATGCAACAGCAGGAGGAAAACCACAGAGTGCAATCCCTGCTCCTAGGGATACCTGCTCTTGAAAGAATAGCTCCACAATACAAAAGCAATGAGACAAAGCCACTGAACTTGTGAAAAGAGAGTGGGAAAATAAAATAAAATAAATTAAAAAAAAAAGTCAACTCTGTTGAGGTCAGCATGCCCATGAGATTTGTACTACCACAGCTTTGGAAGCGGGAGCTCCTGACCACCAACAGCACAAGCACCTTCTCCCATGCATTCAAGGGTTACAGGTACCTCCACTAGAGTATGGACAACAGAATCAGGGCATCAGCACTCTGGCTGGGAATGAGGGATGTGTCTGGGGTACATGCACTTTGGATGTAGAGTGCCTGCTTGGAAACAGTTATTCATAAGCACTTGTCCTGCCTATGATCTCACTAGCATTCACATACAGACTCTCACTTCATTGAGAAAGATTAAAGTGTTTGCCTTTTATTCAGAAGCCTTGTTCCATTTCCAGTGATACTTTTCCATGTCCTTCAAAACAAAAAGGCCCTAGTTTCTTAACAGCACCATCAGTCTATCACACAAAAAAAAAAAAAAAGAAAGCAAAGCCAGTTACATGAGATATAGCATAAAGAAACAAATACAGCTGATACATTAGAGAAATAAACATTTACATAAAATTAGGTATGTTGCTATAAAACCAGTGGTATGCAATTAAAAGATCAGCAAGATTACCAGTGTGCTAGATGTTTAAAGCAAGTATACTTAGGCTGTATCTACATTGTCATGCTGGCTTTAGGCATGAGCTTGCACCCAGAACCTAGCTACCTCAGTTACCCACACTAAATGTGGTGAGCTTTCAAGACAGCTTCCCCTACAGCCAGCAAGCAGTGTGCATGCAAGCATCTAAAGCTCCATTTCCAGGCTCAAGCAGTGCTTGCAAAGCTGTAAAGATGTACCCTGCCGCTGCCTCCTCCCTACAAATATGGCATTAGAGGATTCATCAGCATATGCCTGGTTAAGAAACAAAACACTCAGTTGTGTACTAAAACACCTTAAGCAACATGGAATCTTAGATTTTAGAAAAATATTTTAATTATCAGTTCACAAGTAAAAACTATCACTATTACAAAACAACTTGTAATACTAGAATATCTAGCTTAGAATTTTGTTTTTATTGCTGTTGCATTTAGTTTTAGGAACTGTGTTAGCATGAAGGTATTGGTGGGTTTCCTACTTGTCATAGTCAGTTTGTAAGGATACTCACAGGAAGATACACTTTCCTATTTAATCCTCATGTAATTTTCACATGTGCAGACTGTACTGACTCTTTTCAGATGTGCATACTTGACACCTGACACTATATATATCACTTGGTATCAACCAACTTAAATGGTTTTATTAAATTTCATTTGCAGCCTTTAAAGATTCACTCCAAAAAGAATGAACATCAGTACTGACACCACCTTAGCTACTTGTAAATCCTATAACTGTGTTCTGACAGCTATCAGATATTAGCTCATTCATTTCATTTTGTTTGGTTTCTTCCTTATTCTCATGGTTGGAGTGATGCTTGTTATTTCCAGCTTTTTTAGACTTTCTGAGGAAAAATTTTGTCAGTAAGTAACATAATTCAGCCACATTTAAAAGAATGCAAATGCTGGACACAGCAATCATGAAAATAGTAAACACCGTCTTTTCAGTAGGTCGAGAAACAAAGCAGTCCACTGTGTTAGGGCAGGGCCACGCATTACACTTCATTAAGCGAGGCATGCGGAACCCATCGTACATGAAATAAAACGCATACATGAAGACTGCTTCAAAGACCAGCCTGAAGAAGATGCTGCTGGTGTATGTCCACCACAAGGAGCCCTCAATACGAAACCTCTGTCTTCTGATCTCTTCGATGTCCTTGTATTCACATTTCTGGTCTCCCTTTCTGAACTGCCTCTTCTTCTCATGCCTCCTATAAGCCACATGCATGGCCACCAGCAGCGCAGGTGTGGAAACAAAGATCAGCTGCAGGGCCCAGAGTCTGATGTGAGAGATGGGGAAAAAGTGATCATAGCAAACATTTTTGCAACCAGGTTGCAGAGTGTTGCAGACAAAGTCATCTTGCTCATCTCCCCAGACTCTCTCTGCAGCCACAACCAGGATCATGATACGGAAGATGAACAGGACTGTGAGCCAGATCTTCCCAATGCTGGTGGAGTGTTTATTTACACCTCCTAAAATGGTATGCAGCGCTCCCCAATCCATTGTCTTGTGTTAATCGTCTGACCTAAGACAAATAAACAAAACTACGGTTAATCAGGACAGGAAACAAGTACCATCAAGCATTGCAAAAAAAAAAAAATTAAAGGCAGTATCATATAACTGCAGCATATCCACTGGCTGTGGTAACATTTTGTTGACACAGCAGGCTTACCTATAAGCAGTTATAAATAACCTAATCACATCAGCAGGTAATAATTCATTACTTGATTACACTCATGGTATCACATTTATTCGGCTTCTAGGTGCATTTGCCAACTGAAAACACCTATTAGACACATCAAGTAAAAAAAGCAGACAGGAAATTGACAAAACCAGCCATAAATTAAAAGATACAACTTCTAACAGTTTGAAAACAGTAACAAAAGAATAGATGACATCATCCAGAAGTAATGTAGGTGTTATGCTAAAAAAAAAAAATAAAATAAAGGTGCTAGACAGCTAGAATTCCGATATGAATTAAGCCAAGCTGATCCATCCTTAGCTTTGAAGCGTAAATAGCATTTTCATGAGTACATTCCAGCAGTAAAGACAGACCTTCAGGAACTGCTGCTGATGCTCTACATCCTCCATGAGCAGGTCTGGATAACCTCATTCACAAATTTTAAAAGCATGACTGTAGGGCTCTCTGTTGTTGCTCTCTATTGCTGAAGCACATTCCACAATAGCTTGAAGCAGTGAAGTATTGGTTATTATCTATCTCCAATTGGATGTTTAAAATCAGTGCTTAAAGACTCACCCCCAAATTGCATGTCTCCAACTATAACAAGAGCCTAGGGTAACTAGACAAAGGCTCCTTCATTGTCACTGCCTGTCAGGCGATTTCCCCCACCCTTCTTCTCCCCTCCTTGTCACACAACTGCATTACTCCTAGAACAGGGGAGACATTTCAGAAGCTGGGAAGAGTGCTAAAGTTGACATTTGAAGAGTTCATACAGGCCAGCAGTAGCTCAGAGACTTTCCCAACGTAAGCATATGGTTTCCAGTACGCAAGTTTCAAAGTACTATGACCATTATCAATTAAATCAGCTAAAGGATTTCACCTTTGTCTCCCACATACCTCCTGGGAAGGAGCTGTCTGTGTTTGTTCAGCTTCCACAAACAGCAGCCTTTCAGAGAGAGCAGTCAGAGGCACTTCAGCCCACCTCTCCAGTTCAGCTGGGTTTACAGAAAGCTAGTATGCAAGCTACTGTGGATTCAGGAAACCAGCATTTCTCATGCCTATCAGCCAGTGCTTGCAGATCTTTTTGCTCCAAAATTCCTCATGAAGGTTTTTATTTCTCAACTTTGTTAAAGACCTTTTCAACCTAGTTGATCCAAGTCCAACCATTAGCCGAGACCATCTTTCTTTGGCATTTACAGCACAGGACATCAATAAAGCAAAATCACATTTTCAAAGTCTCCACAAAAAAAAAAAAAAGCCACTGGAAAAGGCCATTGTATCCATCACATGAGAGAATGTTCAAGATTTCCTAACTCGGGGCTGGGCCGCACTGCATGAAGAATTAAGACTTTTTCTAAGGTTGTCTTCCACATCACACACTCATTCTGAATAATGTCAAAATATTTTCCGGTTTACAGCAGTTATATGTAATCAGTAAGTCACATACCATCATACAGAGCATCAGTCAAAGTACACAACAGTGCAGGGAAAAATGAGGACATTTAATTGTTATATGAACGCAAAGGGTTGTGGTTTTTTATTAAGTTACTGAAATGTAAGTGTGATCTCCCCTCACTGGTTCTGTAAGCTACACTTCCCTCAGGTTATGCTGGTTGACTGTATATGAAGTATATGGGGATATACTTCAGGAGGTGAATACCAACAAGGGACAGACCCAGGATTCTCTTCAGATTGGAGAAATCTTTCCTGAGCCTCCTTCAGGATGCAGAATCTATGTGGACTATTACCTCTGTATATCTATCTCAGAAGAGTCCTGGAAGCAGTTACCTTCCAATCCTGCTATGTTGTTTTTCTAAGAAGAAAGTTTATTTTTCATTAGCATACAGACACAATCTTTGTGGGTTAAGAACCCTATGAGGCCACAGGAAAGACCCATAATACCAGTGACTTACAAAACATCCTAGCTAGATTTTCAAATGTTTGTACCCCTTTTTTGGCTGATTTGATTTTCCGTCCAGATCAGCCTTGCTTTCAAGATCTTTGTATGTTAAACCAATGAACAGTTACAACTTTATCAGTGTTTTTACTAGTGATCTGTGTTATTATTACACACACACTGAAATAATACTTTTAAAATGATACTACAAGTAAGTATTATGAATAGAAATACTTCTGCACATCTGAAAATAAAACCTGTAGAAGATTGGCACCATGTAAACTGTGGTACTACATACACAGCATTCACCAATCCTTTAATTTCACAGACTCCTTGTATTTCTTCTCTCATTGTTCCTTTTCCCTACATCTCCTTACAGTGCGAAAGGCTGAGAAGTGGAAACTGCATACCCCCTCCTCATAAGCCCCATTTTTTAGCGTCACCTCTTACTGTACACTGATACTGATGCCTTTCTGCTACCACAGCTTCACAAGGATTTGTTACCACATGCAATCACTCCTTCCTGTCTACCCATGCAGAAATGGATTCAAAATATAGGTGCCTCAGGGTGTAGTTAAAGGGAACCTTGTCTTCAGTGGCAAAATTAACTCAAGATGCCTCCCCCATCCCCATTTGCTCCTGAGGTCGCACTGCAGTTCTCCATGTCCTGCAACTTTTTTTTGGGGGGGATGGTGGGATGTGTGTGCATTATTAATCAGGTGGCCTATTTAAAAGTTATTCCTGCTACTAGTATGTTTGGGGTTTTTTTTTTTTGGTTGGTTGGTGGTGGTTGTTGGGTTTTTTTATTTTTTATTTTTTTTTAAACCCAATCTGAAAAAGTAAAATTTCATTTAAAAAACAGACGGCAAATTGCAAAGCATGGGTAAAGAATTAGCAGTCAATGGGTAAGAGGGGTTGGCAAAACATGGTGCTTCAATTCTAGCAAAAGCAGGCTTGTACCTGGATCAATGCAGAAAAAGCCACCACACTTGAAAGAGGCAGATTTTTGCCCCAAGTCTCCTAGTGAGATTTCCTCTCCTTTCCAAAAAGTCTTTCTCCCATATCTGCCCAACCCTTCCCACATGCACCATTCTCACTTACCTTTCCAAATCCTCCAGTTATCTCTTCAGCTCCTCCTGCCACCATATCCTATTCTTCCTGTTGCTTGCCAAGCTCATTACCAACCTTTGCCCTTTCCAGCTGTACCCTCATGGCCTCTCAGGCTTGTTTTTATGCTGGTGAAAGGTCATATGACTTCTGGGATACTCCAGAGCGATACACGATCTGATCGAATACCAGTAAAGTCTCACTATCTTCTCTGTGAAGGGTGGCACAGTTAAGATTGTAGGGTCATATTCAGGCAGCCTGAACTCCATCCAAATACTTTGTCCCCAGTGTTTCCTACTAGCTGGGTTTAAACAGCACTCACCAACACAATTTAGAGCATCTGATGAAGATTATTCCAAGTCTCCTGAAGTGCCCACCTCTCTCCCATGAGCAGACACAGTGACTCAAGCAGAATTTAAGTGAACCAAGTATGGGCCATCACACTATTCAAGTTATCATTGCAGATCACTCCAGCTAACATCAAGTTTGGGCTATCTGTACTGATGTGATAGCTCATTTACTCCTAACTTACTCAAAAGCTAGAATGTTGACTCCTGATTGTAGGTTAACTGTCTTCTAGACACTTGCTTTTAAGACCTTTTTACTAGCAAGTAAAAGATTAACTGTCTTGCTGACCAAAGGAAAAGGCGGCAAGAAAGCTATTTCTCATTAATGGGTGGCAACTCTTAGTTTCATAGAGCCAGCCCAGATAGTTTTACATGAGCAAATCCAGCTAAATGCCTATAGAAACAAGAGTACGTAGACAGTCAATTTACCCGCTTTGCTGGTCTCAGAAGTACAGCAAAGTACAAGAATAAGTTAAATACATGAAAAATTAGGTGAATTTGGGAGGGGGGAAAAAAAAAAGTAAAGTAGGAGTGAGGTTAAGGACTGGTTATAAAGCAATAAGCAGGGAAGAACAGAAGACAGCTGGTCAGTGAGTCTGAATATCAGCATTTAGAAACCCATTCTAACATGGGAGTGTATGAAGTGTTAAATTTTCCTTTTAAAAAGGAAAGTGCAACTGGCATGACCAAAAGCCTTTCCAAGCCTCAGCACAGATCTTTGTTTCTGCTACCAACTGAACCTTCTGCTCCATTTCAGCAATCAGAGAATCACAATAGTGATCCAGGGCTGTCACAGTAGGACTTAAAAACAATCATAAATGATCACTATCACTGAAAAGTTAGTTATGAGAGAAATGATTCTATATGATCACACAACACAAAGGCACATAAGCAACTGTTTTGTTGTGGGTTTGTTTCCTGGGTTTTGTGGTGGTGGTTTTTTTTTTTTTGGGGGGGGAGGTTTGCTTTTTTTTTTGTGGTGGTGGTGGCATTCTCAGGGGTGTTTTCACTAATGGGATAGACAGCAGCAAGAGAACAGCTTAACTATTTCCATAGTTCTCCTGCTTCTGGGCAGTGTTTCAAGCTCTGTGCTATCATGGCTAGACTGCCTTCTACTTTCAAGCTAGCTACTGCAAGCCTACATTAGACCACAATAACAGTGCAGTGCCTACTCCCAGTAAAAATCCCTGCAATTCACAATACTAAAGACAATTATCATGGAGCTCCTGTGTTCATGAGCATAGCTTGTAAACTGTCACTTTTTTCACTCTTAAAAAGACTGTTGCATTGATAAATAATCTTGTCAATGGCTAAACCCACAGCTTCAAACCACAACTAGAGTACAGTGAAAGTAAAACCAACAGAAGACACATTCTGTTCACATACACAGCATGGTGCTTGCTGCTATAGATTATCAAGAAAAAAAACCCCACAACACAAAGAGTCATTAGCAAGTACTACAATATTTGTTTGTGCTATAGGAACATCTGGGAGTTCCACTCAAGAAGGGGTCCATAGTATTATAACTTTGGCATAAATTCAGAGTGAGATTATACCTATCTCTCCACAACTACAAACTGGATACCAATTTAAATATTCTACTGGAATTACACAGAAACATAGAAGGTATTCACAATGCCTCCACTCCCATCAGAATTTCAGTGCAGGATGTACTTAGAGTTACCAGTTTGGTGTGACACTCCACTTTCAGCAGTGCCTCCTGAATACTGATACAAGATCAGCAGTCTGCCAAGGTAGAAGTCACTTTATCCAAAGTGGGAATACATTAACCAAGATAATGTTTGAGCAAAAGAGCACTGGTGCCAAGTGTCCCTTTCTACCCCTGAAGCTGGTGACAAAGGTAACTCAGATGCCTGAGAGCAGCAGTCCTAATGCAGATTGCTTGCTATCAAAACACCTTTAGGACATCTAATCTGTATAACACCCAAAATCTTTTATCAAAATTATTTAATGACCCAGCTTCACACAATAAGTATTTCTGTATGTAGAGGTCCAGCATACAAAGGCATTGCTGATACAACTTTCCATTCAGGTCTTGATCTAAACAGTTATGCTGGGAGCACTAGGTCATATAGGGGCTGAAAGCCAGCATCAAGGTGTCTTAGAGATATATATGCTGTTTCATAGCCAGATTTGAAGAACACAAATCTGTATTTCAGCAGTTTTTTATTGACATACTTTCACACTGCCAAACTGGGGTCTAGTTTATTGCTAAGCAGAATAGCAAGCACTTAATTGCTAGTGTGTAATTTTGTTATTCCTATTGCTGAATTAGTTTTGGTGCTGTACCACAAGAACAGCAGCACTGCCATAACTGAACCGAGGAAGCTTCTAATAAATACAGATTAATATTTTCCAAAGACAGTATCCTTTTATTTCACCAAGAAAGGCTTGCATACAGGTTACAGCAATTACTTGCTAATTTTCTCAAACTTCCCACCTAATTTGTTAGTCTCCCCCATGCCTCAATTTCCCAGACATTAAACTGAAGATAACAAAATCTCACCATCTCACAGTGCTGCTCTGAAATGCTCCACTACAATTATAGGCTCCAGACTCCTACTTTTTTAATCAGTAGACCAAGACAGATAAGTACCAGTTCAAAGTTGGAAGTACAGAGCTTCAGTTCAATCATCCAGGATATTTGTACTACCTGAAAAAGAATACAGCTCTCTACATTGCTAAGGCTTTAATGCAGAATTCAAACTGCAAGAAGATGCAGCTTTGAACTCAGGCTTTGACAACCAAAATTCTTTGATTTCATTATTACAGGCAGCTTCCAGCTATTTTAATTTTACAGGTGTACACAAAAAATTTTAAGGAGCATGCAGCTGTAGCACTGGAATATCAACAACTCTACTTCTTTCCTAAAAAGCTGAGTAAAGTTCAAAAGAGCAATCTAACAATCACAGCTCCATCTAGTAGGTCTTAAACTTGTTCTGAACACTTATCTCCAGATCAGAGTGGAAACTGGAGAACAGGAGAGCCATGACAGAAGAATTACAGTATATCTGATTTGACACAAGAACAGGCAAAGACTAATCAGGAACAGGAAACCTCTGACAGTTGCAGGTCTGAACACCGAGAGCATTGTACTTTTCTTCTACTCAAGTTTATGAAAACAGGAGGCATTCTTTGCCTTAATTAAACCCAGCATGAAACCCAAAGTTAGCCTTTAACACAACAGACTAGGACCCAATACTATGTAGTTAAATCCTATAGTTATTTCACTAGCCTACAACTGTAAATGGAAGATTACTATCCTCCAGAACATCTCTGCATAAAATTTACTCTCAGCCTGTGGAAAGAGATACCAGAAGTGCCAGTCACACTTGAAGGCATAACAAGACAGTACAAGTCCTATTAGAATCTGGCACCTCTCTGCTATTTTCCACTGTAAACTTTTCCTCCAAAATGAGCTTTAAACTTCCCGCCCTGAAAGAAAGCCAAATTCCCAAGGACTGTCTCCTCTGATGCAAATCTCCTATTTCCCACACTTTTAAAGAAAGTTTTATACACACTATGCCCTGCTCCCAGTCATGAAAATAGCAAATTTTAGTTATGGCTCTTTTTTTAACCTGTTATTTAATTCCCATTTCTTTCCTCCTAGACCTGGGCAAATGTCTGCATCCCCTGCACAAATGCGTCCACTCCCACTTCAACAAAACATCTCCTAAAAAATTGGCAAGTCACTGTCTATTTCACACACAGACAGAACTTGCACCCTTTTGGAAATGCTAGTTAAATTTATAAACACTAAGATTTATACTCCAGTGCAGCTTTTTCTTGCTTTTTATATAATGTCTCTCATCAGAAGTAAGGACAAAAGCAACTCCTTTAAAAAAAAAAAAAATTACAGGAAGAGACACTGGTATGAAGTAAGGCACAGAATGAGTTTTCAACTTTTATCACCAACACATAGACGTGTTTTTCTTTTCCACATTCCTTCTGTTTTGATAGCACTTAATCTCTCTCCGTGTATCATCACTTCCAGGTTTTCCTTACACAAACTGGTGTTTAGCCAGGCAAGAGTCACAGTTCTCCTCATTTCAGATAACTCATCAGCCATCATTAAGTAACAATTAAAAGCAGAGAGGAAAAGAACAAGGAAACATGTCAAAAGAAAAAGATTTGACCCATGCTCTTGTTTCATGCAGTTTTGGGGACCACTGATCTTACTGAAACTGTTCACATGAACCACACAAAGAATCAACTTACAAAGCATCTTCTTTACTCACGAGTACCAACTGAGCTTATGCAAGGCCTGTTATTAAGAAACTTGTAAGTACACCTCAAAGTGTGCTTTTTTCCAGCTACGGAGATGTACGCTCTATCTTCTTCATTGCACAATTACTTTTTACACAAAATAGACAAGATTACCCAAGTAATCCACCTATGTTATGCTTCAAGGGATACAAAACAGCAGAG